>NC_090248.1:22971792-23269292 GCF_037325665.1 Littorina saxatilis | reverse complement strand
TGACAAAATAAACCAAACATGGTTTAATTACGGTAAACACACATTGTCTGGCTTTACCCGTTTAGTGATTATGTCGAGGGAGAACGCTTTGAAGTCTGGTGGCAATCTAAACGGCATTATTTAAAGGTGCACCCCACCTTCTAGCCATAAAACTGTTCTTCTTCTGGTCTATTATTGTCATGTCCACCATCAAGAAGATTTGTGTAATATTGTATTGTTTTGGTCACGTACGTATAATAAGGTTTTGCTTGAGTTCGCGTCCTCGTTGCACACTGTTTTTCCTTTCATGTCATGTATTTGGAATACAATTTCGTTTAAAAAAACATTTTAACATACTTTCCACGCGTTTTTGTCAGGCCCCTCGCAGCACTACAGACATGCGATTTTCCGTAACTTTTACAGCCTCAGATGAAGGATTTGGGTGGGGTTTTTTGGTTTTCAAAATCAGCACTAAAAAGTAGGTATAATCAATAAAATGTTCTCGTCATAACAAATGTCAGTGAAAATGGACAAGTCAGCATCATGTGCAGTAAAAGTGTATACTACATGACCTGCTGTGTGATGCTAGTTAACACTCGTATGTTGTTGATTTTTTCTCAAATATTGAAAAGTTCGCTCTCATTTCAATATTACAAACAAAACTCATGTTAACCTGGCATCACACTGCAAGCCATTCGTAGTATTCTCTATTTCCTGTCGCTACTAGTTGATTGCAATCTTGCAGTTTGCTTTACGGCAAAGATACCTATCTCCTTGTGTAAAAGTTGGCGTACAGAGCTGTCCAGGCTTTTTACATGATCACCTTTCCACTTGGATCATACCCCAAATCAGCAAACTCGCTACTTTCTCTGTGGAGTGGGACTTTTTGTAGCCACCGGCTATTTATAGCCCGGCTACTTAGGTTTCGCTCTCTGTGGTTGTTTGTTTGTCCAGGAAGAATGGTGACTGTATCTCTGGTACTCTGGGGTCACTTGAGCTCAAATATGGCGAGTAGCTTGGAATTGTGGGGCCAAGGGTTTGTGCACAAAATTAGTTCCTAACGGTAGGCAAACGGAAGATATTAGGGAGGTTTAGATATTGCGTCACGTACCCCGACCTCACCTATCCCTATCGAGATAAGTCACGCAGAGGAATGTTGTAAAAACTGCTCGTTAGATACCACGTCACGTATCAAAGTATGGCAAAACTCCTTTCGAACATCATGCATTTCGTGCTTTACAAAATCGTGGACAGCGCGCTAAAGTCTGCAACAATACCCAGTGTTGAAACTGCTGCTGTCATTGTGTAGGTGTCGCTGTGTGCTGCACGTGGAAGTTATGTTCCACTGACCCAGATCATACCGAGTGTCAACCAGCAGGTCAAGTCAATGATTTTTTTTGATTTTTTAAAGGAAACAAAAAGAAAAGTAGGGCAATCGAACTTCGAGCGTTGGCTTGTGTTCGTTCTGGGTCACTGGCCACCACGCTTTCACCCCCGCTTATAAGGGTGTGTGTTAGTGTGTAAGTGGGCGTCGTTGTGTTTCTGACTGTCGTGTGCGTGTGCGAATGTGTGTATGTGTGTATATGCGTGTCTGTTTGTATGTCTGTCTGATTGTCTGTCTGTCTGTCTGTGTAAATGGCCGACGCCATGTCTGTGCGAGTGTGTTTGTGTGCGTGTGTGTGTGTATGTGGGTGTGTGTGTTTGTGTGTGTGTGTCTGTGTGTGTGTTTGTGGGTGTGCGTGCGTACGCGCATGCCTTTATGTGTGTACACAAACCTAGCCTTCAATTCAAATGAATTGGACGGAACATTACTTTAGGGTCGTTTACAAAGTCTTTATGAAACAAAACATTCTTGCTAGGCAGTTTTACTAACCAAACTAAACAACACCCCCCCCCACCACCACCACCACCACACACACATGATACACGTGTGCATTGGGTTACCTAGCAGACTTGATCTGTTCCAGGGAAAAGGTTACTGTTTTGCAGAATTTTCAGTCTTTTTAAACATACGTTTCCTCGCGCAAGGTACTTGCTTTCTGGGAGTATTTTGGTCGAGATGACATTTCTAAATTTAACTTGGGTCGTCCTTGCGTGCTTCATGGTTTGCTGTGATATCGCAGAGCCGTTGGAACGGGTCACCCGATTTATTTAATTTTAGTCAAGCAACCACACAACTAAAAAATGTGGTTTATGCGCCAGGATATAGGAAAATGCTGTAAGGGGAGGTCTCGTACTTTATTTGAATGGTTCATATTTAGATTTTAAAGTAATATGAGATACGTTGCCTTCACGTATAAAAACAGTTTTATACGTGATCACGCCCGTATCAGAAGCACGCACAGCGATCGACAGTGGGAATACCCGCAGTGATAGGGGTGTAGTATGCACGTAACGTGGTATCTAACGCTCAGAAGTTGTCAAAAAGAAGGTCACAGTGTTCACGTATTATCGAGACACCGACACATTTGCACTAAAATCCATTCTAGTGGAGCTTTTCCATTATTTTTTTCTACCGGAGGTATTAAATTCATTCCACTGAACAGATTTAACTACAAAATACATTTGAACGAGCGGTATTTTGCTTTCTGTGTCTGCTTTTCGAAGTGAATCGAGGCGAGCATACTCAATAGGCCCACAGAAGGATACGCGACGTAAGTCTCAGCGCCTTGTCGTTCGTGGGGTCATGCTCTTGACACATCGGCGACTACGATGTATACAAACCAGAATTATGAACTGAAGCGTGAAGGAAAGATTCCAGAAAATATTGAGCATCCTTACACCCTTCTCGGATGGTTGGACTTGATCAAATCTGACATACGTACGTTGCGCTGACGTATGGAAGGGTTTGCTATGGAAGGGTTTGCAGCGCGACCCGCATGTGAGATACGTGTCCTGGTAGGTGACGTAGCTGATAGGTGACGCAGTTTCTAAACCTCCTTATTAGCTGTACACGCTTTTGGCACCCGGCCACAAAAAAATTCCCTGTAAAGCGGGTGCTACAGATTTTTTTGGGAGTTAATTTCGTACCGGACACCAGTGTAAATCTGCGAAGTTCTCAGAAGAAAAACAAATATGCAAAGAAAAACAGCTAGACTGTAATGTTTTTTGCTGTAAACGCCTGGTCTGTTTTGGTTCATAGGATGATTTGCATGGAAAGGAAGAACGATGTTTGAACAGAACTTCAAAATGTGCCACTCTATTTGCAGATCTATTTTGTTTGTCTCGCTAAAAGGGTTTTTGTTAAACTCTACATTGTGTTCCAATATCGAGCACTCGGGACTGGTTCTGCATCCATTAGCCCGTTACGTCAACATTTAACATTGTAAAATCAACCAAACATCACGTTTTCATTGTTCTGCAAGTAATAAAAGCTTTAAGTGTGTTTTCGCAATTACGAGTACAGTTCTAATTTTGAGGCTGTTTGGAAGGCTCTTTGGAGCGCGCACGCACGCACACGGTGGTCTCCTGACTATGGTCAACAGACACCTCCTTAGGCAACAACAAAAAAGTCTGTTTACGGTATCCCGACCGACCCTATTTTTTCGCGCGACCCTAGACTTTTTTGTGGCATTTGGGGGAGAAAAAAAAGAAGTCTTTGTTTTTTGGAAAAATAACTTAAAAATATGGTTTTTGGGAAAAAGAAGAAAAATATATATATATATCCCGACCTACCGACCCTATTTTTGTTGCCTATGTTACCGTAAACAGACTATTTTTTCTTTTGGCCTTATAAGGCGACATAATTATGCACTATCAAGAGAGCTCCCTGTCTTCATTTTCAACAATTTTGTTATAAATAAACAATTGAATGGATCACAAAAACATAAACACAGCATCTCTTGTACGTCCAAACTAGAAACTTAGATCCAAACGTGGTGTTTTAAAAAACATGGCATGAAATTAACATGTTTTTGTAATGTTGATCAAAATATGAAATTGTACAGAGATGATCGGGACAGTCAGTGTTCCTCCGAGACCGCAGTAAACTAGTGGTCGAGCTGAACAATGACTGCAAGTCGAGATCTGTGTCAAATGTCATATTTTTTTCAAACATACAAATAAAAAACGCTGGCGCTGGACCCGAGTACTCTTCAGACTGGCTCGCTCCCCCAGTATGAAAGTTTTTGTCTTGTGCACGTGGATTTAAAAAAAAAATATATATATATTTATTTATTTTACACAATTAAAAAAATTATTAGAGTAAAATAAAACATTAAAACGTTCATAATAAACAATAGTAAACAAGAATTAAAAAAAAAAAAAAATTGACCGCCCATGCCGGGAATCGAACCCGGATCACTTGGATTAAAAAAAAAAAATTTTTTAAATTATTTATTTATTTTACACAATTAAAAAAACTATTAGAGTAAAATAAAACATTAAAACGTTCATAATAAACAATAGTAAACAAGAATTAAACAAAAATTTAAAAAATAGACTGCCCATGCCGGGAATCGAACCCGGATCACTTTGGCCATAGACTCTCTCGTGCTCTCTGTCTCTCTTTCACCGAGACCAAACCCTGCATTGTAATTTCTTTGCCGAGACCATTTCCCCACCCGTTGTCTGGCTTGCAAATCATGCTTTTCTCGTCACTGCGTGACGTGTTCGCCGCCCAAGTCTTCCCTTTAGTTCAGGCTGTTCGCAAAGCGACAAGCCTCCCACCGCAAAAACTCCCACCGTTAAGAGTGGCTTTTGTGATTTATTTCGCATTTAGGTCCCAGGTAACATTATGAAGTTTTAATACGATCAATCGGACCTATTATCAAGTTAGTGTATCAACTTTTGAAAGAACTGCGCCCAGTAGTTTCCCAGCAATAAGCCGTTAAGTCGAGACAGACACACACACACACAATTAAAGTCTGTTGGATCCTAGTACTGCGTACTCGGGGATAACATGTTTGTATCGATCCGTTTTAGTTGGAACTCCTTTTTATTTTTTTGTAGATTTTAACGCACTCAAGCGTGCACTCTTTTGAAGTCTCGGTCAGACATTTGAATGTGGGTTTTAGTAGGATTCTGATGTCACGTGGCTCAAAGAAGAAAAATACAATATTCAATCGATATATAAGTGGCGGGGATGTAGCTCAGTCGGTAGCGCGCTGGATTTGTATCCAGTTGGCCGCTGTCAGCGTGAGTTCGTCCCCACGTTCGGCGAGAGATTTATTTCTCAGAGTCAACTTTGTGTGCAGACTCTCCTCGGTGTCCAAACACCCCCGTGTGTACACGCAAGCACAAGACCAAGTGCGCACGAAAAAGATCCTGTAATCCATGTCAGAGTTCGAAATAATTATTGAACGAAGCGCATAGCCGGGGGTGTAATAATGGACATTTATATAGCGCTTCTCCACAGCTCGAAGCGCTTTACAAGTTCAGGTTACAAGATCAATCAAAAACACAACACGATATATACAACTAATACAATTTGTCTCAGATGAAAAGGAAAATACTCATCAAAGAACACAATCTATATACATGCTTGCATATAATACAAAGAATCACATGCGCAGTGCATAGTCAAAAAACACGCAAACAAACACATACAACAGACAAATGCAAGAAAAAGAAAACAAAATGGGTCGCGCAATTCTGTCGCTGCAGGTACGCTACCCCCAGGGATTGCAGTCTGAATTCCCTTGAGGGAATTCCCCAAGGACAATAACAAAGACAAATACTAAACATACAAATAGAAACAGATATCAATCTGCTCACAAAGTCCTTTCGCTTATTGACATTTTTTTGGATCAAGAATGATTCAATGTCCGGATACCAGGACAAAGTTACTTTTTGTTTTGTTGACAGTCTGACTTTTTTACGTACTATAAGTTACAACTTAATTTTTGAAGTCATAGTAAGTGTAACAAACACGTGAGTGACTGACTTTTTTTCCCCTTGCATCTAGAAATAGGGTAGACCTCAAAAGTCCGTTCCGTGGCTTCATTCCTAAAAGCAGTGCTATATGCAACCCCCCCTTTTTTTTTTTTTTTTTTTTTTTTAATAGGGAATGCGCGCAATCCTTTTGTCACCAGTGCCCGAGATTTGTGCCGGGTAGACTTTGGTACCCTTTTTCAATCCACGTAACCGTAATTTGTGTCTGTTCGATTCAAGGTTGATCAAGGTGGATGTATTGTAGCGTTTTAAACATTTCCTTGCGTCTGTGTATCTTGTTTCGTGTGTGTGTGTGTGTGTGTGTGTGTGTGTGTGTGTACGTGTGTGTGTGTGTGTGTGTGTGTGTGTGTGTGTGTGTGTGTGTGTGTGTGTGTGTGTGTGTGTGTGTGTGTGTGTGTGTGTGTGTGTGTGTGTGTGTGTGTGTGTGTGTGTGTGTGTGTGTGTGTGTGTGTGTGTGTGTGTGTGTGTGTGTGTGTGTGTGTGTGTGTGTGTGTGTGTGTGTGTGTGTGTGTGTGTGTGTGTGTGTGTGTGTGTGTGTGTGTGTGTGTGTGTGTGTGTGTGTGTGTGTGTGTGTGTGTGTGTGTGTGTGTGTGTGTGTGTGTGTGTGTGTGTGTGTGTGTGTGTGTGTGTGTGTGTGTGTGTGTGTGTGTGTGTGTGTGTGTGTGTGTGTGTGTGTGTGTGTGTGTGTGTGTGTGTGTGTGTGTGTGTGTGTGTGTGTGTGTGTGTGTGTGTGTGTGTGTGTGTGTGTGTGTGTGTGTGTGTGTGTGTGTGTGTGTGTGTGTGTGTGTGTGTGTGTGTGTGTGTGTGTGTGTGTGTGTGTGTGTGTGTGTGTGTGTGTGTGTGTGTGTGTGTGTGTGTGTGTGTGTGTGTGTGTGTGTGTGTGTGTGTGTGTGTGTGTGTGTGTGTGTGTGTGTGTGTGTGTGTGTGTGTGTGTGTGTGTGTGTGTGTGTGTGTGTGTGTGTGTGTGTGTGTGTGTGTGTGTGTGTGTGTGTGTGTGTGTGTGTGTGTGTGTGTGTGTGTGTGTGTGTGTGTGTGTGTGTGTGTGTGTGTGTGTGTGTGTGTGTGTGTGTGTGTGTGTGTGTGTGTGTGTGTGTGTGTGTGTGTGTGTGTGTGTGTGTGTGTGTGTGTGTGTGTGTGTGTGTGTGTGTGTGTGTGTGTGTGTGTGTGTGTGTGTGTGTGTGTGTGTGTGTGTGTGTGTGTGTGTGTGTGTGTGTGTGTGTGTGTGTGTGTGTGTGTGTGTGTGTGTGTGTGTGTGTGTGTGTGTGTGTGTGTGTGTGTGTGTGTGTGTGTGTGTGTGTGTGTGTGTGTGTGTGTGTGTGTGTGTGTGTGTGTGTGTGTGTGTGTGTGTGTGTGTGTGTGTGTGTGTGTGTGTGTGTGTGTGTGTGTGTGTGTGTGTGTGTGTGTGTGTGTGTGTGTGTGTGTGTGTGTGTGTGTGTGTGTGTGTGTGTGTGTGTGTGTGTGTGTGTGTGTGTGTGTGTGTGTGTGTGTGTGTGTGTGTGTGTGTGTGTGTGTGTGTGTGTGTGTGTGTGTGTGTGTGTGTGTGTGTGTGTGTGTGTGTGTGTGTGTGTGTGTGTGTGTGTGTGTGTGTGTGTGTGTGTGTGTGTGTGTGTGTGTGTGTGTGTGTGTGTGTGTGTGTGTGTGTGTGTGTGTGTGTGTGTGTGTGTGTGTGTGTGTGTGTGTGTGTGTGTGTGTGTGTGTGTGTGTGTGTGTGTGTGTGTGTGTGTGTGTGTGTGTGTGTGTGTGTGTGTGTGTGTGTGTGTGTGTGTGTGTGTGTGTGTGTGTGTGTGTGTGTGTGTGTGTGTGTGTGTGTGTGTGTGTGTGTGTGTGTGTGTGTGTGTGTGTGTGTGTGTGTGTGTGTGTGTGTGTGTGTGTGTGTGTGTGTGGTAGCAATTTTGTTTTTCAAAGAACAGGCTTTCTTCTGACATCTTGTTCAGAATCAGTCAATGTTTTGTTTTACAAAACAACACGCTAGACAGCTTGATCAATGGTTTTCATGAATCACGTGAATCAACTGAGTAATTTAATTATTGCTTCCTACTGTAAACTTTTCGTCGTGAAAGGATCCTTGTGTGTTTATGAAGCTTGATTTGCACATCGGCTGCAGAAAACTGGTTAGGAACATAATTATTAGGTCTGCCACTAAAAGTGCGTGCATTTGCGGGCGTGTATGCGTGTATTATCTATGTGGATGTGTGTATGTGTGTGTACGTCCGAAAATCGCAAACTGTCAGAACCATAAACCAAAAACAAATAGACGGCCAACGTTCTAAAACTCAGAATCAAATAACAAGAAAGGTATCTTACTGGAACATTGAATGATGACAAAACAAAACGTTACGCTCACTGATCTTTGACCCACCGGTCTTTTAAGTGGACCGACAGACGAACACTTATAATGCAGAAAATAAACTTCTCTGACAAATTATCCAGAAGCCCGCCAGAAGCAAGCGAGACAATCTTTCGCTTATTATATAGGAACAACATATTTAACAAAATCCCAAAAAAAATAAAAATAAAAAATAAAAAGAAATACGATGAATTGTCTCGCTTGTTTCTTCCGAGCGAGCTTCTCGAAGATCAGTGACCGTAACGTTTTGTTTTGTCATGATTAAACGTTCCAATAACATACCTTCCTTGTTAATGTGACAGGGGAGGCTACCGCTCCTTTCACAGCAGACTCTGCACCCGAGTTGTTGGCCTTTAAGTCAACACCGGTTGATTGTGGAATTCTGTTTGTGATGGGGTCTGGTGGTTTCCGATTGTCTGTATGTTCATGGAAACCTTCGGGTTTGCATAACAGTTTTTATAGGGCTAAGAAATTGGCCCTAACATTTTCAATCCTGTTTGATTGCACTTCGCCTCCCGAGGTGATCGTAGTGTTTCGGCACTCGGTTACATTAATTGATGTCAGAACCATGGCTTGGAAACCGGGTTAGGAAAAAGCGTAAGGCATCCATGGGGATGCTTAGCTAGAATTACTCAATCTGTTATTTGCCATTTTCTAAGTATTTGATTGACTAAAAGAAAAGTACAGTGTGCCCGTTAAAAATTAAACTGTGTCGCAAATCTTGAATTTTCACCCCTGATTAGCCTTCAAGGGATTGCCATTTGGGGGTCAAACCACCGCCATATTGCTGATACGCGATTAAGTGCAAGGTGTGTTACGGTTTCAGTGGAGAATTCGGTCGAGTGAATGACCATGTGTAGAGAAAGCGCTCCTAATATGGACCACTTTTTGTTTCATGCTGATAACTAGCTTGTTTTCTTGCAAAGGCGTTTCATTTTGTGGTTGGTAGTCCTTCTCTCTTAGGTTAACCGTTAGGCCTAATTAGAGTGAATTAGCTTTGATAGACATTCAGCAAAAATTAAATACAGAAAAAAATCACAAATGGTCCATATTAGGAGCCTGGGCGCCCAATATGGACCAGTGAAGAGGCCTTCACAAATCACTGTAAAAAGCCCCCTATACTTCAAAATATCATGATACAACTTAGTGTGCAAGTCAGACTAATTAAAATATGCTTTAAATTTATCTGTTTCGGGTTGATGAGAGCATTATTTGAAGCACACCAGGAAACTAAAGAAGCTTATCAAAAACAGAGTGAAAATAAGTGAAATTATCAACTACCACGAAAAGAAGACTATTTGATATATTTTTTTGAAATCTCGAAGGCTAATTATAGGTTATTTTCAGCAAGCTTCTTAATGAATTAATGAAAATAGCCTTTAGCTTTTATTTTCTTTGATTTGTTGAAGGTGGTCCAAGTTATCTTGAGAGGGTGAATAAAGCGAATGAAATTGTTTTGAGCGCTCTAGCGCCGTTAGTTTGTCAGAGCAGGAGGTGGTCCATATTAGGAGCCGGTCCATATTAGAAGCCCTTCCCCTACATTAGAAAGGCTGTCGAAGTCTGCAGAAAGCCACTGGTGAGTCAGGCCTCAGGACTGGTCTACTTTCAACATCCACGGAGGTCTTTTGGGCGCAGAACACTTACAGACAATAGTTCTTCCTTGCTTCTTAATTATCTGTTTAACATAAAATCTGACATTTATAATTAACAATCTCATTTGTTTGTTTTTTGTTTGTTGTTGTTGTTGTTGTTGTTGTCGTTGTTGTTGTTGTTGTTGGGCGGGGACATAGCTCAGTTGGTAGCGCGCTGGATTTGTATTCAGTTGGCCGCTGTCAGCGTGAGTTCAAACCCACGTTCGGCGGAAATTTATTTCTCAGAGTCAACTTTGTGTGCAGACTCTCTTCGGTGTCCGAACACCCCCCGTGTACACTACATTGGGGTGTGCACGTTAAAGATCCCACGATTGACAAAAGGGTCTTTCCTGGCAAAATTGCTTAGGCACAGTTAATAATTGTCTACCTATACCCGTGTGACTTGGAATAATAGGCCGTGAATACCTGTGCAAAGGGACCAAAATAAGGTGTTTTTTTAAGCCATGAGACATATACACTGAATTTGAGTCCACCGTCTGTTTGCATGTCTGTCAGTCTGTGCGTCAGTGTCATTCTCAGTGTGTGTTCGTCCCTCTGGTCTTCATTCGTGGCTGCGGTCTGTCAGATAGTGTGGTCGAGTCACCGTCCGCGTTATAACTGATTCGACATGGGGTTCAGCACCTGTATTTTCAATATTAGTCCCGTCATATCAGTTGCCTTTCTGTCCAGTAAACTCATTGTCGACTGTGGTGTCAGCAACTGAATAAACTCAAATCAGCTGTATTCAGCAGTATTTTAGTTCAAATTCAGACAGCAGCTTTTGAAGTACTATTATGTAGACTAAGATTCTCGGTCAAAAGGGAAAAACTAAACTTGTCGCCGGCATCGTGAACTTGGAGAACGAAACCGCAGTGCTGTGTCAGTGTGTGTCTCGAAGTTCCTGCCTTCCGCCGAAATAGGTCAGTGTTGTCTGTGTCGGTGTCTTCAAGTCATGACGGACATCTCAACCTCAGCTCCAGACGTTCTTTTTGCACGATTATTTTTTGATGAGATTGAGAGAGAGAAAAAAGAAAATTTAGTGCATGGTTCACTCCCATGCCCACACGTACGCCGCGCACGCTCGCTCACATAAACTTACACGCACGCACCGTACGAACGAGATAAAAAGAGACAGCAGAGGGGCTAAAGCCGGAGAGATCAGCTTTAGCAATGTACGAGTTAACCGGCAAAGCTTTCATATTCGATCGAATGCATGATTTCAGAAAATACCGCCCTTGATTCAGAGTGACTCTCAAAATGTGCTCTGATGAACGATGCCGCATCTGGTTTGTTTGTTTGTTTGTTTGTTTGCTTAACGCCCAGCCGACCACGAAGGGCCATATCAGGGCGGTGCTGCTTTGACATATAACGTACGTGCGCCACACACAAGACAGAAGTCGCAGCAGAGGCTTCATGTCTCACCCAGTCACATTATTCTAACACCGGACCAACCAGTCCTAGCACTAACCCCATAATGCCAGACGCCAGGCGGAGCAGCCACTAGATTGCCAATTTTCAAGTCTTAGGTATGACCCGGCCGGGGTTCGAACCCACGACCTCCCGATCACGCGCGGGGCGGACGCCTTACCACTAGGCCAACCCGCCGGTCCCGCCGCATCTGGTTGCCTTAACTGACTTTTAATTGATACGGAATGCGGGCCGCTTTTCCCTTTTTCATTGGCAAACGGGATTTGACATAACACATTCGAACCGTTTAATCCATTTACATTTGCTGAAACCTGCAAAAGGTAAATAGAGAATCCAACTCCTCCTTTGGCTAAGGATGGTACAGTTAATGCCAACACTGACATGAAGGCGACACGGCACCCATGCACCTCTTCAGGTTCACGGTTTGGTTTGAAGGTGCCGAAAATAAAACTTGCACACACCTAGAACCAAGGCCACGCAGCGTACAGCTGATTGCCAGCTGATCACCAGCTGATTCTGCCCTCGCCGCATGCAAAGACACGTGGTGACCGGTTTTCCGTGATACCGCCCTACTTTAACCCCTCTCCCTTCCAGCCCTGCCCTCCCCTACCCTCCCCTCCACCGGGACACCTCTTTGCACTCCTTTGCCGGTCTGAATTAATCCTCACCCTTTGTGTGTATGTATGTGTGTGTGTGTGTGTGTGTGTGTGTGTGTGTGTGTGTCAGTGTGTGTGTGTCACCGTCAATGGCAGTGTGTGCCGTGTGTGTGTGTCAGTGTCAGTGTGGCAGTGTACGTGTGTTTGTGTGACAGTGAGTGTGTGTGTGTGTGTCACAGTGTGTGTTTTTGCATGCGTGCGTGCGTGTGTGTATGTGTGCAGTGTGTGTGTTTGTGAAGCCGGCGCATTTTCAGTCGCAATTTGCTGCCTTTTGAGACGCCGGTATACATGTTGTTTACTCATTCTGCATATCGCAATTTGTTGATGACAAGGACAATAACCTTGGACCTGTTTCTAACTGCTTTGTTGAAATCTCTCTCTCTCTCTCTCTCTCTCTCTCTCTCTCTCTCTCTCTCTCTCTCTCTCTCTCTCTCTCTCTCAGTCTCTCTCTCTCCCTCTATTGAGGCGCTAGAAGGCCTTGAAAATGATTAAAAAAATCCATGCCGGGTCCTGACAAGATTCCTGCTTACTTGGTCAAATTATAGCTCTACCATATATTGTGGAGCCACTCACCTATGTGTATAATCTCTGCATAAAGCAAAATACTGTGCCTAGTTTATTAAAGAGAGCAAAAGTAATTCCACTCCATAAAGGTGGAAATTTATCCGACCCAAATAATTTTAGACCCATTTCCTTATTACCCATTTTATCCAAACCATTGGAAAAACATATTCACAAACATTTGCTCGCGTACATAGAAAGCAGAAACCTTTTCCATCAATTTCAATCTGGTTTTCGAACAAATCACTCTTGTCACAGCGCCCTTACCACGCTATGCGACACCTGGTTGTCTGCAACAAACTGATCTGAAATCAGTGGTGCTGTGTTTCTTGACTTTAAAAAAGCTTTTGATCTTGTTGATCATTCAATTTTATTGAAGAAATTACAGTTGTATATCAGAAACAGTTCAGTGTGTAACTTTTTTGCTTCCTATTTACAGGACAGATCTCAATATACTGCCCTAAACTGTAAAATATCTACTGAGGAGACTGTAAAATGCGGGGTGCCTCAAGGGTCAGTGCTTGGGCCGATCTTGTTCTGTCTGTATATCAATGATCTGCCACTGCACATTTCTGATAGTAATGTAAGAAGTGATTTTTTTGCTGACGATTCTTCTCTTTATTCAAGTGGAAAGTCTGTTCCAGTAATAGAGTCCTCCCTTCAAGCAGCTTTAAACAATGTAAATAACTGGTGCAGTGCCAATGCTATGCTTGTCCATCCAATAAAAACTAAAAGTATTGTAATTGCAACCAGACAAAAACACCAGATTTCTCCACTCAAACTAAATCTTACTATTGGTACGCAATCAATTGAACAAGTTCAACAGCATCGCGTTTTAGGGGTAATTATTGATTGTGAATTCAAGTGGCAGGCACAATTACAGCATATTTGCAAGAAAGTAGCCAAGAACGTTTTCCTCCTATTTACGGACAAAAGGACTCTGGAAATGTTCCACCATGCTCATGTAATGCCTCACATCAATTATGTTTCGACGCTCTGGGATGGCAGCAGTGATGTCCACTTGAAAAAGTTAGACTATCTCTGTCGTCGCTCGGCTAAACTCATCGTAAAGGATAATGCCCCAACAGATATGAAATTAAAAATGCTTAACTTTCTTCCACTGGAAAAGCATCTCAAGTTAAACAAAGCCATTTTCATGCATACATTGTATTACAGTAAAGTGCCGATTTTTGTGTATGATTACATCATTATTTAATAAAGCTACCGACAGATATGGGTCAGTCAACTTGATCCCACCGATTCCATGAATTGACCTTTATAAGACCAGTCTTGCTTTTTCGGGTACATCAGTTTGGAATTCACTTCCATCATCCTTTAAGCACTTAAAGTCATTAAAAAGTTTTTTAAAATGTGTCAAAAAACACTTAATGTCTGAGTAGTTCAACGCGTTTTGATTTACCACACTTAGTATTACGCCAAAGATATGCTGTGCATTGTATATTCTGAACATATTTTTGTTGTACTATTGCTACATGTTCGATTGCTACCAGCTTGTACTTATAATTACTTGCATAGTATGCATTTGATTTTATGAATAACCACATAATTATGTATGCTCTTCATGCCTCATCATCATCATCATCATCATCATCATCATCATCATCATCATCATCATCATCATCATCATCATCATCATCATCATCATCATCATCATCATCGTCATCTTTATCATCACGTGCTGAAGTTCCCGTCGCGATATAACCTTGAACGGTTGAAAACGACGTTAAACACCAAATAAAGAAAGAAAGAAAGTGTTGAAGTTTTCTGACCTCCTTTTGTTGGTAAACTTTTTAACTTTTTAATTTTTAAATTTTCAATTTTATCATTGTGTGTCTGTGCGTCCCAAGGACAGATTGTAAGAAAAGGCGTAGCCTTAAATCTTAATCCTTGTTAAATAAATAAAGTTCAATTCAATTCTATCAGTCTCTCTCTCTCTCTCTCTCTCTCTCTCTCTCTCTCTCTCTCTCTCTCTCTCTCTCTCTCTCTCTCTCTCTCTCTCTCTCTTTATCAGTCTCTCTAAACAAACAAAAAAACAACCTCCTTCACCGTCCCCAACTTTTCCTGACTGTCTGTCTTCCAAAGCGACCAAGCTGTAATTCGGTTATCCACCGATGACCGTATAATTGTATCACTGTAACAGTTTGCATTGAGCCTTTCATCACGTGGTTGTCCGCTTCACAATGTACTTCATCACGTCAGTTGACAAATTAACTAGAACGAAGCGGCGTCGACCGTTAAAGCGTCTAATACCACCGGAAACTTCTCAAGCACAGGCACTACAAGCAAGAATACAACAAAACCGAGTGATGAAAAATAGAATACAATGGTATCACGTTGACAAACTAGAACGACGCGGCGTCGACCGTTACTTCTTCTTCTTCTTCTTCTTCACCGTTACTAGAGGGTCACTGCCATACGTCCAAAAAGCCCATTCCCGGTGCACGTGGTAAAGCATCGCCACCCCTCTTACTAAAGCGTCTAATACGGATCTGCACCGGAAACTTCTCAAGCACAGGCACTACAAGCAAGAATACAACAATACAGTGATGAAAATAGAATACAATAGTATCACGTTGACAAACTAGAACGACGCGGCGTCGACCGTTAAAGCGTCTAATACGGATCTGCACTGGAAACTTCTCAAGCACAGGCACTACAACCGAGAATACAACAATACAGTGATGAAAAATAGAATACAATAAGGTGAACCTCAGAAATAGCAGCTCGGGAATACAGACGATGAAGAATAAGATTCAATGCAATACGAGCCAATACAATCAGGTGACACTGAAAGTAAAAACCTCAGGAATGCAGAAGAATAAGGAGAATACAGTAGCCTACAACAGGGGAAGGTTGCCGATTATGGACTGAGACACAAAAACATTAGTCTCCCGCAAAACAAAACACACACACACACACACAAACACACACACACACAAACACACACACACACACACACACACACACACACACACACACACACAAACACACACACAAACACACACACACACACACACACACACACACACACATTATAAAAAAAACTGCACATACAGTTCACACATTTTAAAAGTGTGCTACTTGATTCAAGTACCTGTTCTTGCGGCGGCCTATATATTTTACTTCAGTGTGCTGTGTTCATTTCTGTGCTAATAATAAGTACTCCAGCTGATTTTAGTCATCAAGGTGCTGATATAACATGAGATTGCCCAGAGATGGTAACCTCGGGCAGGGAAGTTTGTTGCACTGCTGGTTTCAAGTGTATGAAGATCTGTAAATAGCGGTGCAATGCATGTAAAACCATTACTGATTATTCGAAGGTGTCGACGGTTTTATATAATTATCCTGAATCTGCGCTGCTGTTTATTTTTAGGTGTTTTTATATTTAGTCAAGTTTTGACTAAATATTTTAACATCGAGGGGGAATCGAAACGAGGGTCGTGGTGTATGTGCGTGTGTGTGTGCGTGTGTGTGTGTGTCTGTGTGTGTGTGTGTGTGTGTGTGTAGAGCGATTCAGACTAAACTACTGGACCGATCTTTATGAAATTTGACATGAGAGTTCCTGGGTATGAAATCCCCGAACGTTTTTTTCATTTTTTTGATAAATGTCTTTGATGACGTCATATCCGGCATTTCGTGAAAGTTGAGGCGGCACTGTCACGCCCTCATTTTTCAACCAAATTGGTTGAAATTTTGCTCAAGTACTCTTCGACGAAGCCCGGGGTTCGGTATTGCATTTCAGCTTGGTGGCTTAAAAATTAATTAATGACTTTGGTCATTACAAATCGGAAAATTGTAAAAAAAAATAAAAATGTATAAAACGATCCAAATTTACGTTTATCTTATTCTCCATCATTTGCTGATTCCAAAAACATATAAATATGTTATATTTGGATTAAAAACAAGCTCTGAAAATTAAATATATAAAAATTATTATCAAATTTTTTTTTTCGAAATCAATTTAAAAACACTTTCATCTTATTCCTTGTCGGTTCCTGATTCCAAAAATATATAGATATGATATGTTTGGATTAAAAACACGCTCAGAAAGTTAAAACGAAGAGAGGTACAGAAAAGCGTGCTATTCTTCTCAGCGCAACGAATACCCCGCTCTTCTTGTCAATTCCACGTGCACTGCCTTTGCCACGGGCGGTGGAGTGACGATGCTACGAGTATACGGTCTTGCTGCGTTGCGTTGCGTTCAGTTTCATTCTGTGAGTTCGACAGCTACTTGACTAAATATTGTATTTTCGCCTTACGCGACTTGTTTTATATTTAGTCAAGGCGTGTGTCTGTGTGTCTGTGTGTGTGTGTGTGTGTGTATGTGTGTGTGTGTGTGTGCGCGTGCGTGTAGAGCGATTCAGACCAAACTACTGAACCGATCTTTATGAAATTTGACATGAAAGTTCCTGGGTATGATATCCCCATACGTTTTTTTCATTTTTTTGATAAATGTCTTTGATGACGTCATATCCGGCTTTTCGTGAAAGTTGAGGCAGCACTGTCACGCCCTCATTTTTCAACCAAATTGGTTCAAATTTTGGTCAAGTAATCTTCGACGAAGCCCGGGGTTCGGTATTGCATTTCAGCTTGGTGGCTTAAAAATTAATTAATGACTTTGGTCATTAAAAATCGGAAAATTGTAAAAAAAAATAAACATTTATAAAACGATCCAAATTTACGTTTATCTTATTCTCCATCATTTGCTGATTCCAAAAACATATAAATATGTTATATTCGGATTAAAAACAAGCTCTGAAAATTAAATATATAAAAATTATTATCAAAATTAAATTGTCCAAATCAATTTAAAAACACTTTCATCTTATTCCTTGTCGGTTCCTGATTCCAAAAACATATAGATATGATATGTTTGGATTAAAAACCCGCTCAGAAAGTTAAAACAAAGAGAGGTACAGAAAAGCGTGCTATCCTTCTTAGCGCAACTACTACCCCGCTCTTCTTGTCAATTTCACTGCCTTTGCCATGAGCGGTGGACTGACGATGCTACGAGTATACGGTCTTGCTGAAAAATGGCAGCTACTTGACTAAATATTGTATTTTCGCCTTACGCGACTTGTTGTAATTCTGTAGAATATTTCAGTAACTGAGCCAGCTTACATATTTGTGTGACAAAAAGGGGGTAGATAAAAGATTATGAGTCACAGACTGACACAAATCTACTTACTGGCTAGGCACGTAGACAAACCAACAGACACCGTTCAACGCACCTTGTGTGAATGCACGCACGCACGCACGCACACTGGCACGCACACACGTCACACACACACACACACACACACACACACACACACACACCCGCACAAATTGAAGACACGCGCACGTCACGTATGCACAACCACACTGACACACTTATGCGCACACAAACGCGTGACCCATAATGCCGGCAAGAAAGCACAAATGCATGCATACAAACACACATACACACGCTCGCCGCACAGAGAGATAGAGTGCTGCGCAAGCAGGCAGTTGAACAAACATGCAGGCAGGCAGATCAAGCTGTTAGTGATAAACACACTAAAAACGACGAATAAGCACAAAAACCTCAACCGCCGGTGTAACACGAGAAAATTACTCCCACGAGATTTTTACTCCGGAGTAAACATTTCGTACGAAAAACTTACTCCCCGGCTTTACGAAAAAAGCACTCCCCCATTGCACGAGAAAATTACTCCCCAAGACAGGTGAGTTCCGAGTAAACATTTCGTACAAAAATGTTACTCCCCTGACGAATAAATAACGAATAAATTACTTCACCCCAACACGAGCAACAACTTCCCATGCCAGGTGTACGAAATTTTTACTCCCTTGTCCCCTGTTAGTCTTGGTGGTGGAAGGGGTGGAAGGAGGGTAGCGCGACATTCGTGTGCGCGAGATCACTTATTCGCCCGCATCCCATTTTTGCGTACGAGATTTTTACTGGAAGTAAAAAAAAAATGGGGAGTAAAAATTTCGTGGAGGAAGTAATTTTTTTGTGCCTTGGGGAGTTCTTTTCTCGTACGAAAAGTGTACTCGGAGTAAGAATTTCGTACGAAATATTTACTCCGGAGTAAATTTTTCGTGGAGTAAAAATTTCGTGTTACACCGGCTGAACTCTGAGAAAAGAGCGCACGGTGCATCACATCAAAACAGCGTAAGGGCCTCCGCTCACCTATGTAACTTCAGCAGGACCGACGACGCACTGCAGATTATCCCAGCCCGCTACACGTTGCATGAAAGGAAAACGGGCCAAGTACTCGTCATAATCCCTATCGCGGCATAAATAATAGGCAGTGCGTCGTCTGTGCCGCTGAAACTGCGCAGGTATATTCTGCCCATAAGACATCAAACCTTAAAAAGTGAACGGTTAACACGACCTGCACTGCAGAGCGTTAACATGCACACCTTGACGCATATCAGTGTTTACTACCTGCAGGTCGCGCAGGGACATGCAGGCAGGCAGACACAAACAAGTATGAGGGCGCACAAACACACTGACGCGGGTCAAGCACGCTCGCACACGCACGCGCAGCCATGCACGCACGCACGCACGCACATACACACTCAGTGACAACGCGGCACGCGCGCACAGATGCACACGGCGCACGCACGCACACACTGATACACACACACACACACACACACACACACACACACACACACACACACATAAGTCAAGTTCACACTGAACACACACACACACACACACACACTGACACACACACTGACACACTCACGCAAGCGCCGCCGGCATGCACATAAACTGAACGCGCGCGCGGGCACGCACACACGGCACACACACACACACACACACACACACACAGTCACACACACACACACACACACACACACACACACACACACACATGTGTGTGTGTGTGTGTGTGTGTGTAACTGACTCAAAATGTGTCCAGAACGTTTATCCAAGGGACACAACCAGTACCTCAATCCTTCTTTCAACACAGTATGAGTTGTGCTTCTCAAAAATCGCAGAACCCCTTGAAGCCAAGGGGTCAATACTACCTAAATTGTCACCAAAAATAATATTTTTGAAATACCTGAAACATGTATGCGTTTGAGAACAATGCCTTCGAAATGAGCATACGTAGGGTCAAAAAGCACTCTCATTTCACGAATATTGATTTTCTGACAATTGGCTTTCCGGAAATTGACAGTTTTTAATCAAATAACTTCTTTTTTCCGCCTGCTTTCGCTCTAAAGTTTGGGATCGTCTTTGTCAATATATATTTCTGGATTTGGTTCATCATGCAAGGCTGTTGCCTCTATTGTCTGATTTCATGATGATATTCATTTGATGCTATTTTTTTCATTCAAAAATGGGCATTATTGAAACGGGTGAAACTCAGAAAGTGATGGATATTCATTTTCCATGTAAAGTTGCACACTTTTATGCAAAATTTTAAGTTCTAATCTTACTCTTGACTTCAAAAAAGAGTCTTTAGTGTGTACAAATAGTATACTCTGCGCATTACAAAATGCAACTTGGAAAAGCACACTTTCTACGCCAATAAACCTAAAAACAATTGCATATATTCCAAAACTACCATATAAATGCTATGTATGTTACAAGTTTTTATATTTTTTTCATTTAAATCTAACTGAAAATGTCTAAATGTCAAAAGAATGATTTCGGTACTTAAATCTAGGTTTAATAACGACTGAACAGACAGTTCTGACGAGTTTAGTTCTCACAGGTCTTTGTCAAATGTTCACGCTCAAAAACAGAAGTGAAAGCAATTAAACGTCTTCGATATTGTGTCTGCTTAGCTGGTCACATCAGTACGTTAATTAGCCTATTGACATAATTTGCAATCACTGCACGACACCGAGAGGGCGATGAATCTAATATATGTATTTGGCTTTCTGGCTGTCAGTCTGCCCGTGTGTGTGTGTGTGTGCGAGTGTGTGTGTGTGTTTGTCAGTGTGTGTGTGTGTGTGTGCATGCATGTACAATGCGTGTGGGTGTGGGTGTGCCAGCGTGTGAGTGTGTGTGTTCAGTCTGAGTGTCAGTGTGTGTGTGTCTGTGTGTGTGTGTGTGTGTGTGTGTGTGTGTGTGTGTGTGTTTGTGTGTGTGTGTGTGCGTGTACAATGCGTGAGGGTGTGGGTGTGCCAGTGTGTGTGTGTGTGTGTATGCGTGTGTGTTCATTAGACTGAAAAAGGCTGAGCGAGCGGCAGAGCACGCAAGGAAAGGGGCAAGGGAAGTAACTGTCTCGTGTTCTTTTCGCCATTTTTGCGTGTTAATCTCCCATCATACGTACAGCAAGCAATCCTTTCAACCAAACTTCCATATCGTTCGTGGTTTTGCATGCAACTCGTAATGCAACGACGTAGTGTCACTAAGAAAGAATGACTTTTTTGTACACGTACACGTACACGTCAATGGCTACAAAAAAAAGAAACGAAAAAAGAAGAGCAAAAAAACAACTTACTTTGAAACGAAAAAAAGAAAAAGAACTCGTACAGCAAGACTGGAAGGGAAATGTTAAGTGCAAAAAATGTCTGAGACCAGACTTGTCCTTGTCACTGTAAGAACGTCATATTTCGTTTAAACACACACACACACACACACACACACACACACACACACACACACCGTACACACACACACACACACACACACACACACACACACACACACACACGTGCACACACACAAACACTGCACACACACACACGCCGTGGCAGAAATGAACATCCATTAAAAGTGTATAACAATTAATACAATTCACAAGTACTACATTGTTTTGTTGACACATAACAAAGGGAGCTAAGCGCTCTGAACGTAGATAACAGTAAGTAAAAGCTATACCAAGCTAGTCTCTAGCATCTAAGACATTAAGAATGCAGCAATGAATAAACGAACGCATGATTCTCGCTTACAAATGACAACTTACGATATGTTTTGATAATAATAGTATAGCATAATAAATCCTACATTTTGCACAAACGTGCTGTGGAAGCTCGTGTAAATCTGACATTGACCAACGATGATGATTTACATGCGCGCGCGCGCACACACACACACACACACACACACACACACACACACGACACACACACACAATTCCTCTACAAAAAACACAATTGCGTTCGCTAACAAACAAATATGAGGTTCAAGTTTACAACCTTGGCTTTTTCGCCGCAGCAATGCAAAACGGAAATAGACACTAATTGATGAATATTTTTGGAAATGCTTCTGAACGGAAAACAATTCAGAATAATATCATCCAGCTGAGGACGGGTTTGATTTCGTCATCACCACTGCCCTGAGAACATTAGCATAAGTGCATGTGGGGTCCAAAACCCTCGGCCTTTATTGTCTTGGTTCATGTACTCTTTATTGAGACATGCAGTTTTTTCAGGCAGTACGTGTCGAAACACCTTTCAAAAAACAGCAACAACCACATGCACTCTTGCATTTTGTGCGGTGTTTTGATTACAGCAGTAATACGTAACTTTCTTTCTTTCTTTATTTGGTGTTTAACGTCGTTTTCAACCACGAAGGTTATATCGCGACGGGGAAAGGGGGGAGATGGGATAGAGCCACTTGTCAATTGTTTCTTGTTCACAAAAGCACTAATCAAAAATTTGCTCCAGGGGCTTGCAACGTAGTACAATATATTACCTTACTGGGAGAATGCTAGTTTCCAGTACAAAGGACTTAGCATTTCTTACATACTGCTTGACTAAAATCTTTACAAAAATTGACTATATTCTACACAAGAAACACTTAACAAGGGTAAAAGGAGAAACAGAATCCGTTAGTCGCCTCTTACGACATGCTGGGGAGCATCGGGTAAATTCTTCCCCCTAACCCGCGGGGGAATTAAGTAATACGTAACGAAAACTACAGAGAATACAGACAACCATAACAAATACAACTACCACAACAACTAGTCTACAACAAAAACAAAAGCACTCTGCGAGTAGAAATGATACAAAATGCCTACTGCAAGACGTAGACAAAATGAATTTCGTGGAAAAGTTTGTTGCTATTACAATGCGTAGATGGGCGGTCTGAGCTACTGCATGATACAATATCTAAGGTCATTAGAACAAACCGTGCTGTCTAACATTTGTAACCGTGTGCCGAAACACTACGATCACCTTGGGAAGCGAAGTGCAATCAAACAGGATTGAAAATGTTAGGGCTAATTTCTTAGCCCTATAAAAACTGTTATGCAAACCCGAAGGTTTCCATGAACATACAGACAATCGGAAACCACCAGACCCCATCACAAACAGACTTCTACAATCCACTGGTGTTGACTTTTAAAGGCCAACAACTCGGGTGCAGAGTCTGCTGTGAAAGGAGCGGTAGCCTCCCCTGTCACACATTAAAGAACCAAGTGGTGCTAGACGTGAGCGATGCTGAAAGTTAAATCTAAGGACTGATACTAACAAATAGCATTGTTCTGAGACTGTATATTTTAGTGAAACACTAAGCGTGGCATGTATTCAAACACACACACACTGGGTCATTCTTCAATCTGTTTCCGCTAAACTACTCCCATTTATTCCCCTACGTTTCTAAGGACCGGAACTAAATTTGTGCGGTTTTAGAAGCTGCACTTCGTTGATTCGTCCAGTTAGCTGGGTGGGAGGGTCGTAAGATGCAAAGTAGTAGTAGTCCTTGCTGTAGGGTTCCCCGTCAGCCTCTACGTCAGCTGCCAGTTGTAGCAGCTCCTTCATCCAATCACCATACGTCACTGGGTAGCCCGAAAACGTTCTGCGTAGTACACACAAAAACATGACGTCAATAAACCACTGTTGTTTTGATGAAGTTCGATGATCTCCGAGGATACAAATATCAGATAGTCAGGCAAGCAGAAAACAAGTGACGTCAGTATGCCTGATAACGTATTAAAGTTGACATAAAGAACGTCGACACAGACTAGCAACAACAAAACCAACGACGTCATTGTACGTGATAAACATTGTGCAGGAGCTGACGTCAAGAACATCAATGTCGTCATCACTAGGGGGACGGGGGCGTACATAAAAATACCAGACAAAGACAAGCAGAAAACAGTGACGTCAGTATACCTGATAAACAACGTGAACGTATGAGTTAACATAAAGAACATCGATGTCGTCATCATTAGAGGGATGGGGTGTACATAGAAATATACTTGCTCAAAATAAGTAGCTACGTCATTGTACCTGATATACAGCGTGTACGAGTTGACGTCAAGAACATCAATGTCGTCATCATTAGAGGGAGGGGGTGTACATAGACATATACTAGCACAAAATAAGTAACTACGTCATTGTACCTGATATACAGCGTGTACGAGTTGACGTCAAGAACATCAATGTCGTCATTATTAGGTGCAGGCGGAGACTTGACGCTGGGGTCAACGTAGAAGAACATGGTGAAGTTTTTAGGGTTGAACATCCCTCCGTCACCCAGATCCATACGAAGAATCACTGGTAGTGTCATAGGCAACTCTTGCTCTGTAACAAAGGGACATAATTATATCATTTGTTTAGTGACAGTTTAAAGATACCTGAGAACTGTATCTCTTTGAATCTGTGAATTTAGTTATAACTGCATACACAAAAATCCCATTCGGTTCAGGAAGCAGCCAAGCTGTGGAGATTTGGTCCATGTTCAAGTCGTGAGATCAACTTGTCCCATGTATACAACCTTGGCCAGATCGGTGGTGGTGATAGGGTGCGCGAGAATTATGGTACCTTTAAATGTAAATTGAACAGATCCTGCTCCCAGGTGCAACTTATCGTACGGACCTTCTTCTTCTTCTTCTGCGTTCGTGGGATGAAACTCCCACGTACACTCGTGTTTTTGCACGAGTGGATTTTTACGTGTATGACCGTTTTTACCCCGCCATTTAGGCAGCCATACGCCGCTTTCGGAGGAAGCATGCTGGGTATTTTCGTGTTTCTATAGCCCACCGAACTCTGGCATGGATTACATGATCTTTTCCGTGCGCACTTGGTCTTGTGCTTGCGTGTACACACGAAGGGGGATAAGGCACTAGCAAGTCTGCACATAAGTTGACCTGGGATATCGGAAAAATCTCCACCTTAACCCTCCAGGCGCGGCCAGAATTCGAACCCACGACCTTCCGTTTTGGAGGCCGGCGTCTTACCACCAAGCCATTGCACCCGTCATCGTACGGACCATTACTGATCCCTCTCACTATGGTTGTTTATATAGTCAGTTTGACTGACGTACGATTTGTTCTGTAAGTACAAATTCTGCGTAACATAATGTTTGTTTGTTTGTAATTAGAATGCATGACAGAAGGCTGATCGGTCGGTTGGTTGATTTGTTTAGGCCTAAAAAAAAAATAGGTGTGGTTACGGTAACCCGACCTACCCTATTTTTAGGGGCCGATCCTATAACTTTTTATTACATTTGTCAAAACAAACAAAAAACAAAAAAAAAACCGAGTGCAAAAAACGCAATGAAAGCGAAAGCGCCCGAGTCGCACACTTATTTCCCTGTCAAGTAGGTTTAATTTGTACACATTAGAAAAAAAAGTTTAAAAAAAAAAAAGTGATTGCCTACCTACCTACCCTATTTTTTTTGGCTATGTTACCGTAACCACACCTATTTTTTTTTTTTTTTGCCTTATAGAGTCAGTTTGACTGACGTAAGACTTGTTGTGTAAGTAAAATTTCTGCGTAACATAATTTGTGTTTGTAATTAGAATACAGACATAAGGCTGATTGGTTGGTTGCTTGGTTGATTTGTTTGTTTGTTTTTGTTGTTTGTTTGTTTTTTTGCATGGCATCAGGAGTTCAAACTTTAATGTCAAAGAAGATGTCTGTTTGTTACGAAACTTGCACCAATTACAGCGCAACATTTATATTCTCTGATTAGCTCGTGACAGAAGCGTAAGAGATCTAGACGAACTCCGGAAATAACTCTGTCGGGTTTGTATTTGTTGTGAAAGAGTGAATGCTCTTGCTTTCATTGAGGCAAATTTTACACGCGTTCTCCTTATCCACGTGTTTCAGATAGACCCCTCGCTATAGTGACTGGCCTATAATGTCACGTGTAAAAGTTTGCCTCAATAAAAACAAGAGTATGCACTCTGTCACAACCAACTGAGAAAGGAAACAAACTTGCATCGGTCTCGGATATCAATATCAGTTAAATAGACGATACAAAAAATAATAACCAACCAACCAACCAACCAACCAACCAACCAACCAACCTTTCCCTATACAAACTCGACAGAGTTATTTCACAACATCGACTATTAGGCCAAACAAAAATATGTGTTGGTTTAGGGTAACGTGACTAAACAAAAATAGGGTCAGTAGGTCGGCTTTTTATTTTTTTAGTTTTTTATTTAGTCGATTGTAAAGGAGGTTACTTCCCTTCGTCTCGGTATGGTTCGCAAAATGTGCCAAAAGTTGTTTTTGTTTTTTTTTAATGAAAAAAAAGTTTTAGGGTCGGCGGGAAAAAATAGGGTCGGACGGGTTACCTATAAACCAACATATATTTGTGTTTGGCCTGACAGGCATGTTACTGACTTTTTTTGTTGTCTCCTGTGATGTAGCCACGCAGCCGTTTGTAGAGGTCCAGTACAGCAGGGACCAAGGACTTTCCCTCCACAC
Organism: Littorina saxatilis; assembly: GCF_037325665.1. NCBI lineage: Eukaryota > Metazoa > Mollusca > Gastropoda > Littorinimorpha > Littorinidae > Littorina > Littorina saxatilis. The sequence continues at coordinate 23,243,163 of NC_090248.1, read as the reverse complement.
GACTCTTGGCGTACGGCGCCACCGGGAAGTACACTTCCTTGTACGACTGAAAAAAAAGAATGAAAAAGAAAGAAAGGTTCGTTACCATAACATTTAATTAAGGACACACAAAATTAAAAACCATTTACTACTGGGAACGTCGACCTTGTGGTGTTTAAACTGGACGCCCGAAGAAAATAATAATAATAATTATGAGGTAATGTAGCTAAAGACTGAAAATAAACTCATCCATAAAAGACAATTGCAACCATTCTTGCACCCCATCGAAAACATTCATTGTCACTTCGTTCAAACTTTCTATGCCATTTAAGGAATGTAACTTGGCTACCAGGCACACTTTTCGGGATCAAAGATTTCTAATACAGGGGTCACGTTACGGACGCTCAAAAAAGGGTACCCCCCCCCCCCCAAAAAAAAATGATTCGACCAAACAAAAACGTAAGATACCAATTAAAAATTCAGAATGAGCACAACGTGGCAACTCTCACATACGAGCAGAAATTCAAATCAATTATCTATCAAGTTTGGCGGCTGTGCGTTCACACACACACACACACACACACACACACACACGTGACACACACACACACACTGACACACACACACGCACGCACGCACGCACGCACGCACACACATGCACGCACACATGCACGCACGCACGCACACACACACACACACACACACACACACACACACACACACACACACGCACGCACGCACGCACGCTCCCACGCACGCGCGAAAACAATAAAGATCAGGAACGGAGTAGACTTGGTGGGGATTTTTAAAGGTAGATATTTGCGGAACCGGTACGATGTCATAATTTTAGATTTAAACAATGATGGGGCAGGGCAATTGCTCAGGTAAGTGAGCAGACAATTCCAAAGAGAAGGGGCTCGGTACGTACGTAAAGGATTTCTTTCCGTAGGTTTTCAGGTTCAAATTCGGTATTTTGAAGAGCTTTTCTGAGCTGGACCTGAGAGAGCGAGAGGACTGGAATATGTGAAGTAGGCCCTACTGAGGATAGGTATGGGTAAAGAGTGTTGTGGGAGTGCCAAAAAGCAAGACACACTATATTATACTCCACTCTGGCTTCAAGCGGAAGCCATTCAGTGGAGCTTTTTGATGAGAGGTCTTTTCATTGCCTTTTCGTACTTCTGAACCTTTTGGGGGCGGCTGAGGAGGGTTGAAGGAACACCAGAAAGGATAGCTTTTGCAGAAGTCAAGCCCAGAGAGAGGAAACTAACTTGGCAGTAAAAGTGACGCTGATGGGGTCTATGTCGACCAAAAGAGTGGGATTCCCTGTAGGTGGAGTTCCTGTAGAATACAGGGCATCCCACAGGGTGGAGATTTTTAATAAAACTTGCAAACCATACTCGAATTTCTAAGAAATATCAAAAAAAATCGAAAAACATCAAATTCTGCCGATGTCACTATAAGCCTCACGTGACTTTCAGCAATATCAGCGAAACGCTACAGCGAAACTGTGTGCAGGGAATCCAGCTACAGGAACTCCACCTACAGGGAATCCTACTCTTTTGGTCGACATAGAACCCCATCAGCAAAAGTGACTGAGAGGTATGGGCGCGGAATGGTATTTAACTTGCGTAACTGAGTGAAGATAGCAAGAACCACAGAGATAGTATCGGCGAGTGGTGTTTATCTGGCGCAAGTAAAGATAGCAGGAACGATAGAGGTATATTTGATCGGGGCAGAGAGCGTCGTAAACTGCTCTGTCGGTTTACTTTCATTGGGCCGCAGATGGCCCTTCAAAGCATTGACTGCGGAGACTGAATACTACCAATACATATAGTTAACATCGTTTGTATCTTCACACGTGTGGATATCATGTAAATGAGGTCAGGGGGTCAAACCATAACCCAGACATATGCAAAGTCTGGCCACGATGATCTTCCAAGTTATTTTCCCAGTAGCGAAGTCACCAAGAGAAACTACGGTATTCTCGAAATACGTGGTCATTGTCCTCGCACGTGTAACTAAGTTCGAAAGTGGGTCGATTTAAAGCGCCGGAATTGTCAGTAAGTTCGACGTAGCTTGACGGCACAAAAGTACTGAATGTGGGATAAAGAGAATACTACATGGCTTGCTGTGTGATACCAGGTTTACACTTGTTGTATTTTCATAATATTGAAAAGCTCGCTTTCGTACGCAATTCAATATTTCAAAAACAAATTCGTGTAAACCTGGTATCACACAGCAAGGCATGTACACCCTACGAACGAGGTGTCTGGAAGCACCTCCGTGCGGAGGGGTTTTGCGGCCAGCGCAGCAAAGAGAAAGAGGGAAATTGTTCTCGGGCTCGCGCGAGGCAGCAAGCACGATGTCTCTATATATAGTATTCTCTGTCAACGAACCCCTCTGTCTGCAAGAACTCTCGTCGGAGGACAGGCGTGTTTCCGACACTGAGGGGGGTCGCCGACGGTAAGTCCTGGTTCGGAGTTCGTCCCATTGCCAGCTTCAGCGTCTCTTGCCCGGCTCTGCCACACTCTGAAAAATGTGTTCAAAATGTGTGTACATGTTTAACGACATAGGCATGCGAGTAAATACACATGTGCAACATTTGGGAGAAGGTAAAAACTATGCAGCCAACATCACTTTCAAAATGTTACTTTGAAGCGCTTTTTTCTGTCGATGTATATGGCAGACTAATTGCACAGCTAGTTGCAAAACTGCGCCGCCTCCGTGCATGTATGCGTCTTAGTGCACGTAAGCGTCTCAGTGCATATGCGGCATCCCTGTGCCTGCATGCGAATCAGTGCATGTATCGTCGTCGTTCATGGCCCGAATGTTGGCGTAACTCGATTCTTGGCGATGTAGATGTTTTTTATGCTTTAGACTAAGTAAATCATTCTCCATGAAAAATAGTCTCTAAAATACGATGGACAAAACAGGATTTAACATTCTTTCATATTTCTATTCATACCAGGTACAAATAGAAACACTCTTTCATAATAAACATAATCAGTTCTGGACTTCTGCTGAAAAGCAGTCTAAAATGAGTTACACTAAAATTCCATGACGAAGTCGGTATGCGTCTCTGTGCATGTGTACACCGCTTCAGCGTACCCGTACCTCTCTGAAGGGGTCAAGTTCTCCATTCTGACAACAGATGCCGAAGATACAGCCGCCAACATGACAGCCGCCAGCACACACAGGGCACCGCCGTGGAGCGTCATTCTGTGTCTTTGGTATCCGGTTGGAGAGATACCTGCACATACAATATTTTAAAAGTCTAAATTAAAGATACAGTTCTTCTTGCGTAAGCGATCACGTACACCACTTCAGATCTGCCCAGGAACCCCCCGCGGGTTAGGGGGAAGAATTTACCCGATGCTCCCCAGCATGTCGTAAGAGGCGACTAACGGATTGTGTTTCTCCTTTTACCCTTGTTAAGTGTTTCTTGTATAGAATATAGTCAATGTTTGTAAAGATTTTAGTCAAGCAGTATGTAAGAAATGTTAAGTCCTTTGTACTGGAAACTTGCATTCTTCCAGTAAGGTCATATATTATTGTACTACGGCGTTGCAAGCCCCTGGAGCAATTTTTTGATTAGTGCTTTTGTGAACAAGAAACAATTAACAAGTGGCTCTATCCCATCTCCCCCCCTTTCCCTGTCGTGATATAACCTTCGTGGTTGAAAACGACGTTAAACACCAATAAAGAAAGAAAGAAAGAATCTGCCCAGGAATGTATACCCTCTTCGGGTATAGTTCTATTCGGACACTGACATTCCGAAAAAACTTCTCCACAGCCTATCTGTTTTCTGTGCAGAATTGGCTTTTTTCTCGGAGTTCATTGTTCAGATTGACCAAGCTTGGTTTCATTGAATTCAGCGGGAAAAGTTTCACCTTTAAAGAAGCAGGCAGACTTTGATTTGTGGTATGTCTTCAAGTAGAAGAACTCACACTTTGTCTCGTGTAGAATCCTTGACAGATCTGAGGCGGTGTATGCTTACCCGAGAAGAACTCACACTTTGTCTCGTGTAGAATCCTTGACAGATGTGAGGCGGTGTATGCTTACCCGAGAAGAACACACTTTGTCTCGTGTAGAATCCTTGACAGATCTGAGGCGGTGTATGCTTACCCGAGAAGAACACACTTTGTCTCGTGTAAAATCCTTCACAGATGTGAGGCGGTGTATGCTTACCCGAGAAGAACACACTTTGTCTCGTGTAGAATCCTTGACAGATCTGATCAATCAATCAATAGGAAGCTTATATAGCGCGTATTCCGTGGGTACAGTTCTAAGCGCTTGTCGAAGAGTTGTCAACACAGGACTAACAAAGAAACTAACATCTACACTATACGGACGGACACGAACCCTATCACACACTAGCAAACCCTGATAAACATACAACAAACAACTGTTTAACAACAATGTACACATCAATAGCTAGGTCCAAACAAAATAATATTAAGCACAAAGAAAACACCACTCACAGAGCACAGCACAAGAATGTCTTGGGGCACAACACATCACGTCGAACATGAAAGTCGCAGCCAGCTACGGGAAGAACTGAGTCTTCAACCTACTCTTGAACGCGTCAAGAGAGGGGCTCTGGCGAAGCTCAAGCAGCAGGGAGTTCCAGACGGAGGGGCCCGCGGAGGGAAATGCACGCTGACCAGCAGATGCGAGTTTCGAGCGAGGGATGTGAAGGCGGAGTGGGTCAGCAGCAGAACGAAGTGGACGGTCGGAGGGCTGGGTGTACAGGTCCAGGGAGGATTGAAGGTACTCGGGAGCAGAGTCGTTGAGACACTTGTAGACCAGAGTGGACAGTTTGTAGGAGATTCGGGTGTTGACAGGGAGCCAGTGCAAGGAGCGAAGTAGGGGGGTGATGTGGTCTCGCTTCGTCTTCCTCAACGTCAGCCTGGCAGCAGCGTTCTGGACTCGTTGTAGGCCATGAATGGGGAGGCCAGCCAGACGGGAGTTGCAGTAGCCCAGACGACTGAAGATGAGGGAGACAACCAGCTTGACACAGGCGTCGTGGGTGAGGTAGCGACGGATGGAGGCGATGCGTCGTAGGTGGAAAAAGCAGGTCTTGATGATGAAGGAGATGTGTGTCTGCATGGAGAGAGTGGAGTCGAGAAAGACGCCAAGGCTCTTGACAGCAGGGGAGAATGGAACAGTCGCGTCATCCAGCTGGAGGTCGGTCACAGTGAGGGAAGCAATCTTCTGTCGTGTTCCAACGAGAAGGGCCTCCGTCTTCTCACTGTTCAGCTTCAACTTGTTCTCAGTCATCCAGTTCTTGATGTCAGCGAAACAACTGGAGATGGATCCCAGGAGATGGTCAACGTCCTCCGGCTTGGTGCTGTTCTGGAGCTGCGTGTCATCGGCAAAGGAGTTGTAGTTCAAGCCGTGGCGTTCGATGACCAGGGAGAGGGGTTGGGTGTACAGGGTGAAAAGGACAGGGCCGAGGACAGACCCTTGTGGGACGCCGAAGCGGACAGGGACAGGCTGAGAAGAGAACGAATCAGTGGTGACAGTCTGAGAGCGGTTCTGGAGGTAGTTCCGGAACCAAGAGAGGGCGGTGTCGTGAATGCCGAACGTGGAACTGAGGCGATCGACGAGTAGCTGGTGGTCGATCGTGTCGAAGGCCGCGGAAAGGTCCAGCAGCACAAGGGCAGAGACGAGACCGCTATCTGTTGCGTTCAGGAGGTCCGTGGTGATTCGCAGGAGCGCCGTCTCGGTGCTGTGGTGAGGGCGGTACGCTGACTGATACACTGGCATCAGCGAGTTCCGAGACAGATGGGCGCTCAACTGCTCCAGGATGATACGCTCCAGAAGCTTGGAGAGGAAGGGCAGGTTGGACACAGGACGGTAGTTCTTCAACTCGTTGACGTCAAGGCCGGGCTTCTTGATGAGTGGGCGGACAACGGCAGACTTGAAGCAGTCGGGAACGACGCCTGTGGCCAGGGAGATGTTGATGATATCAGTGATAGACCGCAGGAGCTTGTCCAGACACTTGGTGAAGAAGAAGCCTGGCAGGGGGTCTAGCTCGCAGGTCTTGATGGCCGTCTTGGTGATGAGTCGCTTGACGTGGTTTTGAGTGACAGGCTGAAAGCACGTGAGGGGGAAGCCGGAGAAGGAGGGGGAGGGTGGGGACGGGACGAGGGGCTGCTGATCGAGTGTTCTCCGAAGCTTGTCAATCTTTCTTGTCATCATTTTCACGAGTTTTCATTCACAAGCACCTGGGAAATAAATCTCATGTTCCCCAGGCAATAAATCCCCGGTTACCATAGTTGCAGGAAGCAGGTTATACATGGATAATCAAATGCAAACCCAATATCTAAATAGAAACGCTCGGGGATTCGTCGGCTCTTTTCTTTTGCGTTTCCCCAGACCTAAACAGACGACACGACACTGCTTTGCAAAGTTCCACAAACGAACTGGCAAACTGGCAAAAGTAAACAAGTCGCGTAAGGCGAAAATACAACATTTAGTCAAGTAGCTGTCGAACTCACAGAATGAAACTGAACGCAACGCAACGCAGCAAGACCGTATACTCGTAGCATCGTCACTCCACCGCCCGTGGCAAAGGCAGTGCCAGTGAAATTGACAAGAAGAGCGGGGTATTCGTTGCGCTGAGAAGGATAGCACGCTTTTCTGTACCTCTCTTCGTTTTAACTTTCTGAGCGTGTTTTTAATCCAAACATATCATATCTATATGTTTTTGGAATCAGGAACCGACAAGGAATAAGATGAAAGTGTTTTTAAATTGATTTCGAAAAAAAATTTTGATAATAATTTTTATATATTTAATTTTCAGAGCTTGTTGTTAATCCAAATATAACATATTTATATGTTTTTGGAATCAGCAAATGATGGAGAATAAGATGAACGTAAATTTGGATCGTTTTATAAAAAAATTTTTTTTTACAATTTTCAGATTTTTAATGACCAAAGTCATTAATTAATTTTTAAGCCACCAAGCTGAAATGCAATACTGAAGTCCGGGCTTCGTCGAACATTACTTGACCAAAATTTCAACCAATTTGGTTGAAAAATGAGAGCGTGACAGTGCCGCCTCAACTTTCACGAAAAACCGGATATGACGTCATAAAAGACATTTATCAAAAAAATGAAAAAAACGTCTGAGGATTTCATACCCAGGAACTCTCATGTCAAATTTCATAAAGATCGGTCCAGTAGTTTAGTCTGAATCGCTCTACACACACACACAGACAGACACACACACACACACACACGCACGCACGCACATACTCTCGTCTCGATTCCCCCTCTACGTTAAAACATTTAGTCAAAACTTGACTAAATGTAACAAAAAACAAAACTACTTCATGAAAGGTCATAAATTCATCACAAACAAATGAAACCTACCGATATGTTTTGTCTTCTTACAAAGTCATGGAGTGCGTGTATCTGTGTTTCGATACACAGACGTTCGGAGAAACACGAACGTCAAGTTCAAGTCAAACCAATTGACCCCTGACACACACATTTTGACCCGTGCACAAGACGTTGTATCGATAAACGAAGCGCAAATAAGAAAATAATAATAAAAGCAAAGAAAATAGCAACAAGACATGCAAACATCTAACAAAGCCGAGCAAGCAGAATGACAGGTCTAATGAAAAACAAAGATGTACTGAGTCGGAAACAAGATCGCGATTCTTTCCTTGGCTGCACGACGCAAATCTTCTGTGACCTTTGACCAAACGTAGCTTCCACATTCGATCACTAAGCTTAATGTTTACAACTGAAAGCCGAGGGGGTGGAATACCGAGATGAACCTACAGAACTGTGCATCCTCAAACCTGACATATTCATCCTAACATTTTATGAACTCAAAAACACAGAAAGATGCTTTCACACGCCAGCATACCTCGGGGGGTATATCGAGTTTGCCTTGGTCAATAAATATGAAACAAAAGACGATATGCTCCCCCTCGGACCGACAAAAAAGCTGGTCTGTCAACAACCCATCAAACATCTTATAATTAATGTTCAGTTATCTGTGGTACGTAAGGTAATTTTTCATTTTGTACATGTACACTGCTAACAATACTGACAAAAATATGTGGACAAAAAGCGTCAGTTGTTCTAGAAACTTTGTATTAGTGCTACAATATGAAAACGTTCTCACGAGAAAAAATACAAACAATTAATTATTTAATTATCTATAATGTCTTCTTTATTCTGCGTGGATTAGCATTCATGTAGTTATACAGTTTTCACATTCAGGAGAAAAAATACGGTAGTCCAAACTAACAGGATAAATGACGTATTCCAAAAATAGCAATCACAATACAATCAATCAATCAATCAATGACGCTTATATCGCGCATATTCCGTGGGTACAGTTCTAGGCGCTCTGCAGTGATGCCGTGTGAGATGAAATTTTACAAACTGAGTTAGAGAAAATCCTCTGTTTTTGTTGTTGTTTTGTTGGTTGGTTGGTTGGTTGGTTGGTTGGTTGGTTGGTTTGGGGGGAATTTGTCGCACTTAAATAATACAGCATGGCTGCATTTAAAAACGCCTTGGAAATTGTCTAATTGCTTTTCAGAGAAAATCAATTTTGTATTGAAAACCACAGCACCACAGCACCACAGCGGCACAGGCCTATGACCTTCGGAATAACATCTGATCATTCCAATCATCCAAAAGAAATTGCTCCACAATTCTGGATAGGGTTTGGTCGGTGAACTGATATAATAACTATATACTAAAGCGGTCTATAGATACTTCTATTTATTCTGCAACGGTCTGTAGATAGGTCTTTACTGTTACGGCTCACAAACAATAAATAAATGCAGGGAGTTACTATAATTATGCGGTGTTACAGAGATTGACTGCTTTAAAATACACACTGAACGTTTTGGTAAAACGGATTTCTGTCAAACATTTAAACGTGTCTAAGGGCTCCTGTTTGCTGTTCACATTGTGCTGTCTAGGAAAGTGTTCGCTGAAATATTGCACCCGGCCTTAAAAACTATAGGCGGTGTTGCAGAGATTGACTACTTTAAAGTACACACTGAACGTTTTTGTAAACGGAGTTTATCGGACATAACATTTAAACGTGTCTAGAGCTCCTGCTAACTGTTCATGTTGTACTATCAAAATGTTTGCTGAAATAACCTTGAAAACTATAAGCGGTGTTGCAGAGATTAACTACTTCAAAGTACACACTGAGTGTCACTGTTCGTTTTTGTAAACGGATTTCTGAAATAACATTTAAACGTGTCTAAGGGCTCCTGCGTGCTGGCTGTTCATATTGTGCTGTCTAGAAAAATGTTCGCTGAAGTAACCATCCTTGAAAACGTTGCTCTAATGTTCAGCTTGATCATATTACACAGGCATATGAGATTGGTTTGGAGAGAGAAAAACAAGTCGGAAATCTAGCGCTTTTAATGTCGCCTTTCTGTATAATTAGGCCCTAAAACGATCTCCGGAACCCTCATTGGATTTTTGTTTCTGTATTCGTATGATTTTTGATATGGGTTTTTGGTGTGTGTGTGTTTGTTTGTTTGTTTTGTGTGATCTACCTACACGTGTGTCGTGTGCCTGTGGTCATGTGCTCTACACGTGTGTCATGTGCCTGTGGTCATGTGCTCGTGCTAGACAATAAAACTACTGAACGGAGCGAGTCAACCGTATACATTCATTATACAACTGAATATACCGGTGCCTACAATTATAATCCTGTTGTGTTTTATTTAAGGCTGTGTTGCATCACTGAGCTTACTTTGCCCACGCAAGAATGAATATCTTGTGTGCAGCCGGTTATATAAAGTTGGCCAACACTGCTTGTTTAGTTATAAAATGTCGACCTACCTCTTTTCTGTCAATGCTCACCTTCTCGAGAAAAAAATTCGACTTCGCTAAACGTGTGAGATCGTTCTACGAGTGCACAGACGTGGAATAAATAAGTAAATCATGTATGTTATACTTGCTGGTCAATAAATCATAAAGTACATGATGCAGTGAATCAAATAGCAAGACATTTTAACCTAGCGAAATTACAAAATCCACGTGTTAGCCACAGGTGCAACCGAACTGCAAGTGATGACAAAATACTTTTATGCAAGTTGTGAAACTTTATACATCTTGACACCACAGCGCATACATAATTAACACACGGTCACTGAGTCACATGTTTCAGGTATGAATTCTGGACACTCAGTTTCAGTATCTACTCTACATTGTGTCATCAGTAAGGCAAAAACAGCTTACCTTTAGAGTGGTGCAGGTGAAAATACCTGTGACTGGTTACAAGTTTGATGGTCACAACTTCTCCTTCTCGGAGGAGACAACCCGGTGATACGATGTGCTGCTTTGGGGGTAGCCGGGGTGTGTGTGAACGGGGGTACCAGTGACACCGCGAGAGAGAGAGAGAGAAACTGTGGGGCTTAAACGTCCTCTCAGGTAACTATGACCTATATTGGGACATGATTTTTTTTATACGATATATACCGCGCGTGTGGAGTAGAGCAGGTATTTATAATGCCTTTCAGTGTATAATAAAAAGGTATCCTTGGCACAAAGGGTCAAAATCCCAAAAATAAGGCCTTAAATAAATAAGGCCTTATTTCAGGAAATAAGGGCTTATTTTCAAGAAATAAGACCTTATTTCTAAAATAAGGGCTTATTTTTTTATGGGCTTTTTTTAAGGCCTTATTTTTTTAAGGCTTTATTTTAGAATAAGGCCTTACCAGAAATAAGGCCTTATTTTTCGAAGGTCATATTGAAAATAAGGCCTTATTTTTTTAAGGCCTTATTTTTTATGGCCTTATTTTTTCGCCTCTCAGTTGTATGCTGGTACACAGACAGAGCGGTGTTAGAGAGAGAGAGAGAGGAGAGACATACAAACAGACGGACTGACAGACAGATAGACAGATAGACAGACGGACTGACGAACGAACTGACGGACGGACTGACAGACAGAGAGAGAAAGATAGAAAGAGGGAGAGAGAGAGAGGGTGTGTGTGTGTGTGTGTGTGTGTGTGTGTGTGTGTGTGTGCGCGTGCGCGTGTGCGTGCGTGCGTGCGTGTGTTTGTGTGTTGTAATGTCTTTGAGTCTGTGTGTCTTTGTGTCTAGGTTTGTGTGTTTGTGTGTGTGAGTGCGTGTGCGTGTGTGCGTGTGTGTGTGTGTGTTTGCAAATGCGTTAGGGTAGGTACAGGTGTGCAGGAGAGTCCAGGTGCGACAACCGATTTCAACCAGTGTCATAATGTTTATTGTTTGGAAATGTTTTCTCTTGTTCCATTCATTATCTTTTTTTTTTAGCGCTCAGATCACGCGCATATGTGCGTTTGTGCGTGTGCGCGTGCGTATGAGTGTATGTGTGTGTGTGTTGTCGTCTATATGTGTCATTAAGTTATTATGTGCTGCTATTAGGGTTAGCAGTAGTGATGCGCAGAAAAATTAGGCCTTATTTTTTAAGGCCTTATATTTTTAAGGCCTTATTTTTTTAAGGGTTTATTTTTCTTAAGGCCTTATTTTCCTAAGGCCTTATTGAAAATAAGGCCTTATTTTATTAAGATTTTAAAATAAATGAGGCCTTATTTCTTTACGCCCTCATTTTTAATGAAAATAGAGATTTAAGGCCTTATTTTCCAAATAAGGCCTTATTTCTCAAAAATAAGGGCTTATTTTCAAAAATAAGGCTTATTTTGAAAATAAGGGCTTATTTTTTTGAGGCCTTATTTTGGGGATTTTTGACCCATTGTGCCAAGAATAAAAAGGCGTTTGTCACGAGACTCGGGAGGAACAGGGGTGTGGAGATGGGGGGGGGGAGGGGGTTGTCAATAGGAGGATAAGGAAGTGTGTGTGTGTGTGGGGGGGGGGGGGTGTTCGAAGGCCGGTGTAATGAAAACGCGCTTGTCACGAGACTCGGGAGGGACATTGGTATGGAGGGGGGGGGGGGGGGGGCTGTCAATGTGAAGATAAGGAGGGGGGTGTTTGAAGGCCGGTTACCTGGGGAGTCGGGTACATGGTGTACGCGTATGGACCAAGCATAGTATCATAGACAGGGGTATGGAGATGGGGGGGGGGGGGGGCTGTCAAGGGGACGATAAGGAGGAGGGGGGGGGGGGTGTTAGAAGGCCGTTAACCTGTGCAGGGGACTGGCCGGGAGCTATGGTCGGGTACAAGTTGTATGCGTGTGGACAAAGCATAGTATAGCAAAGGCTTTACTTTTAGAAAGCCTGTACTTTGATTCAGTATGTAGTATGAAAACGCGCACTCAGCAATTCTCTAGTCACGAGACTGACTCGAGGGGGGGGGGGGGGGGGGGGGGAGTGTTTTAACGTAGAGGGGGAATCAAGATGAGGGTCGTGGTGTATGTGTGTGTGTGTGTGTGTGTAGAGCGATTCAGAGAAAACTACTGGACCGATCTTCATGAAACTTAACATGAGAGGTCCTGAGTACGTAGGGCATCCCCAGGGGTGTCACTAGACGCGAAAAGACGCAAAAAGACGCGAAAAGACACGAAAAGACACCAAATAGATACGAAAAGACGCACAAATACACGAAAACACACCTTTGACCCTTTCACCATTGACACTCACACAGTGCATTCACACCTTCTTGTAACAATCACCTCCTCACTTTTCCTTTCTTTATTTGGTGTTTAACGTCGTTTTCAACCATTCAAGGTTATATCGCGACGGGGAAAGGGGGGAGATGGGATAGAGCCACTTGTCAACTGTTTCTTGTTCACAAAAGCACCAATCAAAAATTGGCTCCAGGGGCTTGCAACGGAATTCGCTATCTCTTAAATGAGGCTTTGATCTGAGCGCATCAAACATTCCCACACGAACGTGTTAGCAGCGGCTACCTCGGGTAACTCATAAAAGTTACGCAACTGACCACACGCCAGCTGAGCTGGTATTCTATCCATCCGATCCGACAAAGGAATTAACATCTACTTGACAAAACGCCGATTCCCCGAACATACCCAGTCAAGCTGGCGGCACATTACATTACGACCACCTGGGGCCCAAGCGATCCGTTTATGGCGAGCTTTTCACAAATGACCGCCCACTTCAAACAGATAAGGACTTCCTTCACCCAAAGGAGACTGTAGACATACTACAGAGAATAATTATTGTAGACGAAAGCAAAGACTGCGCACATACACACACACACACATCCACACACACACCCTCGTATACACACACACACACAAGCTCATACACACTTACACACACTTACACACACATGCGAGAGAGAGAGAGAGAGAGAGAGAGAGAGAGAGAGAGAGAGAGAGAGAGAGAGAGAGAGAGAGAGAGAGAGAGAGAGAGAGAGAGAGAGTGTGTGCATGTTTTGATGATTGTTTATATTAAATCACCAATCTCGACTAAAAACAGTTACATGTACCAGGACTTTTCGTGTCTTTTCGATCCCCATACGTTTTTTTTCGTTTTTTTGATAAATGTCTTTGATGACGTCATATCCGACTTTTTGTAAAAGTTGAGGCGGCACCGTCACGCTCTCATTTTTCAACCAAATCGGTTGAAATTTTGGTCAAGTAATCTTCCACGAAGCCCGGACTCAGTTTGGTATTGTATTTCAGATTGGAGGCTTAAAATTTAATTAATGAGTTTGCTAATTAAAGTTGTCATTAACATCAAATTCTCGCAAACACATTTAAAATTGATTGCATCGTATTCTGCATCTATTTCCGAATCTAAAAATATATACATATGTTATGTTTACTCTTAAAATGTGATCACAATTAACGAAAGTAGATTAATTAGTACAACAATTAAAATTTATAAAAATCGATCCCAAAAAGATTTCATTTTGTTCCTAATTCCCAAAACATATAGATATGTTATGTTTGGATTAAAAACAAGCTCAGAACGTTAAAAAGAATATATATACAGAAAAGCGCGCTATCCTTCCAAACGCAACCGCTACTTTACTGACGATGCTATACGGTCTTGGTGAAAAAAATGCAGTGGGCGTTCAGTTTCTCTATGCGAGTTCGACAGCTTGACTAAATGTAGTATCTTATATCTATATATATATACGACTAGTGTCTGTGTGTCTGTGTGTCTGTGTGTCTGTGCGCGATGCGCGGCCAAGGTTCTCGATGGATCTGTTTCAAATTTGGTGATCATATTCAGGTACACCCTGGACACAACCTGGTCGATGAGATATTTCAACACGTGCTCTCAGCGCGCAGCGCGGAACCGATTTTGGTTCCACCTCAGCTATTTTGGTTCCACCTCAGCTTACCCGGGCCCCCATACCGACACACCATAGCCGCTACACCACATCACAACGCCAAAGTTCTCGGTGGTTCTTTTTCAAATTTGGACACCGTATTCAGCTACACCCCGGACACAATATCATCGATGAGATATTTCAACACGTGCTCTCAGCGCGCAGCGCTAAACTCATGTTCGTTTTTGTGTTCATTTCACCATTATAAGTAACTCTTCCTTATCTTCTCCAGTGTTTGGCGTTTATCTCCCTTCCTTCGTGTGGCTTTCCCGTTCAGTTGTAAGTTACTATTTATTTTTAGAATGTCACTGCGCTGTCCAGAACGCTTCCCTTGCACCCGTAAGTTGTTCTTACTGTCAAAGTGAAAAGGTCGAATCAATTTATAGCCACGCGAAAAATACACTCTCACCTATCTCTATATATTTATAGATACAGATATGCATATATATATACGGCTTCTCTGTGTGTGTGTGTGTTTGTGTGTGTGTGTAGGCAAAAACCTATGTATTATAGAGTTCTGTTTGTGATGGGGTCTAGCGGCTTTTGTCTGTCTGTATGTCTACCTGGCAGTTACCGCCCCATATCACTAACCCCCCACCTCAGCAAGATCTTTGAGCGTGTGGTGAACCAGAGGCTGGAGTTCCACCTCAATAAACACAATATCATTCCTACATGCCAGGCAGGTTTTAGGCAAGGTCGTTCGTGTGCGGACCACATTGTGCACGTCACTGAAAAAATCAAAAAGACCTTGGCACATAGTAATAATTCTCTTCTTGGAACCTTCTTTGATATTAAATCTGCGTACGACAGCGTCTGGCATGCTCGTCTACTCCTAAAACTCGGCAGAATCGGTGTCTCTGGCCACATGTACCAATTCATCAAAAACTTCATCAGCAATCGCAAGATGTCTATCCGGGTGGGCTCTTCGGTGTCCGAAACCCATGCGCTGGACATGGGGGTTCCCCAGGGCAGTATCATCGCGCCAAACTTATTCAGCATCATGCTCTATGACATTACTTCTGTTAAGGTTGACGGTGCCAGTGTACTTCTGTATGCGGACGACCTCGCCTTAATAGACACTAATAGACCACGCCATAACAGAGTTACCAACACTGTTGACTTATCTTCTTACCAAACTAAAATCGACAACCTCTGTCAATATATGTACACCAACGGCTTCCAACTAGCCTCAAATAAAACAGTCTTTCTTGTTGTCTCCCGTAGACAACTGTACAGGAACTGCAGTATAAAGATAGGTTGTGATATTATCAAACCGAGCTCAGAAGTTAAGTTCCTCGGCGTTATCATCGATACCCGACTTAACTGGACCAGTCATATCGAACATCTGATCAATAAGGCCAACAAGGATCTTTATATCATACGCTACCTGGCGTCCCAATCCTGGGCCAGAGGGCGTAAGTGTGTCACAGAGGTAGTGCGGGCATTAATTCGCTCCCGCCTCCTTTACGGGTGCGAAGCTTATTTCGCGACGCGCCCGGCGCTCATGAAAAAACTGGCTATTATAGAGTGCAGGGCGCTCAAAATAGCTCTGGGACTCTCCCAACAAGCGAGTAAGAGTCGAGTCTACAGCGAGTGTGGGTGGCTGCCCCTTGTGGATGAGATAAAACTCCGTTCAGCTCAGTATGCTGTCAGAGCCCACGCGGTAGAGAACTCTGCCTGCGAGGTCCTGACTGACTTTTTTCCTCAGCACCAAAATTATGAGGCCAACACCAAACATAGCACTCAACTCTTGGCCAAAACGCTACCCTTATCCGACACAGTAAACCGCATTCTAGCCGATAGCGGGGTGAAGGTCAGTGAGCTGGCCAGGGTCCCCCCGCCCTCCTACCCGCCTTGGCTTGAGGAAACCCCTACTATCATATACGACAGTGAAGATAATACTACCAAAAAAGATAACCCCGTCTACCTAGCTACTGTTACAAAAGAAACCCTAAACTACAAATTCTCGGAGCATTTAAAAGTCTTTACTGACGGATCCAAATTTGCAGACGGCAGCGTTGGCTGCGCCTTTGTGATCCCAGATCTCAAAATCTCAAGGAAATATACTCTTAATAAAGACATCTCCATATTCTCAGCCGAGCTATTTGCCTTGCTCATGGCATGCACTTTTATAAATGACCTCCCAGTCACACCGCGTGCGGTAGTTTTCTGCTCTGACTCGCGCTCTTCATTACAAGCTCTGCATCGAAACACATCAAATCGGGCAGAGCTACAAAGAGAAATCCTCTTTATATGTCACCAGTTAATCTCATCCGGCACATCCGTATCATTTCTCTGGGTCCCCTCTCACGTAGGGGTCCGGGGAAATGAACTGGCGGATGTCGCTGCCAAAGAAGCGGCAGAATCTAGCCCAGCTAACACTAACATCGGCTACTCAGTAACCGAGTTCTACAGTAAAATCCGGAAACTCATTCGAAGTCAGTACGTAACATCTCTGTCCTATCAACCCATTGATATGAACGATCTACACCCCGATCTCCCAACAAACCTCCTCACTATCTTCAGACGCCTCCGTGCCGGCGGCTGCCGCTTCCATATCTTTAACAAGTCCTGCCATTGTGGAGAACCCTATTCATTTCAACACATTTTCGCTCCATGCGCTACAAATAGAATTACCTTTAAAACCTTATATGACCATATGCAGCTCCATGGTCTGAGTCCCCAGGATTATCTGCGCAGTAGCAGTTCTCTAGGCTGGTCACACAGCTTGCTGCTGTGCCGACTGGTCAGGGACTCGGACATGGGGCTGTGGGTATAACTAAGCCCAGATTATCACATCAGCGTGTTTCAGTTTGAGGTTGAGTGGCTCCCGCCATCCCTCCTGATTCCAGCGACTACCTTCTAGACAACATATCCTCACCCAAGGCCCACTAGTCGCCAAACTGTACATATTGTTTTTATTACCACGGCCTTCGTGGCTTACATCTTAATCCTTTTATTTGTAAAAAGTTTTGAGATTTATTGTTCGTGTTCCTCTTACTTGCTCATCTATTTGGTTTTATTGGTGATCCTGAAAGGTTCCACTTTTTAACTCGATTTGAAATAAAAAAAAATAATATTACAAGCCCGTTATTCAAGATATAGAATACAGACTTATAATTCTTACCAAGAAACATCTTAACTACTTTTCATTTTAACAAATTCCACAGAGCATTATCAACTCAACCCCACCCCCTGCCCTCCTCTCCTTATTTTTTGTTTCTTTCTTTCCTCTTTTTGAAAGCGGACAAACACTCAAGTCCTTAATGGCTCAAAACCGTAGGACTTTTAATATTAATTTTAACTTAACTGTCTGTATGTTCTGGCATGTGAGAAGCCACAGCAGATAATATAGGGCTAAGAAATAAGCTCTAAAATTCTCAATCCCGTTTGACAGGACTTCGCCTGCAGAGGTGATTGTGATGAACCGCCACGCTGTCTGTCTCTGTCTCGCGATTCACCCCGGCGAAGCCGGGTATTCCTCTAGTATATATATATATACGACTAGTGTCTGTCTGTCTGTCTGTCTGTGTGTCTGTGCGCGATGCGCGGCCAAGGTTCTCGATGGATCTGCTTCAAATTTGGTGGGCTTATTCAGAGAGACCCCGGACACAACCTCATCGATGAGATATTTCAACAAGTGCTCTCAGCGCGCAGCGCGGAACCGATTTTGGTTCCACCTCAGCTATTTTGGTTCCACCTCAGCTTACCCGGGCCCCCATACCGACACACCATAGCCGCTACACCACATCACAACGCCAAAGTTCTCGGTGGATCTTTTTCAAATTTGGACACCGTATTCAGCTACACCCCGGACACAATATCATCGATGAGATATTTCAACACGGGCTCTCAGCGCGCAGCGCTGAACTCATTTTCGTTTTTGCGTTCATTTCACCATTATAAGTAACTCTTCCTTATCTTCTCCAGTGTTTGGCGTTTATCTCCCTTCCTTCGTGTGGCTTTCCCGTTCAGTTCTAAGTTACTATTACTATTTTTAGAATGTCACTGCGCTGTCCACTGCGCTGTCCACAACGCTTCCCTTGCACCCGTAAGTTGTTCTTACTGTCAAAGTGAAAAGGTCGAATCAATTTATAGCCACGCGAAAAATACACTCTCACCTATCTCTATATATTTATAGATACAGATATGCATATATATATACGGCTTCTCTGTGTGTGTGTGTGTTTGTGTGTGTGTGTAGGCAAAAACCTATGTATTATAGAGTTCTGTTTGTGATGGGGTCTAGCGGCTTTTGTCTGTCTGTATGTCAGACTCACAAGTAGTAGCAGTATTGAAGAGCGGAAAACCGGGCAATCTACCTGGCAGTTACCGCCCCATATCACTAACCCCCCACCTCAGCAAGATCTTTGAGCGTGTGGTGAACCAGAGGCTGGAGTTCCACCTCAATAAACACAATATCATTCCTACATGCCAGGCAGGTTTTAGGCAAGGTCGTTCGTGTGCGGACCACATTGTGCACGTCACTGAAAAAATCAAAAAGACCTTGGCACATAGTAATAATTCTCTTCTTGGAACCTTCTTTGATATTAAATCTGCGTACGACAGCGTCTGGCATGCTCGTCTACTCCTAAAACTCGGCAGAATCGGTGTCTCTGGCCACATGTACCAATTCATCAAAAACTTCATCA
This sequence comes from Littorina saxatilis, assembly GCF_037325665.1. Taxonomy (NCBI): domain Eukaryota; kingdom Metazoa; phylum Mollusca; class Gastropoda; order Littorinimorpha; family Littorinidae; genus Littorina; species Littorina saxatilis. The sequence continues at coordinate 23,224,303 of NC_090248.1, read as the reverse complement.
GCAATCGCAAGATGTCTGTCCGGGTGGGCTCTTCGGTGTCCGAAACCCATGCGCTGGACATGGGGGTTCCCCAGGGCAGTATCATCGCGCCAAACTTATTCAGCATCATGCTCTATGACATTACTTCTGTTAAGGTTGACGGTGCCAGTGTACTTCTGTATGCGGACGACCTCGCCTTAATAGACACTAATAGACCACGCCATAACAGAGTTACCAACACTGTTGACTTATCTTCTTACCAAACTAAAATCGACAACCTCTGTCAATATATGTACACCAACGGCTTCCAACTAGCCTCAAATAAAACAGTCTTTCTTGTTGTCTCCCGTAGACAACTGTACAGGAACTGCAGTATAAAGATAGGTTGTGATATTATCAAACCGAGCTCAGAAGTTAAGTTCCTCGGCGTTATCATCGATACCCGACTTAACTGGACCAGTCATATCGAACATCTGATCAATAAGGCCAACAAGGATCTTTATATCATACGCTACCTGGCGTCCCAATCCTGGGCCAGAGGGCGTAAGTGTGTCACAGAGGTAGTGCGGGCATTAATTCGCTCCCGCCTCCTTTACGGGTGCGAAGCTTATTTCGCGACGCGCCCGGCGCTCATGAAAAAACTGGCTATTATAGAGTGCAGGGCGCTCAAAATAGCTCTGGGACTCTCCCAACAAGCGAGTAAGAGTCGAGTCTACAGCGAGTGTGGGTGGCTGCCCCTTGTGGATGAGATAAAACTCCGTTCAGCTCAGTATGCTGTCAGAGCCCACGCGGTAGAGAACTCTGCCTGCGAGGTCCTGACTGACTTTTTTCCTCAGCACCAAAATTATGAGGCCAACACCAAACATAGCACTCAACTCTTGGCCAAAACGCTACCCTTATCCGACACAGTAAACCGCATTCTAGCCGATAGCGGGGTGAAGGTCAGTGAGCTGGCCAGGGTCCCCCCGCCCTCCTACCCGCCTTGGCTTGAGGAAACCCCTACTATCATATACGACAGTGAAGATAATACTACCAAAAAAGATAACCCCGTCTACCTAGCTACTGTTACAAAAGAAACCCTAAACTACAAATTCTCGGAGCATTTAAAAGTCTTTACTGACGGATCCAAATTTGCAGACGGCAGCGTTGGCTGCGCCTTTGTGATCCCAGATCTCAAAATCTCAAGGAAATATACTCTTAATAAAGACATCTCCATATTCTCAGCCGAGCTATTTGCCTTGCTCATGGCATGCACTTTTATAAATGACCTCCCAGTCACACCGCGTGCGGTAGTTTTCTGCTCTGACTCGCGCTCTTCATTACAAGCTCTGCATCGAAACACATCAAATCGGGCAGAGCTACAAAGAGAAATCCTCTTTATATGTCACCAGTTAATCTCATCCGGCACATCCGTATCATTTCTCTGGGTCCCCTCTCACGTAGGGGTCCGGGGAAATGAACTGGCGGATGTCGCTGCCAAAGAAGCGGCAGAATCTAGCCCAGCTAACACTAACATCGGCTACTCAGTAACCGAGTTCTACAGTAAAATCCGTAAACTCATTCGAAGTCAGTACGTAACATCTCTGTCCTATCAACCCATTGATATGAACGATCTACACCCCGATCTCCCAACAAACCTCCTCACTATCTTCAGACGCCTCCGTGCCGGCGGCTGCCGCTTCCATATCTTTAACAAGTCCTGCCATTGTGGAGAACCCTATTCATTTCAACACATTTTCGCTCCATGCGCTACAAATAGAATTACCTTTAAAACCTTATATGACCATATGCAGCTCCATGGTCTGAGTCCCCAGGATTATCTGCGCAGTAGCAGTTCTCTAGGCTGGTCACACAGCTTGCTGCTGTGCCGACTGGTCAGGGACTCGGACATGGGGCTGTGGGTATAACTAAGCCCAGATTATCACATCAGCGTGTTTCAGTTTGAGGTCGAGTGGCTCCCGCCATCCCTCCTGATTCCAGCGACTACCTTCTAGACAACATATCCTCACCCAAGGCCCACTAGTCGCCAAACTGTACATATTGTTTTTATTACCACGGCCTTCGTGGCTTACATCTTAATCCTTTTATTTGTAAAAAGTTTTGAGACTTATTGTTCGTGTTCCTCTTACTTGCTCATCTATTTGGTTTTATTGGTGATCCTGAAAGGTTCCACTTTTTAACTCGATTTGAAATAAAAAAAAATAATATTACAAGCCCGTTATTCAAGATATAGAATACAGACTTATAATTCTTACCAAGAAACATCTTAACTACTTTTCATTTTAACAAATTCCACAGAGCATTATCAACTCAACCCCACCCCCTGCCCTCCTCTCCTTATTTTTTGTTTCTTTCTTTCCTCTTTTTGAAAGCGGACAAACACTCAAGTCCTTAATGGCTCAAAACCGTAGGACTTTTAATATTAATTTTAACTGTCTGTATGTTCTGGCATGTGAGAAGCCACAGCAGATAATATAGGGCTAAGAAATAAGCTTTAAAATTCTCAATCCCGTTTGACAGGACTTCGCCTTTCAAAGGTGATTGTGGTGAACCGCCACGCTGTCTGTCTCTGTCGCACCGTTCACCCCAAATTCCCGTTTCTGAGGTACTATTTTTAGAATGTCACTGCGCTGTCCAGAACGCTTCCCTTGCACCCGTAAGTTGTTCGTACTGTCAAAGTGAAAAGGTCGAATCAATTTATAGCCACGCAAAAAATACACTCACCTATCTCTATATATTTATAGATATAGATATACATATTATATATATACGGCTTCTCTGTGTGTGTGTTTGTGTGTGTGTGTGGGAAAAAACCTGTTGATTGTAGAGTTCTGTTTGTGATGGGGTCTAGCGGCTTTTGTCTGTCTGTATGTATTCTAAAAGCGGACAAACACTCAAGTCCTTAATGGCTCAAAACCGTAGGACTTTTAATATTAATTTTAACTGTCTGTATGTTCTGGCATTTGAGAAGCCACAACAGAAAATATAGGGCTAAGAAATAAGCTCTAAAATTCTCAATCCCGTGTGACAGGACTTCGCTTGCAGAGGTGATTGTGATGAACCGCCACGCTGTCTGTCTCTGTCTCGCGATTCACCCCGGCGAAGCCGGGTATTCCTCTAGTACATATATATATATATACGGCTTCTCTGTGTGTGTGTTTGTGTGTGTGTGTGGGAAAAAACCTGTTGATTGTAGAGTTCTGTTTGTGATGGGGTCTAGCGGCTTTTGTCTGTCTGTATGTTCTGGCATTTGAGAAGCCACAACAGAAAATATAGGGCTAAGAAATAAGCTCTAAAATTCTCAATCCCGTGTGACAGGACTTCGCTTGCAGAGGTGATTGTGATGAACCGCCACGCTGTCTGTCTCTGTCTCGCGATTCACCCCGGCGAAGCCGGGTATTCCTCTAGTTAATAATATCGCCTCACGCGACTTGTTTGTTACTCAGGTTGTGACAGCCTGGGCAGGTTGTGTGTGTTCGTGTGTCTGTGTGTGTGACAGTGAGCGTGTGTGGATGTGTGAGTCACGTCACGGTGTGCGTGTGTGTGTACGTGCGTGTGTGCGCTTGCCGTGAGCTTGGCGTGCGTGCGTGTGTCAGTGTACAAGAGAACATCGCTTAAAAATAGCTCAGTCTGCCATGCAATCAGACCTACCTGTTCGTTTTATCTCAGAAACTTCAATTGCTTACTAGCTGTTTCAGTTTTCACTAAAGTGTTCATGTATTCGGATCAATATTCATACAGGCTTCAGTATCGCCAAAAAAGTCAAACAAAGGGTCTGTGACAGACAAAAACGTTGGTCACAGATTTGGCCAAGATTTGCATGTCGCAATATATGTTTCTTGTAGTAAATCAGTGGATGAAAAGTTCGCTCAGTCCAAACGGACACCCCGCCCCCGCCCCCGCTCCCCCTTACCTGTTAAGTCTTCAGTCGTTTTCACTCAAGGTGACACACATAACAAGCGTTCACGCCCGTTACCCAAATGATTTTCAGTTCAAACCCATTTGAACACACCAAAATGAGAATGAACTTGAAACAGACGGCATCGCCGTTTCCCATGCCCGAGGTCTGTGTCGGTCGTGTCTGTCGCAACACATTTGATCGCATCAGTAGCTCGCCTACATCTAATGGCCTTTGCCTTTGTAGAACTTTTAAAGATACAGTGAAACCTCGATCTCTCTTTGGAACCCCCCCGAATTCAGACCTTGCTTTTTCAGATTTCCTGTTCATAGCCTCTGTAATTTTACCTCCAATTTTAAGACTCCTTTTTTTTAAGACTTGATTTTCTCAGATTTTTGAAGGTCTTAAAAAGGGTGGGGGGGAGGGGGTTACACTCTACACCCCTTCAGAAACCAACGTTCATATTAAATGAAATGAGACATCCCTCCTTTTTCCCATTGCCTTTCCCATGACCCGGGTCTGTGTCTGTCACAGCACATTAGAACACCTCAGTGGCTTCTCTACATCTGTGCACCCCCCCCACACACACACACACACACCTCCTCCCACACCCCCGGCCTGTGCTCTCGATTTTTAAAGCTACACTCCCCCTGAAACAATCCCTCATTAGTATCCCTAGGATTTATAGTGCACTGCGAATTCAATAGAGAGAGAGAGAGAGAGAGAGAGAGAGAGAGAGAGAGAGAGAGAGAGAGAGAGAGAGAGAGAGAGAGAGAGAGAGAGAGATCTTGGGGGGGGGGGGGGGATGTACTTGCTGTATTCATGTGTAACTTGATTTCAAACTATTAAGATTACTGAATTCAAACCATTCCCGGTACTCTTTTTGTTGTTGTTTTGTCACACCTAGACAAGAATTAAATCAATCTGTCCTGTGAGAATCAACTTTAACTGATAATTAAGAATTAAGGTCAGTGTATATGTGGCCTTTGTGCATTCTGATCATCATCGGTCCATGCCGTATCGCCGTAATGAGACCCGAAGAGAAGTAACTCATTTTACCTGAGTTCAGGATGGCCTTTGTGTTGAAGAGTAGAACAGAAGTTGACAATGTGTGTAAGCTTTGAGTGTTGCTGTCACCTTCAGTCCATTCAAAGTCAAGAATGATGTGTAAACCTGTGAAAGTATTCATCCTTATTCATTCTTTACCATTTTACAAAGTACTTTTGGGGGCTTACTGATTTGTCTATGTAATTAGTGTAAGGGAAGGAACTTTTCTATATTTAAGTAGTCAGTTATAATTATCATTTAAAGCACTTTTTGTTTTCATAAGTACTTTTTGGCTCACGTAAGTGTAGCTTATGCGTTGCTAACTTTTGTCTGTCTGTGCGTGCGTGCGTGCGTATGTATGTGTGTGTGTGTATGTCTGTGGTAGAAACTTTAACATTTGAAGACGTCATATTACATTGACGTCACATTATGACGTAAAAGGGTTAGACGTCACGCGAAGGAATTACTGAAAGTCTCAGTCATTGCTATTTTGAGCGGGCCGAGACTAGTTGGCAGTCAGTCGTGTCCCTGTAAGTAGGCTACATGCAGACAGACAGATCTAGATCTAGTGTCTCGCTTTCTTGCACAGTTTCACCTATGCTCTTTCTGTGTGTGTGTGTGTGTGTATGTGTGACGGAGTGATTGAGTTTGTGTTACTGTTTGTCGATTTCTTACGTGAGCCGTAATTGAAGGCTTCGCCTCTTGTTCATTGGCAACTGATAATTGATTCTACATACTTCCCCTTGAAGTACCAGACATTTTCAACAGGGAGCCAGATTTTCATGCTTGTGATTTCCAAATGTTTTATTCCTAACTCAGGTGAGAAATTGGTTTTATTTTTACATGTATTGTGTTGATTTGTTTCTTAGAGTCTGTATGCATTGTTTCCCCAAGTTTAATTGATGCAGGGTTTTGTAGTTTTGAAGGATTATTTGGATTTGATATCACATAAGATAGTCATAGACTGCAAAGAACCATGTGGTCATCTTGAATAATGGAGACAATTATTCATTGAAAGAAATTGAAGTGACATGATGAAATAGGTATTGCATTATGAAGATATAGTTGTAAAAGATGTATTTTAAGAATTAGATGATAAGAAATATAGTTTTGTATTTGTTATAGTATTTTAGTTGATAGTATTTGTTTTCCCCGCCTTTATGAGTTATGCATCCTGCCACATGGCTTGAGAAGTTTCTGTGTGTTCACTGTTGATTTGCCTGAAAATGAATGTGTTTTAAGTGTTTGATAATTATATGGTTGACAGAAATGGAACATAGTGTTTCTTTTTGATGAAAAAGGAATTACCATGCAAGTTATGTAAAGTAAATGATAAGCATGTGCATTATTTTGTATGCAGCAGGCTTTCTAGTCATAAGTAACTTGGAATGTTTCTCAGTCATTTTGAGAAGAATTTAAGGCATTGAGCATCTTAGTTTTTCTATGAGTGATGAAGCATTTAGCTTGTCACTGGTGGACTTAGTAAAGTTTTGATTTGGTTTTGATTATACTTGGCCTGGAATTCATCAAAGCATAACTTCTTGTCCATGCAAAAAGGAATTTCAGGCATGAAAACTGAAAAAAAAATAAATACTGAAAACAAAATTCGAAGGCGCGTAGCGCCAAGTTTCGCAGGCGCGTAGCGCCAAGTTTCGCAGGTGCGAAGCGCCAAGACTTCTAGGGGGGTCCGGGGGCATGCTCCCCCGGAAAAAATTTTTTTCAAGGGTGCAATTTGGTGCAATCTGGGGCTATCTGAGCCTTAAAATTGGATTCAAACATGGCCCCAAAACTATTTTACTATAACTATGACTAGGGAAAAAATAAAAAAAAAATAAAAAAAATAAAAAAAAGGAAAAATACGGAAAATAAAAACAAATACGGTTTATTTTTTTCAAAAATACGGAAAATACGGAGAATTTTCATGCCTGGAATTTGTAATCACAGGCACCAGAGGTGGTGATTGAATTCATGTTCTTATGCGGTTGTATTCCTGTACACTATCATGATTTACATGATATATTTTATAAGGAGTTCCAGTTTTCTTGTCATAACCATATTTGTATTTTGTATTATGTTTTGTCATGTTTATATTAGCAAGCATAGTTTTATGTTTGTTTGTTTGCTGTGTTGACAAAAAAGGTGTTCTAAATGAAATTGAAATAAGTATTCTTTGATTATTTTTGTTGTTGAAACATACTTATGTTCTTATTGTTTTGTTTCAGGGGTAACGTTTTTGATCTTTATTGATCAAAACCATGTGGATTTTTCATTGAGTTTGTTAATCTGTTTTGAACTCTGGTTGTGTAGTTGATTTTTGTTTGAAAATAAACATTTTTGCATTTTGGAAGTAAACCGAAGATCTTTCTTTTAGTAATTTTAGTGAATAAATACTTTTGTGTTGCATCATGTAGATTGTGAAAATAGTTATAAACGTAAAAGGTTACCTCACCCATACCCTTGGACAAATTTGCTGAAACATTAACTATAAGTCTAAGCAGGTTTACAGATGAATGGAAAGTAGGCGTTTCACATGGGGAAAGGTTTTTCACTTGATTGCTCGGTGTTTGTTAGCAACTTCTTAGAATGCTGAGATTGTAACATAAAAAGTTGCTGTAAACTTTTGACAAGAGACTGTATAGTTAATGCATAAATATATAAATCACTGTTTTTCAAACACACACACACACACACACAGAAAACATTAACATTTCATTTTTTTTCATACAAAGTTGTGAAACATTACATAGCAACATGTTAAAGGCACACGTACTCCTTTTCAGATCTTGCCAAGCTTTTACACTGGATGAGAGCATCCCTCAACTTGCACAAATACTAAAAATCAACATCCTGACTGCTTGCTGTGTTAAGTTGGACTTGTTTGATGGATTAATTTCTTAAAAAGCCACTAGTCGCTTTAACAAAATTAACTCGTTCAAAATATACCGCTCAGCAGAGGAAGCACCAAGGCTGTTCATGTTTGGTGTGTGACCAAGTGAAAGGATGCACTTATCCCATGTTTAAGTCTGGCCTGGTCTGAGATTGTGAGAAGGAGTGTGACTTTAAGCGTGAACAAATTGTCATCACACCTCCCTCTCTCATTTCCCCAAATTTGTTCAACACCGCACTTTCAAAATATAACAAGAGGCGAAGCCTTCAAGGCTCACGTAAGAAATCGACAAACAGTAACACAAACTCAATCACTCCGTCACACATACACACACACACACAGAAAGAGCATAGGTGAAACTGTGCAAGAAAGCGAGACACTAGATCTAGATCTGTCTGCATGTAGCCTACTTACAGGGACTCGACTGCCAACTAGTCTCGGCCCGCTCAAAATAGCAATGACCGAGACTTTCAGTAATTCCTTCGCGCGACCTCTAACCCTCTTACGTCATAATGTGACGTCAATGTAATGTGACGTCTTCAAATGTTAAAGTTTCTACCACAGACATACATACATACATACGCACGCACATACGCACGCACACACGCGCGCACAGACAGACAAAAGTTAGCATCGCATAGGCTACACTTACTTGAGCCAAAAACCAATCTTATTTTTTACTTTCAAAATATAAAAACCAATCTTATTTGTCATTGCTGTATTCCTTGAACTACAAGCATTCATACACTTTGCTTGACAATTTATAACATTTCACATCAAACAAAATTCTGAGTAGCATGCTTATCAAAGCACAATTACATACGATAAAAAAAATTAAATTACAAAGTACACAAACACGCACCATGTGCACACACACAAGCTAGAATGTTGTCATATCAAAATCTGAGTGAATATTTCTTGAAGGTTTCCTTACCTTCTCAAAAGAGAACAACAATGAATGATATGTTGCATATAATTATTTACTATACAAGAAACGATCAACTGAGATTTTTTTCAGAAAAAAAAGAAGATATTTCAAAAATAACCAGAGATTTTTCACCAGAACCGAAACAAACACATCTGCTATCTATTCAGTTTATTTGTTTTGCATCGCAAAGAATACATGCCAAAAACTTTCTGAGATTTCTTTTTCAAAAAGAAAAGAAACACATATGAACAGAGATTCTGAAAAGCACCAGTAACGAGTTGGTACCAGTAAAGAGTATTTTTGGTTCAAACAGTTAACTGAGTCACATAATTGATTACAAAAAAAGTGCACCTGGCATTTAACTGCAAAATAATAACTTAACAACAAAGAAGTAAAAGCCAACGAAGCGAGAAGGGAGAAAATTATGCCTCGCTCACACCCTCGCTCACACCCTCCACAATTCCAGGCAGTTCAAGAATCACTTAGCAATAAACCAAATCTCGTTGTGTCTGTTGAAGAGCTTGAATGGACTGTCGTAGCCGGCAGTGTAGAAATACTCCTCCACGTAAGAAATGCTGCCGTTCCTCAGGGTATCGGTCAGCTCCAATGCCTCAGACAAAAACTTGTCCTTGTTGGCAAACCCTGTGAATGATCTGAAGACACGAGAAAATTCAACGGAGTTCAAAGCTAATCAAATCTTATATTGCTTTCAAGAGCACGGGTATAAGCTTTGCTTGTTGTGCTCCATCTATTAATTTGATTGTATGCAGCATTGTTATCTGTAATTTTCTGAGAAAAAAATTGTTTATACCAAAACTAAAATTGGTGCAAAGGCACTCATCATTTTAAGCTCCTTTGACTGTGTCATCAAGGAAATATTTTCTGCACATTTTCAAAGGCATTCCTGCTTGTTATTGTTATGTATGTTGTCTTTATGCTGTCTGTGGGACAAGGGAAGTAATACCAATCATAAACAGTGTAACATTTCAGAATAACCAAAAGAATTAGAGCAGACTGAAAATTTGGAGCTTCCCGGTCAAGCGTTGTCTAGAGAGTGACGGTTGATTACATGTGACCTAAACTGGAAATCTTACTGGCTCTTCCTTATCAGACAACAATGTCTCTAATTGGTTCTTAATTGTCGCATCCCCCATCTAGGCAAAAATATCCATTGTCTTGTGTCATCATAAAAGCTTTTGCGGAACTGCAACATTTATTTGTGGAATGATTGTATATTGCCAAAATAAATAAACATGTTCACAGCAAACATTTTCTGATTACCCAAACAAAAGAGAGGGAAAGTTACTGTATTGTAATCAATCGTGGCTTATACTGTTAATTTGAACTAAAAATCAAGAAAATGTTGAATGTTGGCCAAGAGCGACACTTTCATTAAGAGAAGTCATACACTGCAGTTGCATGCCATTCCCAATCTCTACATAAACCACACTAACAACCCAAAACACCAGAAACTGAAAGAAAGACCAAAATTCAGACCAGTCAAAACTCACCGCCTGACAAAGTGATACCTAAGATGACAATCATAAAAAGTAACTTCGAAACAGTCACTTAATTCCATCTACTTTTTGGCTTGACCTTTCTCTCTTTTTCATATTTCGGTTTGCTGCTGTTTTGTTTTTTAGACTAACTCTCACGCTCACTCATGTTTTTGCATGAGTGGGTTTTTATGTGTATGACCGTTTTAACCCCGCCATTCAGGCAGCCATACGCCGCTTTCAGGGGATTTTTTTTAAGACTTTAAAGACGCACAAGCTCACCTGACATAAGCCCTGAACACAGGCAGCCTGGAGAGAAAGACCTTGTCATCAGAGGGGCTGGGGGGTTGTCCCTCCTTGGGGGCGATGAAGAAGGACATGGTGAAGTTGTTGGCACACGCCGGGCCCTGCCCAGGAACGATGCGGTTGATGACTGGCGCTGTCATGGCAATCTTTTGCTCTGCAACGTACAATAGTAAATAAAAGTAAGACGATAATAATTAGAAGAGTAGTCTCACATGTAAAACCCCACTCGTGCAAGAAACATGATTGTATGTGGGAGTTTCAGCCCATGAACAGAAAGAAGAAGAAGAAGAAAAATAAAATATAATTCGTCATCATCATCACTGTATTTGTATAGTGCAAATCCTGCTATAGTTGAAAGCGCCATACAATACTGAAAGATAGTGAAACGGTGTACAATTTATTAAACCCTTTTGGGTGAAAACTAAAAGCGCGCACACACATGTAATTCAGTTCCAGCATATCCTATAACTTGTCTTGATATTCCCATTTTTGGCTCACGTAAGTGTAGCCTATGCGATGCTAACTTTTGTCTGTCTCTGCGTGCGTGCGTGTGTGTGTGTGTGTGATAGAAACTTTAACATTTCCGAGTCTATGGATAAAGCTCGCATAAGAAGATTACGTCTCGGTCAAAAGTGTTTGACGTGTGTGATAGAAACTTTAACATTTGAAGACGTCACATTATGACGTAAGAGGGTTAGACATCACGCGAAGGAATTACTGAAAGTCTCGGTCATTGTTATTGTGAGCGGGCCGAGACTAGTTGGCAGATCTAGTGTCTCGCTTTCTTGCACAGTTTCACCTATGCTTACTGTGTGTGTGTGTGTGTGTGTATGTGTGACGGAGTGATTGAGTTTGTGTTACTGTTTGTCGATTTCTTACGTGAGCCTTGAAGGCTTCGCCTCTTGTTGTATTTGATAAAATGATCCATTGTCCTTTGAGATATAGCGTTCAGCAACAGAATTGTGCCTTCATCATCTTTTTTGTTCCCTAAATGAGTGTATTCGTGTTTTCCCAGCCCTGAGACTTTCCCTGTGGGCTTGGGATCTTTATCATGACTGTGCATCCATTCATACTGGGGGTGTACGAACACCTGAAACAGTCTGTCCAAAGTTGATTATTAATGGAAGTACATTTCAGCGCTACAGCCTCATAACACAAAACAGTTAACTCCCTTGGACAGTAGTTTTTTTCTTCTGCATTAGTGGCTGCAACGCATACACACTTGTGGGCACGATTTGGATTTTACCTGCTGTTCTTTTTCCTGCCGTATATCATTTTCAGGAGATGCATACTGGATATTTTCATGTTTTTGTAACACACGTAACTCGGACACGGATGACATGATCTTTTCTGTCTGTACTTGGTCCAACTTTCATGTGTGCAAATCTTAAAGGCACAGTAAGCCTCCCGTAAACCATCACAGAGCTCCCCGAGCGTCTACATACAGTACAAGCATACTTCCATTTGAACGCTCACCGAACGGGAACATTCTGGCTGCTTTCTGTTGAGCGTGAGAAATTTTCAAAGAATTTATTTTCGTGGACTTGGTCCTCTACAACAATGGCGCCTCGTTTTGGTGCTGGACGGCTGTTATGAATATTCAATACCGGAAATCACGCCCGGACAGTAAGCCTCCCGTAAACCATCACAGATACTGTCAGGCTTTTACACACAGTACAAACACCCTTCCATTTGAACGCTCACCAAACGGGAACATCATAGGTGCCCTACGTAAAGAGCGAGCAATTTTTAAAGAATTAATTTTGCAGATTGTCTCGAACACTTTTTGGACCCATCCTGAACTCAGGTCAAAAATGAGTTACTTCCCTTCGGGTCTCATTCTATCGATGTAAACTGGCGATAGCCGTGGATCGATGATTATCAGAATGTTTTTGGACCGTGGTGCGTTTTTGCGCTAGACCTAACTTTTAAAATCTAAATAATAAATTGACAGCTTGTTACACAAACATTCTTTAATCATAAAAGAATTCTTTTTTCATCAAGACAAGATCAGTACAATTCGAAGTGGTGAAAGTTTGAAAAAAGAAAAGCCCGGAAGCAGGGTCACGCAAGGGTCGTAGCAGACGACGGTTTATGCATATCGCCGTTCCTCTCAACAGTCAAAAGCCATCGCTAGAGTTCTTGTGAACCACAGCTGTTTGTTTCGTGCATAAAAACGTGCTATTGTAGATAAGCTCACATCGAGTCGCATTCAAATTACTAACTGACGACTACATTGTGAAAAAGGGAAACTGGATCACACGGGTTCACGATGGCTCAGGGGTAAGATAAACCACTCAAAAATAAATTCTTTGAAAATTGTTCGCTCTTTACGGAGGGCACCTAGGATGTTCTCAATCGGTGAGTGTTTAAATGAAAGGGTGTTTGTACTGTGTGTAAAAGCCTGACCGTATCTGTGATGGTTTACGGGAGGCTTACTGTGCCTTAAAACAAAATTAATGAGGCAGAACACTGTTTAGAGATCTGATAATCAAAGGGAAGTAATCGCTCTAAAATGAGGATGAAAGTCGCTTGTTCATGTCAATGCTTGTTATTTTCTCAGGTGCCAGGAGAATGGTTCTGAATAACTCTCACTTACTTATTTATACATGTCGTATGCATTTTAGAGCGCTTACTTCCCTTTGTTTATCAGATTTCTCGAGTGCAGTGCATAGTCACCAATATTATGACAGGTACCGTATTTGACGGACTACAAGCCGCGACTTTTTTTCCAAAAAAATCGCATTGCGGCTTATAAAAAGATGCGGCTAAAACGTTACCTAAACTTGAATAGCATTCACCTAATGGAAGTCGCCGCGGATTTTCATTTCGCTCGATTAGCGATTACCGGTACTTTATTAGCTCTCTACTCAAGACTCGGCGCTTTTCTCTTTCTTTCGCGAATCTTCGTTTGTCAACAAGTCGTCGTGACAAGATAGCGTACAGAGAAACACCGGATGTATGAGGATCTCACGCACGCGAGATTTCGTTTTTTTGTGTCTCGCGATAGTTGGAGGAGCGAGAGCCGCCATGTTGTGTTTTCGTTTGCTCGAAATGTGCGCAAAAGTCGTAAATCATCCCAAAAAAGCTTATTCCGGGCGGGACTACATGTGTGTGTTGGTTACAAATTGTGTGTGTGATATTTTTCTTCAAACTTTTCACTTTTCTTCTTTGTTTCACTTGTTTATTCTCGGAGCCGATTTCGCCAAATACCGTACTTTCGTTTGCCTGGTTGTTTTGATCGATTGACACGATCTGATTATATTTTTTTCTACGGCGGCTAATATAGTGACGCGGCCTATACGTGGCTCGTCCCAATTTTTTTGTTAAAAGTCGGGGGTGCGGCTTATAAAACGGTGCGTCTTGTAATCCGTCAAATACGGTATTTATCTCCATGTCAACTTTCAATACCATCATATGTATTTCACCCTCTTTTTTCTTCTAAAGACAAAAACCATCGTAACATTTGCTTGACTATGAAAAAAAAAACCTCACTTTTTTCATTTTTGCCGCTGATGTAGTTAAAGAGCCGCATGAAGTCGTCATGCTGGGAAGTTTCGTAGTCGATGCCAATGGAAGTGGTAGACACCCACCGACTGGCCTTGTATTCTCTAATATCATAGCCCTGGTGGGGGAGAAAGCAAAAAAGAAGATACTGATGAGCATGACTCATGTTTTCACTGATAAAATATTTTTTTAATAATTTGTACAAAGCGCACAAACACAGGGAGAAAAGACAATGCTCCAAGCTCTGTACAATCAAGGTAAAAAGAATATTAACAGTGCACACACACACACACACTTCAGTTCCATTGTTCTTGTTTAAGCATAATATTAACAATAGCATGTGTAATGTAATTTCCCGTTAAATAATATAATTTAACGGGAAATTACATTACACTCATTTGTTGAATATTTCTTAAATTAACACAGTTCATATCATCTAGTGACTGCTTATACAAGAAACACTTTACACATGTACTTTAAATTCAGGTTCAGATTCAACATTCAATTCATACAGTACAGGTACATATGCACCCTGCTGACCTACTTAATTAGAGTGCTGTTCTGCATTACATAAATCTGGGCGTGAGCAACCTTTGAAAGCACCGCCTAAGGTAAAACTTGATCCTGGTATTCAACCGCAGGAATTATATAGCTAAAGTTACAGGGGTGGTACACACGAGAGATTAGTGAATCACTAGGTGCTGTCTCTCATCTTGAGTTCAAACCCTAGTCTGAACATGGAGAGAGCTATAGCTTCCACCATGAAGTATTTACTCTCAATACAGTGGTACGTACGTAGCCCTTCTAAATTCCTCCAAAAATCAGAGAACATCAGGTCTTAAAATGGACTTATTTATATAAGGAATAATTAATGATGTTCTGAACAAAAAATCGAGTTAACCGCTAGGATATTAAAAGTGTGGTGGGGGGGGGGGGGGGGGGATTCTTTTGTCTTTAATTGGGGAGTCTCCAAAGAGGAGGTTAACGTTCCACTGTATTGCTAGCTGTGTTGTCAGACCACAAATAATTGAGGCACACAGTGCAGTCTCTCACTCAGATTGTAGACAGTCTACTCATGCATTTTACTGAATACAAATAATAACTTGCAGTGGTTTCTCAACCATTGCTGCCACCTATACCGGATGACAGAAAACTGGGAACAGAAAAGATCTGAATATACACAGAATAATTATGCAATGTATACTCTTTGTTTGAGCAAACTGATGTACACTACAGGCCTGGGAATGAGTAAAAGTGGTTTGGGCGTATTGACGGGAACATTTTGATTTTTAAGGGCACATGGAGGCTCTTTTCTTACACATTTAGAAAAGGACTCCGTCGTATTTACGACGAAAGATTTATCATTCTCTGGCCTGACACTAAAACAATAAACTTACAGTTCCATGTCCAACCACTTTAAACTCAGGACAATCCAGCTTGTTACAGAAGGCAGGGGGAGCACCGAGATGGTCCTCGGAAACAACGGTCTGTGGTCTGCTTTTGTCGTCTCTCTCTTTCCCCTTCTCGAAACTGATAAACGAAAGACAAAGTGTTCATTGAAAAGAAGTGCATGTAATTTTCAGCATGGGCACAAATATGAAATGGTTATGACTATGAGCACACAAGCATGACCGCAATTCATATACATATGAGTTGTTCTTCAGTACTGGTGACAGAAAGGGGGAAAAGTGGTCAAAATTCAAATCTCTAGTTTTGTTTTTGAAATATTGCTTTTCATAAAGCAGAAATACTGTAGTATCTGTTGTACATAAGAAAAAATCACTGGTTCACATGGTTCCTACATAATCTAACTTTTAAAGCTGGTTCTTGTGTGTCTGTGTGTATGTTTGTATGATGACGATAGGACCCGAAACGGCTGCACGGACTGAGACAGGAATTGCAGAGAATGTTCTTTGCCACTCGAGTCGTGTTATAAGGTACTTTTGGAATAGCAAATTTGAAAGGATTCTTCAAAAAACGGCGGAAAACATTATATACCCTGTGAGCTATCGAGGATCCTCCCCGTCTGGGCTGTCGAAACATGGTCTTGTTAAAAGACGTTTTCAAATGCGGTTAACGGGGAGATACACTCGAAGCACATTTAGCGAAGTTATGTTGCCAAATCATCAAAGATCAACATTTCACTACACGGATCGATGCACACAGTCGAAATAGATGTGACTTTCACACGACCGAAGACTACTTACTAGCAGACTAGCAGATGACAAGATCTAAATATTTAGATCAGTGTAAGAGCAATCCGTTGAAGAACAGTTACTCCGCTTATTCGTCTTCAGTTAAGCGTATTTCCCCTGCCATAAGTTTCCTTGCAGATCTGCAGTCGTGTAGTGAAATGAACTAGTGTCATCGGAAGATTCTTCTCAGTCAATGATCAAAGCACAGTAAGTTCTATGCTGACAAAAGTCACTTTCGGACAACACGACGATTGACTTAATTTATGAGCCCAAAGGTAACAATATCGACAAGAATGTACGCATTTGACATTAAATGAAACATTCATAGACAGTTTCCAACTCACCAGATCTGCCAAAGAGCCGTCATTCGTGAAAAAACAATGATTTTAATCAGACAGGTATCGGAAACAAGCCTTGGTCACCTGCGTTATTCCTTCCAAGGCGACGTGACGGCGCCACATTTGTTTGTTTATGGCTGTTTATCGCGAAACAACACAGTTGAAATTTGTGTGTAAAATACCACAAATTTGTGGTGAATCAGTTCGTCATCTGCGTTTCGATTGTAATTAAGTCAGATTGGAGTTACTTTGAATCGAAGGCGAGGGTAACCTGCGTTATTTGTGGGACATCGTGAACAAATTTGATTGCAATATTTTATACAGAAAGTAAATTTCAATGATTCTGGCTCAGACTTGTAGATCTGTTATGCAGTGTGTTGGTAGTGTATCTGCTTTTCTGCTATGAAGCTCATTTGGAGTGATACGCTGATCGAAGTGGGGTACCCTATGTGGGACATCAGCCGTATGCAGATTACGCCTCAGAACACTCTCGCATTTCACAAAGACAACAATAATTTGCAACATTTCAAGAACTGCATCAGTTTTATTAGATACTATTTCAACAACAACAGCACAAACACGACTATTATCAACAACACAGAACGGGAGGTAAGTCTTCAAAGACGCACCAAGTGTGCGTTCCCGTTTTTGGACGCCATTTTTGCTGGCATTTTCACAGTAAATCTTAATATTTCCATATCTATTGAATGATTTTGGTATTTTCTTTGATTGTGCCGATTCTCCTATCTCTCTGGCATGTACTGGGTGCTTTGTGACCAGTTTCTCCCCTAGACTGTATTGAAAAATGCGTCCGTGTGAGCTGACCCCCACTTGTGACCAGTAGCAAAGAACAACTCATGTAGGACTTATGCCATGAGACAATATTCCTACCCACCAATCCACGCCCCCACCCCTGACTCTCTCCGTCTCTCTTTCTCTTTATGTAAATATGCTTCAGAAGGCCTTTAGCAGTACACTGCACATGAACTGAATTTTTTAAAAAACCTCAAAAGTTCATTTTCCTCCCTGCCAATTTATTGCGGTCTCTCAATCTCATTTGATGTCACAATTCATGTGTATAACTGCCAGTTGGGATAAGGGGGGGGGGGGGGGGGGGATTAAATCAGCAACGTCTGACTCAGATATGCTGTCCAAAAACAATGTCGAGGCTCATGTTTATATCCATATACCTGGAGACTGTCTCTTTTGTCTCAATCACCTTTGCACGCCAGACATCCAAATGCCACTCAAAAATAGCCGCTCAAGTACGCAAACAACATACCTAAAAAAAATCATTAAATAAAAATCAACTGATTATGTAACTAAATGTACTAATCTCTGTTAGCAACATACCGTAACACATTATCCACCTGGTTGCTGAGGTCACCCAAGTTGAATGTTGCTGCAGCAGTCATGCATGGCAAAACCAGTAGCACTGCCAGAAACCCACTTCCTGCATCAAACTTCATGTTGATCTGTCTTGCTGTCTCGGCTCACAACCGTAGCTTCCTGCAAGCAATTACAAAATATAAACATTATTATAACAGGTTATATACATTATTTAAGGAAAGGGGCCGTGACTAGTATGGTATACACACACACACACACCGTCCTTAATTGCACAAAACAAGGGTAAATCACTAAATGTCAAAACAATCAATCAATCAATCAATATGAGGCTTATATCGCGCGTATTCCGTGGGTACAGTTCTAAGCGCAGGGATTTATTTTTTTTATTTTTATTTTATACAATTTATATCGCGCACATATTCAAGGCGCAGGGATTTATTTATGCCGTGCGAGATGGAATTTTTTTACACAATACATCACGCATTCACATCTGCCAGCAGATCGCAGCCATTTCGGCGCATATCCTACTTTTCACGGCCTATTATTCCAAGTCACACGGGTATTTTGGTGGACATTTTTATCTATGCCTATACAATTTTGCCAGGAAAGACCCTTTTGTCAATCGTGGGATCTTTAACGTGCACACCCCAATGTAGTGTACACGTGTCAAAACGATAACACTTCCACTTTTAGTTTTATTTGCTGTTTCATTACTGATTCTAACAGTACAAGCGCAAAATAAATATTCACTGCTGCTGAACTTGAATACAACTCCTGTACACTGTAACTGTGTATAAGGAGGTTATCCTGTATCCATGTGTCTGCTGAGCCATTCAATGTACTGCAAGTTGTATTTAACTGTAACGCTTATAGTACTACATAAATAAATGGTCAATTCTGTAGTTTCCTGAACGTAGTACTAATAGGTAAAATTCAGGCCTAAAATAAATTGCAACAGAAATGATAGACTTTTCCTGAATATTATTTACAACACTTCAAATGCAGTCATGCATAGTCATAGTGTCACAACTGAAACGACAACATTAGAGACCGCACATATTCACTGCTTCCAAAACTAATCCTTTTGCTCCAAGCATATACATTTATAATTATGCTATTGTCATCGTTCCTACCAGCATTCAGTGTCCCACTCCCACGACGTACGTACAGCTTGAAGGTACAGTCGGTGACGCCGATACCTGTCAGTGAGATGAAAACACCTCGACACCCAGTGACTTCTGTTGTGAAGAACGTACTCGTATCAGTCACATGGCTGGCGGTGCCTTTGGGTAAGTCCAAAGAAAAGGGGTGTCAAGTAATCCGGGCAATGTTATGCAAACGAACTTAAACCGTTATACACCATTAACATACTGTGTATATACAGGGGTAGAACTGTCCTGCTGGTTGGTTTAATATCCAAAAGAGAAGCTACAATTTATTATGGAGGAAAGTGTAATGGTGTTTGACGTGTACTTTTCTGCCCACCATTTTCGTACCCCTAACACAATACTGATGGACTGGTCGTTTGAATTTGATCGGGATCTTGGGACATAATTATTATGAGAAAAAAGGTGTAAAGCAATGCAGGTTTGTACGTAGGAATGCTACACATTATTGTATAGAATTACAAACGCAAGTTCTAGAAGACACGGTTGCTGTCACAGGCGCTCCTGTGGTTGCTGTGCATCCTTTACAAAAAGGCAAAATCCTTGAACTCCGCCCCTACCAGTACATATGCACTTTAGCCACTGCTAGCTGTGAGAGCAAATTTATATCAGCATGCGGTCAAACTGATGTAAGCAAACTTGAATTTTTGCATATGTCTTTTTCTGTCAGTCCATTCCCTGTTTGCCTCTGGGACGGAGAGTAAGGGCGCTTCTTTTTTTAGATGGGGGATGGACCTCATCTTTTCGGTACACAAGTACCGCTCCAGTGACGTCATCATTATGTAGCCAGCGGAAGTTAAATAATTATGGTAGCTGGAGTTTGTCAAACGTTACTAGTTGTCTATGTAAAGTGCTCTAGCATCTTTTTTCGGAGAAAAGTACTTTCGACACAAAGGGTCACAATAGAGATCGATGACTCACGCTAAATTGTTGATTCATAATTAAGTGATTTTGACCCTTACTCAGCGAATGAACATTTTACTCTACATGTTATGCTCACCGCCCACCATAGTTTTGTCGGTGCATCAGAACTTGATGTGTTGATTATTCAGTGCCCTGAGACACGTCACCTGAACGTGATCCAATCGAATAGTTTGTGTCGTCATTCTGCAAACGTTACACACACACATTTACACAACACTACTGATATATAAACTCGTTGTATCAGTGTGCATGTGCTAGCTGTGACCGTATTTTCGCGTATGTCGGCAGTGTGACTGTGACATCTGTGCAATTAGTAGCAAAAGGACAAGACTTTTGGACACGTTCGACCATTATAAGTACACTATACACGGGTAAGTAAACACTTTTCTCATTGTGTGCATTCAAACTTGTGCCAGTCTTTGAGGTCATTTTTGTGGAATCATAGAGGAGATTCTTCACACATTCTTCACACACACACACACACACACACACACACACACACACACACACACATATAGTGACACATTAACACACATTCGCGGCATACTATATAACTAGATATGTACTTATTACATACAAGTATAGAGGTACGTACATGTCAGCACACCGAAACAATTTATTTTTCACTGCATTCGCATGCTAGGTGACGATATGTTTTTTTTTTTGATGGACTGGTGTTTTAAATTGCACAAGGTGTTTTCACTATGCAAATGACTGTGTAACCATTTTGATTTAATTAAGACTCTCTTTTCATAATAAAACGATGTACATGTATATATACATCATACATAGTACAAGTAGCCAATCTATCAGTCAGTGCATCCGATTATAGACTGTTTTAAACTCACGCTGCATATCCTTTATGGGTTAACAAGTCTATGTGTACACTGATTATGCTGTGCTTTTTTTTTTTGAGGGATCAGATCTAAGGCTTGGTCGTGCCCTGTATCCTTAGACTGACATGTACAGGACGCATATCAAGCATCCTCTCACGAGACTAGGCTTTGCCATCACGAGACAAGGCTTTGCCAATGGTGTACATCATTAATGTGCCGTGCTTTTTTGTGTGCAGGGATCAGATCTGAAGCACGTACAGCAAGACGAAAATGTTTGGATTGATCAAGTTAGCGATTAAAGGTCTTCAGAAACCTGAGTATGACAATGTGGGGACTTCTGATGTAAGTTTGTGATCTGTTTTCATTATATACAAACAAAATTTAATATACAGCAAACTATGAGGAAGATGTACACACACTCCTCTCTCTTTCTCTCTCTCTCTCTCTCTCTCTCTCTCTCTCTCTCTCTCTCTCTCTCTCTCTCTCTCTCTCTCTCTCTCTCTCTCTCTCTTAAAAAATACATCTCTCTCTGGACATCTGATTATAAAAGATTACAGATTCTTTCTACCTAATTCTTCCTATCAAAATAAGATTTGCCTATAACAAAGGTGTGACGATGCATTATGTCAGGGAATGCACCTACACTCATTGCCTCAAATTTCAAACTTAATAATTTAAGAAAACTAAACTAATTACCCCAACCCCAAGAATTGATTTGTACAACTCAAGTCAAGTTTCTCATATTCTGGCGCCCTTGTGTGGAACTCCATTCCTGATATAATTAAAATGCAAGTCAATGAAACATCATTCAAGGAACATTACATGTTGTTTCTCTTGCAAGACTTGTAAGCACTACTACTGCTGGTAGTCTATGGGGTCTATGTCGACCAAAAGAGTGGGATTCCCTGTAGGTGGAGTTCCTGGAGGGGGATTCCCTGTATACAGGGAATCCCACAGGGTGGAGTTTTTCAATAAAACTTGCAAACCATACTCGAATTTCAAAGAAATATCAAAAAAGATTGAAAAACATCAAATTCTACCGATGTTGCCAAGCATCACGTGACTTTCAGCGATATCAGCGACACGCTACAGGAACTAAATCCTGTGGTATTCCCTGTATACAGGGAATCCCCCTCCAGGAACTCCATGATCCACCTACAGGGAATCCCACTCTTTTGGTCGACATAGACCCCATCAGCACTACTACTATTGTGCAGCTGATAACATATCAGTACTTTATGATTGTATTGAAACATGATCATACATAATGCACTGAGAACATTTTCAACAAACAAATAATTCTTTGATATGAATATTCCATTCATTGTTTGATACTCATAATGTATCTTGAAATGTCTTTTTGAATTTTAGACATGGTAATTATGTGAATTGTACTGAAGTTAACTTAACTTCTATTTCTTCTTGTTATTGAGTTACCCTCAATGGGCGAGGGCCAGATGAAAAAAAGCATGCTTGCATTACTTCTTCTGTCACCCTCGAAAAATAAAGTTCAATTCAGTTCAATTCCCTCCCTCTCTCTTTATCTCTCTAGAAAATACGGCTTGTTGAAAGATGGCGATAATTATATGACGAAGATGAAAAAGAACACCAACTTGAAGTTGTAACTTGTATATATCAAATAAGAATGGTATTGTGTTGCAGGAATATGAAGAGCGTCGCTACAAGCCAGCAAAGTGGGTGTCAACCACAGTGAAGAAAATCTCAGCCAAGGAAGCCACAACTGAAGGATTCTATAGGCTCTTTGCCTTCATCTCCGGTGAAAATGATAAAAGTGAGCATAATTAATTGTATTGCGTGTCTCTGAACTTACGTCTCTGAAAACCATTCCTGCAAATATCAACTCTTAATTGTTTCAAACAATCCATGATGGACCATCTTTTTTTTTCTCCAAATACAAAGTAGGGGTCAGGGCTAGATCTGATGGGGTTCCGGAAACCCCCCACCTTTACCTGGCAAATGTATCTTTTTACTGAAAGAGAGACCAAAAATACCCTTTGGAATACCCCCCCCCCCCCTCACCCATCCCCACCAGGCCAGCCTCATTTTTGAAGCCCCTCCTGCACATACACTAGGTCCAGGGAATGGATGTCCATGCTTGGTTTCAGATTGATTGACATACAGTGGTACCTGTGATGTGAGACCCCTCCAAATAATTAAAGGACAACTTGTGTTGTCGCTTTGGCTATATCTTTTTGACCAAAATATACCTGCCGTAAAAGACTGCCTGCAATGTACAGACACCTCGGGCTGGTTCCAAGAGTGTCCATTCATCACAGGCACCACAGTAACAAGTTCTGGTGGAATACTCAACACTTCAATCAGTTATATTATTTTGTTTTCCTTGTCATTAAATGCCTGTGATTTCTTTTGCTGTATCTCATCTGACGTATTGACTGTTCAAAGCAATTTGAGCATGATTAGAATTTCTTCAGTGATGGCAATTAAATCATGAAGTACCGGTACATGTATCAATATTCATGCGACTGTGCTTTTTTAGGCACCAAGGTGGACATGACAGCGCCAGTCACAACATGGGTGGACCCAGGGGCGGGGCCAAATTGTGAGAGCAGTTTCACCGTTTCCTTCTACATTCCCACCGAGCACCAAGAAGATCCACCCAAACCGACCAATCCCCTTGTCTTCATTGAGGACCGCCCCGAGTTTACTGCCTACGTCACGTAAGTGTCACATTTTCAGGTGTCATTATTTCTCAGATTCATTTGTAATCACATGCGAAGATCTAAGAGTTGAGGAAAATCGTGCACCTCAGAGCACGTACCAAACGCATTAAGGGGATTATAACTTTTTATTTCAAACCTCATCAGAAAAAAGCTCTTTTACGAAAGTCATAATTTACTGATGATCTGATGACATAGCAGTTAAAGTATTCAGATTGTAAAGAAATTAGCCAGAAATTAAATTTGGAATTGTTATTTTATTCATTTACTCTTCGTACCTCATACTCTCCACGTGTACTTATTTTGTGTATATATATGGTAGTTTTAAGGTTGGAATTGTGCTAGGTCACATCTTAGTTCTATATGAAGAAAAAATTTAAAGATAATGAACTTAATTCTTTTACGTTTCTGGAGCAAAACTCACAAAAAGAAACCTCATTGCACCCTCCAGAAAATTGTACAGAGGAACCCACATTTTTGAGACTTTTAAGACACCCAAAAATCTGAGAAGAGGTAAATTTACAGATATAGATTAAATGAACAGAAAATCTGAGAAAGTAAGGTCTTGAGAGGGAGCAATTCTTGAATTAGGGAGTTCTAAAAGAGGGTTTTCATTGTAGCAGTATAACGCCAAACTGAATTTTCAATTTAATCTTTCTTTGCAGGAAATTTGGTGGGTTCGCCAATGATGAGACGTGGGTTCAGAAGGCTGTGGAGCTGGGAAACGCTATTGGCGACCACAGCAAATTCAACGACGAACAGTACTACACAGCTGGTTATGACCCTCCCTTCAAGCCTTTTGGCCGCACAAATGAAGTCTGGTTTGTCAAGAATGAAACTTCTTTGAAAGGATCGTCTGTGGACCAGAAAGAAGAACAGAAAATATAGCTTGTCTGTTGATTAAAAACAGAATTATTGCAAAATAGGCATTCTTTGAAAATAACTCTTTAAAGAGTTCCAAGCATTGTGAAAGAGTTGCACCCCACTTTGTTGAGTCAAAACAATAACACGTGGTCAACCACTTAACACCAGGAATCGCAGCGAATAACTGACTCCGGTGTGTATATGTTACTAGATGAATACCCGCTTTGCCGGGTAGCCGGCTTCGCCGGGAAGAAGTAGAGCCGAATACGAAGGAAGGGAGATAAACGCGCAAAACACTGGAGAAGATAAGGAAGAGTTACTGGGAATGGATGTACAGAAAAACCAAAATCGGTTCAGCGCTGCGCGCACTGGTTGAAAATTTTCATCGACCAGATTGTGTTTTGGGTCTACCTGAATATGCCCACCAAATTTGAAGCAGATCCATCGAGAACTTTGGCCGTGCATCGCGAAGTGACCGACAGACAGACAGACACAGACAAGCCGTATATAGATATAGATATAGATGCAGTGTCCGCTCTTCTTCTTCTTCCTCTTCTGCGTTCGTGGGCTGAAACTCCCACGTACACTCGTGTTTTTTGCACGAGTGGAATTTTTACATGTATGACCGGTTTTTTACCCCGCCATTTAGGCAGCCATACGCCGTTTTCGGAGGAAGCATGCTGGGTATTTTTGTGTTTCTATAACCCACCGAACTCTGACATGGATTACAGGATCTTTTTCGTGCGCACTTGGTCTTGTGCTTGCGTGTACACACGTATGGCATTCCGTTTGTCAAATAATTATTTGGATACTTTTTCATGTTTTTTTCACCAGTTTTAGCTAAATAATCATTATTTAGAAGCTCATGTGCTAAATAAGTAATTGTTTATAAACAATGTAAAACAATTCTAAATAATTTTTTGTTTACGTAAACCATTCATTATTTACCTAAACAATTCATTGTTTACGTAAATAATTCATTGTTTACGTAAATAATGATTTATTTACGTAAACAATATATTATTTAGACTTATATTACATTGTTTATAAACAATCAGCAATGTTTCTAAATAAATCATTATTTACGTAAACAATGAATTATTTACGTAAACAATTTATTGTTTACGTAAATAATGATTTATTTACGTAAACAATATATTATTTAGACTTATAATACATTGTTTATAAACAATCAGCAATGTTTCTAAATAAATCATTATTTACGTAAACAATGAATTATTTACGTAAACAATTCATTGTTTACGTAAACAATGAATTGTTTAGCCAACACATTTTCCATTATTTAGGGGTTTCTAGGATTCGCTTCTGAACTAAGTTTTATGTCTTTCAGTGATTACTATAATTGAATACAAGGTCTCTCCACACACTCTTATCTTAAAATAGCTGTTGTTTGGATATTATTTTGTTTATTTTACAAGCCGAGTACGAAAATAACTGATCTCAAACACAGTCAAAGGTCAAGGTCAATTAAGGGTTTTCTCTGCCGGGAGTGTTTAGTGTTTGCATTTTCTTGCTTGAAGTTGTTGAAACACAGTATTTTCCCCTTGTGTTCTCTGTTCTGTTTATGTCCCAACAACATGCCTGTCTTTCCATTTCTCTTCCTTTCATCGTTTCATTTCAAAGAGAAAAGTAAAAACAGCTGTGAACCGTTGAAAAACGGGAAACAATGCCTCCTGGAGTGACTTCCCTTGCCTTGAAAGCAAGATGGAGAAACAGCGACAGGGCAAGAAGCGAACATATTCTGAGCGATTGTTACCAGAGGAGAGGCGGCGATACCATCAGAAGATTTTGGAGAGTGACGGGAATGATCCGTATGACATTCCAACCAGGTGCTGGTCAGCAAATCCGGACGATCTGCCAGAGCTGAGTTACATCAACATCGTAAATTATTTTGTGCTTGGCAAGAAGAGTCATAGAGTGCATGTTGCTGAAAGCTTACAAACGTTTGGATTCCTACCGACTTTTTGTCTCTGGCTGGGTGAGGGATGTCAAGCGCTACAGCCCTGATGGCTGTCAGAACTCTGTAATTTCTGCAAAGGTAAGAATGTGCTTTCAGTTTATAAATATAATAATGAATGAACGTGAGTGTTCTCTGTCTTGTGTTGCAGATTTCACTTGTAAGTTGCAGTTCAGGATATTGTGTTGAGGCTTTGTCTTTGATATATTCTTCGCTTCAGTTTGTATTCTGGACTACGACAAAAGCTGTAGATAGTCTTGAATATATTTATAGTTTGAAATAGCTTGCAAAATATTATATTTAAATTATAATGAGCTTCATGTTCATATTCAGTTAAAAATCTGTTGTTTACTTTTCATTGTTAATGTTGTAAAGCACATTGACATTATGTGCGTCTTAGAGTTATATTCATTCGATTGACCTAGCTGAATGCTGATTTGTGCGATCTTCAATTTATGTTTCAGGTTCTTCATTCACAACGCCTTAATGAACCAGCACTTTCTCCTTGGACCATCGCCACTTCTGATGGCAACATACTGTCAGCACACTGTACCTGCATGGCCAGAGTTGGAGAAACCTGCATGGCCGGAGTTGGAGAAACCTGCACACACGTCCCTTCACCTTCAAAGAGTCAGCTGTTGAGTGTGCTGTGGCAGACCGCCATTTCTGTTTGGAATCTAACAGTGAGGGGATGCTTTGTCTGCGCAAAGACCACCAATACTTTAGTCGAGTACAGTGCCAGATTGTTATGACCAGTTCCTCCTACTGCGATTTCATGGTGTGGACTACTGTGGATAAAGTTATTGTCTGAGTATTGCCTGACTGTGATTTTTGGGCAATGTGTGTGGAGAAAGCTTTGAAAGTGTTCAGACTCGCAGTTTTTCCAGAGCTAGTTGGAAACTGGCTGGACAGAGAAGCTGAGCCTCTACAAGCAGTGGATGTGAACCAGGAGCAGCTGCAAACACAAGCCGTGAAACGCAGCAAGAAACAGTGACAATGCCAGACTCGCTTGCTCATGTGTGTGGGAAAACAAACATCATGTATGACTGTACACACAGAAAGTGGCCAGTAGTAAAGTTGTAAAGAGGGAGAGAAAAGAGGGCATTTAATGTTTTAAATCACAGTTCACACTCACAGAGAAGTCATTAATTGTTCCATTCTTGTTTCATTTTATTCTTAAAGTAAAATCATGCACAGATGTAGGCATACATTTTGTTTAGGATCACCGACCACAATACAAAATCAAGTGCTACAAGTATAAATTATGATGCATACAGGACATTATTTTGTGATTGTTTTACATCCACTGCTGTAAATAACAGAATCATGAGCAGTTTGATTATCAACTTATTCAGCCAGGTATATTGTTCATTCTCCTTGTTCAATGTTTCCAGTGACATGGATTGACTGCTTGCTTTAGGGAACAAATAAGAGTGTGTGGTCCAGCGTAGTTCTGCATCAGTACAGTCAAGTAATACAGTGTTTAAATTGGCAGTGGAACTGAAAGTTAGTTTCTATTATCAACTAGTTCTGTTTTGATGACAACAAAATTGAACACACTTATTTCTGCAAAAAAGCGCACAGGTCTATTTATCATATGCCCACAGTATGTTATTTCAATTTTGAACATTTAGTGAAAGTGTTCTTCCATTCACTTTGGCTTCATACCTGCAATACTGGTAGTGGTATGTTCAGTGTTGCTTGCAGTTGCATGTTATTGGTACAGTATAGACCGGATGTATAAAACACCGGATGTATGAAAGTCTGGATGTATGAAAGGGGTAGGCAGGGTCCCGGCAGAAGCTACTCTTTGTTATTACTTAGAATTTTCCGGTTGTATGAAAATCGGATGTATAAAAGTCCGGTTGTATGAAAGCAAATCTCTGGTCCCGAGCAGCACAAATGCGTTGTTGCAAGACCGGTTGTAAGAAAACGAAAGTAGACCCAAGTCACCAAAGTGTGGTAAGAGTAATTTCCCTTCCATAGCGACTCGAACTTGCAAAATGGCGGACCGCAAAGCGAAAGCTACAGGCAAACGTAGAATGTTGACATTGTCTGACCGCCTTAAAATCATAAAGGCAGTAGAGGACAGTCCACACAAATCCCGAACACAGATGGCCATTGATTTAGGTGTCCCCCTGCCAACGCTGTCGATCGAACATCATGAAAGACAAGAACAAATATCTTGCTCAGGCAAGAAGCGGCGTGTTTCCCACAGTGGAACACTTCAGTTTAGAGTTACAGCTTATCTTTAGGAGTCGTCGTCTGGGCCAAGTCTCACTCCTTTCTCTTTCTATACTATTCTATACTCACACATGAGAATCTTCTGATTTTTTGTTGATAGCAGGCTGTTCAAGTTCTGAGCCCCTGAACACAACTTCAGAGCTTTTCTGTGTGAACTATCCTCAGAGTTTGTGTACTACAGTACACAGCCACTTCCGAATGCTCGCCGGGATGGCTGCCACACCCACCCCTTTTCCCGATAAATGGGGTAGACAGGTCCGAGGAGAACATTTACCTCCGAAATCTCTGTGGCCATTTTGAGCGGGTGGTGTCCACAAAGGTAGTCTAAATGAGGATGCCCTGAAAACTTCCCCACCAACTGATTTTTATCCAGATTCTATAGCTGTCAACGAGTTGTTCTGTTTAATTTGTTTCTCCATTCAATCATTTTTTTTTAACCTGTTACAAATTCGTCACGAAGACCCATAAAAGCCCAGAAGGCATTTTTGTTACATTTATAACCAGAGACATTGGTCATGGATGTGAATCAGTTGTTATCTTTTTATGTTTTTTTATGTTGTTGTATTTTATGTTGTTGTATTTTATTTTGTTGTATTTTATGTTGTTGTTTTTATGTTCTTGTTGTTGTTTTTATGTTCTTGTTGTTGTTGTTGATTTTATCCATTAAACTGATTTTATGTTTAACTCCATTAATAATCTGTTTTGTTTGTCTATTCAGTCATTTTAGCCTGTTATAAATTTGTCATGACTGAAGAGCCATAATAGCCCAGGAAGGCATTTTTTTGTACAATTAGAACCAGAGGCATTGGTCGTGGGTGTGACTCAGTTTTTTTTATGTTGTTGTTGTTGTTTTAATCCATTAAACTGGTTTTAAGTTTAACTCACTGTACGTTTTGGAGAGAGAGAGAGAGAGAGAGAGAGAGAGAGAGAGAGAGAGAGAGAGAGAGAGAGAGAGAGAGAGAGAGAGAGAGAGAGAGAGAGAGAGAGAGAGAGAGAGAGAGAGAGA
Organism: Littorina saxatilis; assembly: GCF_037325665.1. NCBI lineage: Eukaryota > Metazoa > Mollusca > Gastropoda > Littorinimorpha > Littorinidae > Littorina > Littorina saxatilis. The sequence continues at coordinate 23,194,655 of NC_090248.1, read as the reverse complement.
GAGAGAGAGAAAGAGAGAGAGAGAGAGGGAGAACTCAGAAAATGTTATTTGCTACGCCAACGGTCATTACAAAGCTTCCACGACCAAAAACATTGTCAAAAGCGCAAAAGGGTTGTGAAGGGAACACACACAATACAGTTGAGCCACACACAAACACACACGCACACACACACACAGAGGGACGTACGCGCACACACACACACACAGAGGGACTGGGGGGGGGGGGGGGCGGAGGGTGCACGGCCTTATGCAAAGCAGAACAGTTCCTTACACAAACAGTTGCTCTTTCTATCGGTTGTCCTGACTGTGTCAGTGTATGTAAGTACATGTACTTTTCCACTTGTTATTCACAACCCTTTTCTTCTAACAAGGATATGTATCAAAACATTTAAACATAAAAAAACAAATAAAAACAAAAGTGATATGAAAAAAAACCCTACTTTTATCAAGTAACAGACGCGTGGCCGGATGTATGAAAGTCAATCCACAATATTTTCATACATCCGGTTAACCGGATTTAGTAAAGACCGGATGTATGAAAGACAAAAAGTGGGTCCCGACGACTTTCTTACATCCGGTCTCGACTGTAGTTTAAATGTGTGCTCGCATTTCAAGTGTAGGCCATTTAATTTTGCAATGCTCCTTATCTTGTTTCCTGTGTAGAGCTATTTGGAGGTTAATCAGCATAATTCAACCTTTGTCAGTTGTGTCAATACATGTCACATTTATGCAAAATGATTTCAAAGTGTATGTTAATGGTGTGTGTGTGTGTGTGTGATAGAAAGAGTGAAATCTGCTCTTGAAATGGAAGGAAATAGCAGCAGGTCAGATCATATATACACATGATACATGTATGTGTATTCAAATTCAAGATTCCATCCAGTGAAAACATAACAGAAAAACTGTTGCTACTGCTCATGTGAGACACCTGCATCAGAATCAGATACAATACAGCACAGTTCAATAAAACACATTCTTTAAACAATGCCTTTATCTTCAAATTCAAGATTCCGTCCAGTGAAAACATAATAACAGAAAGACTATTGCTACTGCTCATGGGAGACATCAGAATCAGATACAAGACACCACAGTAAGTGTAATTAACATATTCTTTAGTCTAAACAATGCCTTCAGTTTGAACACTAGGCTGTGCAAACATTGACAAGCCCAGATGATACAGTGACTATTTTGTCCAGTGTTACCACTTCTTCCTCTTCCCTTGCAAACAAAAGATCAGTCAGAATATCAGAGTTCAAAATTGTGTACTTTCCCCAAAGAATACCGATAACTCGCTCAACATAAATTCTCAGATTAGCTAGTTTGCGTGTTGACTATCTCATAAGCTGTAAGCTGACTCTTCCCTCTTGTAAAGGCAGGGATTTTCACTTGTGCACCTCTCATAGCCACTAGTTCATTAATGTCAAATCCCCTGTCGGCCAAAATGTCATCATTTTGTACAATATTGTCTAGATACCCACTATTTGCAGTGATGTGCTTGTCACTTGAAAGCCCACCCCACCCTTTAGAAATAAAAGAAATATGGCCTTGAGGTGTAATTGATATTAGGTATTTAATTTATGGTGCACAAAATTGGTATTACTATCGTTAACAGTTATACAGGGTTTTAAAACTATCGTTAACTGTTATATAGAGTTTCGAAACTATCGTTATCTGTTATATAGAGTTTGAAAACTATCGTTAACTGTTAAATAGAGTTTTGAAACTATCGTTAACTGTTATATAGAGTTTTGAAACTATCGTTATCTGTTATATAGAGTTTCAAAACTATCGTTAACTGTTAAATAGAGTTTCGAAACTATCGTTAACTGTTATTTAGAGTTATAATATATCAATAGCGCGTTTGTGCGCGCTATTGCTAAAACTATGAATAACAGATAACGAGGGTTTCGCAAAACGGCGGCATGGTGCGCGCAAGTGATATTACTATCGTTAACTGTCATATAGAGTTTCTAAAAATAGCGATGGCGTGGTCGGATGTTTTGATGCCGGCAAAATGGCTGCTGAACGTTTCGTTCGAGCAGCTCTAGACATGTCTCTGGTTCGAGCGAATTTGCACTAAATTACTACAACATGATTTAGTAGAATTCAGGGATCGCGTTTACGCACGATTTTTGCGTATGGCGCATTTTAAAAGTCGTTGACGCGTTTTTTTTGCCGCGCCGCGTAAGCCATACGCAAAAATATTGTAACTTTTTCTTGTCTTCACGCAGCGCTTTTGCTCTGACTTAATAATCACCCGATCCTGAAACTGACTATAGGGCTCGAGAAGTGACGACACACATGAAATCTGCGCGTCAAAACTAAAGTCCGTTTCTTTTTGCATCGAAGTATCGCAAACGAACGTAACGAGGGTATTACCAGATAATGTCTTGTCGGATAATGAAACAGACATTAGCTGCTCTCCCATCTCGCGCTTCCAAAAGGCGGAAAGTGTGTCTAGTCGTATTAGAGCGGGAAACAAACTCGCAAGGCCCGAAGGTTGGAGCCAGCAGGGGTGTTATTCGACAGGCGTGCGCGGAGTTCGACAGGAAAACTCGCCGTATTTAGGTAAGGAATGTCTTTAAGTCTTTCGTGCGTGTTTTGTTTGTGTCTGTATGTGTTTTTGTAGTACGCAAAAATATTGGTCCGTGACGCGTTTTTTTCGTTTCGTTGCGTATGACTTACGCGTTTTTTAAAAAGCTAGCGCGATCCCTGGTAGATCATATTCAACTAACTGTCGTCTGATAAGTCCATCATTTCGCTGCTTCGTTTAATCAAGTAATCAAATCTTCGTTACAGCTAGGACGCTTCCTGTTTTCACAGAAATATTGGTCAGTGTCAGCTTGACCCGTTCTAGCTACCACGCTGTGTGCGGGTCAGTTTGTACACATACGGCTGGCATGCATGCAGTGGGCAACGGTACACGACGCGAAAGCATGCAGTGTTTTCCAAAACGCGCCTTGGGGGATGTCACTCGGGAAACACGTTGTTTTGTGTTTGTTTTGAAAAAAACCCAGTTTTGTGTAGTGCGTCATGGTCTTTTCCGCGAATATTCAGTAGGCCTACCGTCTTCAAACCGCACACGTGGAAAACAGTACGGCCGAAAGTACAAATGATAAAGCTAATATTAAACAAACTCAACAATGATTTGAGAAGACGACAACAGAAGAACGGTCACTAACTAAATAATGTTGTAGTTTTTTAAATTATGTTTCTAGTTAAAATGTACATTTCATAGCAAAAAGACAGTTTTGCAATGGCATTTCAAGGTTTTCCCATTTGGGAACGATACCAACGCGCTTTTGATAAAACTATCGTTAGCTGTTATATAGAGTTTCTGAAACTCTATATAACAGATAACGATAGTTTCGAAACTCTACATAACAGTTAACGATAGTAATATCAATTTGGCGCACCATATTAATTGTATTGTTGTGTTGTAGTTTGACCAGGTGAGTGCACTAGCATCAACACTGGAGGGTCTCTCAATGAATATATTTCAAAACAGTCAATAATGGACACTACTCTGAAACTCTATATAACAGTTAACGATAGTTTCAAAACCCTACATAACAGTTAACGATAGTAATATCAATATGGCGCACCATATTACACTGGTGCAATTCTCTAACACATGTTACATAGCCACTGGTGAATTAACAATAACAGAGAGAAAAATAACAAAAAACGGTCATATAGGTTTTCGCAGCCATGGGAGGTAATCGGAACCGACCAAACAGACTGAGCCAGTAGCGCGACATATGACAACCAGGTGACATGACAACCAGGTGACAGTATACGTAAAGTAGCGCGACATATGTCGCGACAACCAGCCTAAGGGTTAATTGTATTGTTGTGCTTGTAGTTTGACCAGGTGAGTGCACTAGCGCTATAGCATCAACACTGGAGGGTCCCTCAATGAATATATTTCAAAACAGTCAATAATGGACACTACTCTGTTCCATGGATAGGAAAGGAACTGTGGCGGTATACTTGTCTTTATACTTTGCCTGTCTGGCCAGAAAACAAGTGGCTGCAGTCTGTGGTAGTGGTACATGATATGCACAGTCTCGTGAAAAACTTTGCTGGCAGATGTTCTTGACACAGAAAAGATGTATGCCAGGTGTTGCAGAGGTGTGTTAAGGCGTATATGCATGAATGAGAGCTTGAAACTGTGTCAGTGCTCTGCGCGAGTGTGTTGACAAATGTGGTGCAAGAAAATCGGGGATATAGCTCAGTTGGTAGCGTGCTGGATTTGTATTCAGTTGGCCGTTGTCAGCGTGAGTTCGATCCCAGTTTCGGCGGAAATTTATTTCAGAGTCAACTTTGTGTGCAGACTCTCTTCGGTGTCCGAACCCCCCCCCCCCCCCCCCCCCCCCCCCCCCCCGTGTACACTACATTGGGTGTGCACGTTAAAGATCCCACGATTGACAAAAGGGTCTTTCCTGGCAAAATTGCTTAGGCACATTTAATAATTGTCTACCTATACCCGTGTGACTTGGAATAATAGGCCGTGAAAGGTAAATATGCGCCGAAATGGCTGCAATCTACTGGCCATATAAAATTTCATCTCACACGGCATCACTGCAGAGCGCCTAGAACTGTACCCACGGAATATGCGCGATATAAGCCTCATTGATTGATTGATTGAAAATCAAATAATGTAACAAGTGTGAAGAAATTAGAAATCCCAGTAAAATATCGTACAGTATCGTCATTGTCCCTCAAAGATTCAAGTGTCATTTTTTTCTTGGCAAGTTCGTCTTTAAGTTCCCGAGTTTCTAGCACCAGCCTGTTAAGTTCATCCCGTAGCTGCTTTTCTTCATCTTTAGAAATCCAGGCAAAATTGTCATAGGTTTCAGTCTGGCAATAAGTACCGCCACAGTCACCTCTCTCGGGAAGAGGAGCAGCCAGTTCTGCTGTATCGGAAGTACCTTCACCGTCGCCATCACCAGCATCCTCTGCTAAATTAGGGTGAGAAGGAGTTGACTCACTCCCCACAAGCTTCTTCCTCTCCTTCAGTCCTTGAGTCTCTGGTACTGTCCTTGTTGGCTGTCAGGCTGTGTCCCTGCACCATACCCAAGTTTCAAAGTAGGTGTCCAGCTCGGACTGTTTACTTCCCACAGATGGTTGCCCTGCAGAAAAAATCAAAGGCAAATATATTGTAAATTATGGATTGGGAGTTATTTTAAAAATAAGTCGCCCAAACAAAATGAATGAGTAAATCTCGACACAGATCTACCCTTTAAAACTGAACTATGAAGTTGTATCAACAATGACCATTTAGTGTTCAAATAAATTCTGATTATCAAATCCAAGTATTTCACACATATGGCATTCTCACAAGTCATGGTTTTGGGCAACCATGATAAGTTGTTACACTGAGAGTAACTTCAGTAAGTGTAAGACTGACTCACTCAGTCATAGACTGCACTCGGTGCAGGACTGACCGACTGTCCGCACACTACCATTACAACACAGCTTGCATAAAACACAGACTAACCAAGGCAGGTGAACAAAAGCATGAGTACCAGGGGCGGATCAGTTCATTTTATGGGGGGGGTTTCCAAAAGTATATTGTGAAGATATGGGTGTGAAGGCGCGAAGCGCCGAGCCGACGGCGCGAAGCGCCTAGCTTGCTAGGGGGGTCCGGGGGCATGCCCCCCCGGAAAATTTTGAAAAAAAGGATGCAAAATGGTGCAAGCTGGTGCATTCTGAGGATGATCATTACCAGTTCCAGGCAGCAGATTTTGTCACTGATTAATACCCACAAAATTGAAACTCAACCCAAAAAAACACACAAAAATATTTTTATTTTTTGGCTGGGGGGGGGTTTCCGGAAACCCCAGAAACCCCCCCCTCGTCCGCCCCTGAGTACTTACCATTGAAAAAATGATCAGAGCACACGTATAGATCTCCTAGCTGTTGATTCAAAGTTGAAATTCTTCAGCTGAAGCTGTGCCAACCATTCTCGCCGGCGTCGTGCAGTCAAATCCCTTGTCTCTTTGCCCTTTCCGTTGACAACAAATGGAACAGAAAAGAATCTTCTGTCCCTTTCTCTATCTTGTCTGTTATGGCAATGTTTAACACTACAACTAGAGACCATGTGGATAAATGCGGGAGATTCAGAGTGCAGATTTCGCGTGTTGCCTTCTCGCGAGTTCCGCCGGAATGCCTGGGGCAAGGCCGGACAACTCTGCACACGACTGTGTGACGTCATCGCGTCAGAGCTCATACCAAGTTGTGGTGTGTTGTGTAACCTACAGATAACAAAAAGTTTAATCATGCAGTAAGAGAAATGGAAAGAGACAGTTTTTGTTGAGACAGAACAGAACACTTAGGACGGAACACTTTTTTTCAACAACTTCCAGGGAGAGAATGCAAACACTAAACACTCCCGGTCATGACCTTCACCTTTTGTTTGTTTTCGCATTCAGTTCTTTTCGTACGGCAATTTCAGCTTGTAAAATAAACAAATTTACGAACATTTTCTGATAAATAATGTTTGGAGATACCTTGTATTGAATTATAGTATATACACAAAGAAAAAAAATTAAGCTTAGAAGTCAATTCTTGATTCCCCTAAATAATGAAAACTGCTTTCCCTAAACAATGAATTGTTTACGTAAATAATTCATTGTTTACGTAAATAATGATTTATTTAGAAACATTGCTCATTGTTTATAAACAATGTAATATAAGTCTAAATAATATATTGTTTACGTAAATAAATCATTATTTACGTAAACAATGAATTATTTACGTAAATAATTCATTGTTTACGTAAATAATGATTTATTTAGAAACATTGCTGATTGTTTATAAACAATGTAATATAAGTCTAAATAATATATTGTTTACGTAAATAAATCATTATTTACGTAAACAATGAATTATTTACGTAAACAATGAATTGTTTAGGTAAATAATGAATGGTTTACGTAAACAAAAAATTATTTAGAATTGTTTTACATTGTTTATAAACAATTACTTATTTAGCACATGAGCTTCTAAATAATGATTATTTAGCTAAAACTGGTGAAAAAAACATGAAAAAGTATTCAAATAATTATTTGACAAACGGAATGCCATACACACGGGGGTGTTCGGACACCGAGGAGAGTCTGCACACAAAGTTGACTCTGAGAAATAAATCTCTCGCCGAACGTGGGGACGAACTCACGCTGACAGCGGCCAACTGGATACAAATCCAGCGCGCTACCGACTGAGCTACATCCCCGCCCTGTGTGTCCGCTCAATATGACCCCTGCGATGATTGGTTTAAACTAGTCAACCAAGTTTTATTGTTTGACTCACTAAAATGGGGCGCAACTCTTCCACAACGCTTGAAAATTGTCTGTTATGCTTAGTTAAAGGTAGCCATACCTAGTCATATTGCTGTGCAAAATGGGTTTGGTTTTGGGTCAACCTGCACATGTATGCAAATCACTCAAAGTCAGTGCGACTCTTGCAGATGATGTATTGCAAGCTATGTAGATGTACATCCATGCTAAGAGAGAGAAAAACTACAAGCAGTGTCGAAAATGAATGTTCTGCATGAGTGTGTTGTGGGTGGATGAAAAAGTTTGTTTGTGAAAAAAAAATTTTTTAACTTCTCAGATGCAGATGATGTAGAAACAGGTTATGTGATGAGAAAAAAAAAAGACAAATTTGATAAATTGATATGTATGGTGTATGCAGGAGGAAATGGCAGCCAATGAATGGGTGTGTGGGTTTGAGTGTGGGGGGGGGGTGTCTGCAGGAATACGATGGTGGGTAAGATAAGTTTGATCATCTAAATCTCTTGCAGTTTATAGTATTGCATGTTCTCTACTGATATTTTGTTACCCTGCGGCAGGGTATTGCATTGCTAAAGAACGGATACTGTGCATTTACATGTGAAAGGATCTGTACATTAACATTGAGCACTTTTTGATGAATGAGACCAATGTGTGTGTTTGTGTGTGTGTGTGTGTGTGTGTGTGTGTTTGTGTGTGTGTGTGTGTGTGTGTGTGTGTGTGTGTTTTCAAAACAGCGTTTAATTTCATACTTCGGAAGGAGATTCTCAGATCATATATAAATGTAGCTCTTGTGTGTTAATGCAATAGCCAATACCTGAAAAATACTTTTTTTTAAATCAACCTCATTTTGACTCATGCTATGGTAAACAATTTGGTTTACATGTCATAATGGTCAGTACATGCATTACTGTTAGCCTTTTTTTCATTTTTCACAATTTTGTAGATATTGGTTTGTGGTTTTTTTCTCTTATTTCCTTTTGTTCTTTAAAGCATGCGATAGGTGATTTATGTCAGTCATGTGATGTCGATGGTGCTTATGCGGGAATTGTACAGTTTAACTGCACGTGAAATAAAACAGCATTTAAATGTTACCAGCAGTAAGTGTTTTCAGTATCTGTCTATATGTGAACAGCAGTGCATGAGTGAAAAAAGTTTTGTCTGCTAGTAAACTTTGTATGTGTGTGTGTGTGTGTGTGTGTGTGTGCATATGTGTGTTAAATTACTTGGAGGAAGGAGCATATTCTGCCATGTAATTGAATAGTTTCTCCCTTTAATGCGTTAGGTACGCATTGATTGAGGTGCTCTATTTTTCTGAATTACTGTACTTACTTTCACACACACACACACACACACACACACACACACACACACACACACACTGACACACACACACCCATGCACGTACATATACACACACTCAAACACACACACACATGTGCCCCCTCCCACCCACCCCTTTGCTTAGGGGACAAAAAGAAAAGTAAAAGATAAGGTACGTAACTTGAATATGAGATATATTGGCTTTTGCGCAATAATCACTACTGAATAGATTAGTAAAATGGTTAATGTGTTTGTTTACTGGGTTCGAACGAGAAACAATTTCTTTTTTTAGATGGGGGGAATGGACCTCATCACATCGGTACAAGAGTACCGCTGTAGCGACGTCATCATTATGTAGCCGGCGGAAGTATTGTGGACAGGGTCACAGGTCACACGCACCTGTGTATTATATATTAGTATGGTAGCTGGAGCTTCTCAAAAGAAATGTAAAGTGATCTGTGAAAGAGCTCCCTCAGATTGTTTTAGGAGATCTGGGGATAATTTATATTGTGATTATTTGGGTAAAATAATGTGTGCGCAATGTGTACAGAGTACAGCCTATACATACATTCCCACATTTTTACCCAAATAATCACACTGACACACACTTTTTACCCAAATAATCACAATAGAAATTATTCTCGGTAAATTGCCGATTAACAACTGATCAGTGGTTTTGAGCCACACTCAGCCAAAATGATGATTCCCACCGCCCACCATAATTTGTCGGTGCAGGCGAACTCGACGTGTTATTCAGTGCCCTTAGAGTTAGACACGTGAACCTGATCCTATATTTTGTGTCGTCACTCTGTACACATTGCGCACACATTATTTAACACTTCTGACATATAACAATTCTTGTGATAACAAGGGCGTTTATGATAAGGGCTGATGGAATTTTCTCCTGCTGTGCCGTTTCCCTTGATTCTAATTTGCATAACCAATGACCACATCAGTACAGTGACACGCTGTTTATGTGTGCTGTGACCGCATTCTCAGTCAAGTCAGCAGTTTAGTCTCACACGGTGACATGACAGCAGTGGGAGTGTTCCGGTCCGTTTAGGCCTAAAAAAAAATAGGTGTGGTTACGGTAACCCGACCTACCCTATTTTTAGGGGCCGATCCTATAACTTTTTATTACATTTGTCAACAAAAAACAAAAAACAAAAACAAAAAAACGAGTGCAAAAAACGCAATGAAAGCGAAAGCGCCCGTGTCGCACACTTATTTCCCTGTCAAGTAGGTTTAATTTGTACACATTAGAAAAAAAAAGTTTAAAAAAAAGAAGTGATTGCCTACCTACCTGTACCCTATTTTTTTGTGGATATGTTACTGTAACAGAGACTGTATACTCTATAGTCTCTGACCGTAACCACACCTATTTTTTTTTGTGGCCTTATCTGTGCAAGTATACTGAAGCAGCAAAACGGCAAGACTTTTGGGACACTTTCGACCCTTCTCCACAGTGGTGAGTAGGCGGCTAGCTATATTACTGATGAGCATCGATCAGTATCATGTCATCAAGGCGCTCTCTCTCACACACACACACACACACACTGGCACACGCACACGCACACACACAATCACACACACACACACACACACACACAATCTCAGTCACCCGCACATGCACACACGCACGCATGTATGCACTCATGCACGCACGCACACATCACAGTAAACTCACGCCGTGACACCGGCACGCACACACACACACACACACTGACACACACACTGACACACACATACATCATTGACACACACATATATACACTGCGTTACACACACCGGCCTATACATACATTCCCAAGTATAAGTACGCTCTGTTGCACACAGAAGTTTAATTGATTGCACTGTTATATTACATTATTTGATGTACTATAGTTTATCAGGTTAGCTTTCTAATGTTATTTTGGCAAGATTGATTTGCCATGCACGTGCATGAGTGCATCCATTTTGATTTAACACACTTAGAATATCTTCTAGTTATGAATATTTATGATCATAATGAAGTAACATCATACAAGTAGCCATTCTATCAGTCAATCCTTCCACTGCAGATTATTATACATGTACTTTGAAATTTATGATTTAACACAACATACCCTGCATGGATGAACAAGTATGTGTGTGCATTGTACTGACATTTTTGGCAGGGGTTGAATCTTAACCAAAGCAACAAAATGTTTGGACTCATCAAGACAGCAATCAAAGGTCTTCAGAAACCTGAGTATGACAATGTGGGAACCTCTGATGTAAGTATATATTTTTATATCCCATGACCTCCCTTCTTTGTCTCTGTTACTTCAGTATGGGTATATATGTTGTATTTTTATAGCTCAATAAATACATCATGGACTCCAAAAAATATATGATAGTGCAGATTCCGATTTGGGCAAAGGACTACTTTCCTCCCGACCTTTGACCTCGCGCCGAACAATGTGACACATTTGTATGAAGTTCTAAAATCGTATTGCACGGCTCAGAAAACCATATCAGTTGCACGCAAAAATGAATCTCAGAACTGATCTGATGTATGAGATGCAATAAGCAAAAGTTTCTTTCATTATGAAAGCTATGCAGGTCGAAAAAAACGAACATTCAACTTACAAGATAACCAGATGCTGGCGAACCAAAACAAAAACACGAGTACCCTCCCCTTGCATCGTTAGCAGACGACTTTTGAGAATCTGTCGGTAGTGTGTTTTGGTGTGCGCCTTCAGCTATCAAACATCGGCTGTTTCACGTGTTTTGCGAGCAAGTCTACTCTTTTGCCTGGCTCTGCAGTAAGTCCACATATTTTTCCGTAATCCAGTCATATTCCTTCAAAATGCAATCAATCGGCGGTGACAGACGTGTCGGTCGCGTTTTCCTCACCGTGCCCATACCAGTTTAAGTTCATCCATGCAAACACACTCGCAAAACAGTTTATCACGTAGATACATTTCAAATAGGGAGCAAATGGTTAAATCTAAACCTACATATTTGTTCCCTAAAATTTGCTTCTCTGTCAATAAGCCTAATTACACACGTTCGAGAAAAACAACGTGGAATCGATTCTGAATCGAGTAAGCCAAATGGGTCCCAAACCCGTTTCGCCCGTTCTGCCGACCTGAAACGCAAAACAAAAGAATTGTGCGCTTCAACTAAATTAATTTCTATTCGACTTCATTACTTTCTTGCAACTTATGAACCTTTACTTAAAGCTTTTAAATGGTCTGAAAGTAGTGTTACCGCGTACTTATCGATGCACTCATTCGTTTTATTTTTTCAGCGACGGTCACTTAGTTTAAGGTTGCAAAAGGGCTAAGTCTCGCTGGCAACAGTTTTACCCTGCACAGATCGCAACAGTGCCGCTAGTAGTCTACACTTTGTGTTTGATGGTAGAATGGGATATACAGATTACAACACTCGTGGTTTTTTATATGGCTTGTATTTCAGTCAAGACCCAGCGGGAATATCAATCGAGAGCCACTCGCCAGAGGCTCGTGTCTCCCGATGATATTCATCCGCTGGGTCTTGACTGAAATACAAGCCATATAAAAAACCACTCGTGTTGTAACCTATACTTATTAGATACTAATAAGTACAAGGAAAACTCTCTCTCTCCCCTCTCTCTTTATATAATCCAATTGTAATGATGGAGTAATTAAAACACGATGAAGTACCTTATATACCTCTTTTTGCACTGCTGCAACTCTTAGTCTCTCTCGATTGTTGAGCGGGTGATGTGGGTTATACAATAAAACATTACTCTCCAAAACAAAGTGTTAAGCCCACAGTTCATTTCCCACTTCCACAATCAAGTTTCTACATAGTGTCTATTTCTCTGCGTTTGTGTCATTCTCATATGAACTGCAATGCATGTGTGAAAGGTTCGGGAAAACAAATGTTTTGTTTTCTCTTTGATGTGTTAGGGACTCACTGGACTCTCACTCACGGACACAACATATGACAGTCACGGTGACACTGATCAGACTGACTGACTGACTATTAGGGTTTAACGTCCTCTTAGACCAACTGGTCTATATTGGGACAGGTATTGGTAATACGTTGAAGATATGGTGTGATACTTTGATTCGAACAAGCCCGCTGTGGCTGTCTTCTTCGACACACCAGCATTGGGTTTGTCTCGTCAAAGTATCGAAATACGATCATGATAATCGGAGACGAGAGATGATGCATGCGTGTCTTCGTGTTTTCCAAGCCCTGAGACTTTCGCTGTGAACGTGGGATCTTTTTCGTGCGCATGTGTGCACACGGGGGTGTTCGGACACCGAAGAGAGTCTGCACAAAGTTGACTCCGAGAAATAAATCTCTCGCCGAACGTGGGGATCGAACCCACGCTGATAGCGACCAACTGGCTACAAAGCCAGCGCGCTACCAACTGAGCTACGTCCCCGCCCCACACTGAACAGCAGATTACTGGGTAAAGACTAAAACATTCGAGCCCAGCTGGCATCGTCTATCATCTACCCGGATCAAATTCAAAGGAATTCACACCTACTTGAAACTTGAAACCACTGCTACATGCCGCCGCTAGCCGAGGCATACAGAGACAGACAGGCCACCATATTACATAACAACACCTGCAGGCTAGGGGCTACCCGTCTCTTCCTGGGTGTGCATCTCAAAATATTGCTATTTCATATGTTACGTGGATTTCCATTGGTCAATTGGGCAAAACTGAGCTCAGTGCAAAAGTGATATCGACGACATTTCCGTTGATATCAGTTTTGATATCGACGACCTCTTTATTGCTTCCCCACTTCAAAAACAAAAACACCTAAATTTAAAAACAAACAAATATATATGAAAATGTAATTATCCCAGAATTTAGTTGAGCAAGTGACTAAAGACTTTTTGAAAGGAAAGACATTTTAAAATACTGAAAAGTACAAGAAACGAGTGAACAAAAAGAAATAATAATCAGAGGGAGGGATATGGAACAGCCAAAACTGAGACAAATACTTTTGTAATTTCTTTACAGTAAATACAAAATGTCCAGAGAATTAGCAATATATCTAACATTGACTGACTGTGTGATGATATCTTCTGCTATTGGTCTGTTTCGACAGTGATATCAAAATCTCGACCTCCGGTCTCGATTTTGATATCACTGTCTCAACAGACCATAGCAGAAGATATCATCACACAGTCCGTCAATATTGGGTAATAATGGCATTACACAAAACATAAAGCGAACGGCCAACATGAACTACAAACACTAGACTGGACAATGACAAAAACTTTACTCTATAATTGGTGACTGGTCGCCCTGTCACACATGCAGTGAGATAGTGAGGTACCAGTACCAGTGGAGGTCAGGACTGACTCTGAGGAGGGTTTCCTGGGTTTCGGAAGCCCAAACCCCCCCCCCCCCCCCCGCCTTTTTTCTCAAGGAGAGGCCCAAACACCCCTTTCAAATGCTTAATTTTAACAGCATGGAGGGGGCCTTGCCAGCTGGTACTGTACCCCAGCTACTGTACCCCTGTCTCCTTTAGGAATCCCCTCCCTCTCATACACTAGAACAAGCCCTGGAGGTCTTGATTGTGAGTTACACAGTAAAACTTTTACTAATGCCAGCAGAAAGCCAGCAAACATGATTTTTTTTAATTGTTTTTTAATTTAACTAGCTCAAAGTTGTTGCTTATAACAGATTTACAAGATGGATAAAGTAAACCTACTCAAGTGGTTGTTGTACTGTATATTGAAAAAGAAATGATACCATATTGCAGGAATATGAAGAGCGTCGCTACAAAAGTGTTTTCGTGTTTTTTGTTCTTTTTTTTATTTAACTAGCTGAAAGTTGTTGCTAATAACAGATTTAGCAGGTGAGTAAAGAACACCTACTGGTTGCTGCATACCAAATAGAAATGATACCATGTGTTGCAGCAATATGAAGAACGTCGCTACAAGCCAGCCAGGTGGGCATCAACAACAGTGAAGAGTATCTCACAAAAGCAGGCGGGGAGTGAAGCCTTCTCCAGACTCTTCAAGTACATCTCTGGTGAAAATGACAAAAGTGAGTTTTTCTGTCTGCATGAATGTCAATCGGCATGGAATTTTTTTCTCTTCCTGAATTTGCCAATCTTCTGTATGAATGTCAACCTGGAATTATTTTTCCTGAAAATGCCAATCTTCTGTATGGATGTTGGCTTGGGATTCCCCCCCCCCCCCCCTGAAAATGCCAATCTTCTGTATGGATGTTGGCTTGGGATCCCCCCCCCCCCCCAGAAAATGCCAATCTTCTGTATGGATGTTGGCTTGGGATTCTCCCCCCCCCCCCCCCCCCAGAAAATGCCGATCTTCTGTATGGATGTTGGCATGGGATTCTTCCCCCCCCCCCCCCAGAAAATGCCAATCTTCTGTATGGATGTTGGCTTGGGATTCTCCCCCCCCCCCCCCAGAAAATGCCAATCTTCTGTATGGATGTTGGCATGGGATTCTCCACCCCCCCCCCCCCCCCCAGAAAATGCCAATCTTCTGTATGGATGTTGGCTTGGGATTCTTCCCCCCCCCCCCCCCCTGAAAATGCCAATCTTCTGTATGGATGTTGGCTTGGGATTCCCCCCCCCCCCCCCCAGAAAATGACAATCTTCTGCATGGATGTTGGCTTGGGATCCCCCCCCCCCCTGAAAATGCCCTGAGCCATTCAAAGTACTGCAAGTTGTGAAACTGTAACGCTTATATAGTACTACATAAATAAATGGTCAATTCTGTAGTTTCCTGAACGTAGTACTAATAGGTAAAATTCAGGCCAAAAATAAATTGCAACAGAAATGATAGACTTTTCCTGAATATTACTTACAACACTTCAAATGCAGTCATGCATACTCATAGTCTGTCATAAAACGACAACATTAGAGACCGCACATATTCACTGCTTCCAAAACTAATCCTTTTGCTCCAAGCATATATCCCCCGAAAGCGGCGTATGGCTGCCTTAATGGCGGGGTAAAAACGGTCATACACGTAAAATTCCACTCGTGCAAAAAACACGAGTGTACGGGGGAGTTTCAGCCCACGAACGCAGAAGAAGAAGAAGAAGCTCCAAGCATATAAATTTATAATTATGCTATTGTCATCGTTCCTACCAAATGTATTCAGTGTGTCCCACTCCCAAGACGTACGTACAGCTTGAAGGTACAGTCGGTGACGACGATACCTGTCAGTGAGATGAAAACACCTCGACACCCAGTGATTTCTGTTGTGAAGAACGGACTCGTATGTCACATGGCTGGCGGTGGAGTCCTTTGGGTAAGTCCAAAGAAAAGGGGTGTCAAGTAATCCGGGCAATGTTATGCAAACGAACTTAAACCGTTATCAGACCTGTTTACCCTCACGATTTTGGCATAATTTATTACGATTTTCTGCAAAAAATACGCCATTCCGTTATCCGTGTCAAGACTACGATTTTCATAAATAAAAAAAAATGTAAAAAAAACAATAAAAAAAATTATTTTTAATTATCAATTCACATGTTTGGCATTGTTTTTTTCAATGGCAAAATGGGGTGTAAAAGCACAGCACTTACCAGAGATCATGTCTGTCTGATGAGACGCTGGAGAGCCTTATTCTAGTGGTGAAGTCTAGCCCTCACTCATTCGGCAAGCGCAAGTACAGTAGAGAAGCGCTTGACACACTGAAAAAGGCCTACTACGAGCAAAAGAAAAAGAATCAGTGATGCATGTGCTTTTGACGTGATCTTCTTTGAAATTATGATGACTACAAAAACTGACTGATGTGTTTTGTTTGTGAATGATGGATATATGTGCATGATTGCGTTTCGCAGACACAGTTGTCATGTGCGTTGTAATTGGCGACGAATGCTGGATGATTACTATTTTTGTGCCAGGATTACTATTTTTGGGGCTGAGCATTACTCCAAAACACTTATGGGGGTAAACAGGTCTGCGTTATACACCATTAACATACTGTGTATATACAGTAATACAGGGGTAGAACTGTCCTGCTGGTTGGTTTAATATCCAAAAGAGAAGCTACAATTTATTATGGAGGAAAGTGTAATGGCCTTTGACGTGTACTTTTCTGCCCACCATTTCCGCACCCCTAACACAATATGGACTGGTCCTTTGAATTTGATTGCGATATTGGGACATAATGAGAAAAAAGGTGTAAAACAATGCAGGTTTGTACGTAGGAATGCTACACATTATTGTATAGAATTACAAACGCAAGTTCTAGAAGACACGGTTGCTGTGTATCCTTTACAAAAAGGCAAAATCCTTGAACTCCCCTACCAGTACATATGCACTTTAGCCACTGCTAGCTGTGAGAGCAAATTTGTCTCAGCATGCGGTCAAACTGATGTAAGCAAACTTGAATGTTTGCATATGTCTTTTTCTGTCAGTCCATTCCGTGTTTGCCTCTGGGACGGAGAGTAAGGGCGCTTCTTTTTTTAGCTGGGGGATGGACTTTATCTTTTCGGTACACAAGTACCGCTCCAGTGACGTCATCATTATGTAGCCAGCGGAAGTTAAATATGGTAGCTGGAGTTTGTCAAACGTTACTTTGTATAGTTGTCTACGTAAAGTGTTCTAGCAGCTTTGTTCGGAGAAAAGTACTTTCGACACAAAGGGTCACAATAGAGATCGATGACTCACACTAAATTGTTGATTCATAATTAAGTTATTTTGACCCACACTCAGCGAATGAACATTTACTGTACATGTTAGCTCACCGCCCACCATAGTTTTGTCGGTGCGCACACCCACCCGTCGCGCCAAAGCCGGCCAGCAATCTGGATGCTAGCGACGTAACCTACAGATACAGATACAGATAGGGCCTACATATCTCTGATCTGAACTTGATATGTGTTTATTATTCAGTGCCCTGAGACACGCGTGGACCTGAACGTAATCCAATCGAATAGTTTGTGTCGTCATTCTGCAAACGTTACACACACATTTACACAACACTAGACTAGTCTACTGATATATAAACTCGTTGTATACGCATGTGCTAGCTGTGACCGTAATTTCGCGTACGTCGGCAGTGTGACTGTGACATCTGTGCAAGTACAAGACTTTTGGACACGTTCGACCATTCGTACACTATTATACACGGGTAAGTAAACACTTTGCTCATTGTGTGCATTCAAACTTGTGCTAGTCTTTGAGGTCATTTTTGTGGAATCATAGACGAGATTCTTCACACACACACACACACCGGCACACACACACACACACACACCGTACTTGCACACACACACAGTGACACATTAACACACATTCGCATACTATATAACTGCATGTACTTATTATACAAGTATAATCATAGACACGTGGAACTCCTTGGACAAGAATGTGGTAGAAGCGCCGACAATGAACAGTTTCAAAAATCGCTTGGACAATGCACTGAAAGATTATATGTATAGCCCAAATGTCAGTATGCCTCTCACTACACCAGCCAAGAAAAAGTTGATGGAATTGGCCACGGTCAAAAGATCGTGTAGGTTACCTAGCCCAAAGTTAGGCTAGGATAGCAACTGATCAAAAGATCAGACAAAGGCTTAACAGCCTAAGTACCAGTCTGATAACATAACATAACAAGTATAGCCTGTAGTACATGTCAGCACACCAAAACAATTTATTTTTCACTGCATTCGCATGCTAGGTGACGATATGGTTTGATGGACTGTTTATTATTGCACAAGGTGTTTTCACTATGCAAGTGAGTGTTTAACCATTTTGATTTAATTAATACTCTTTTCATAATAAAACTATGTACATGTACATCATACTGACATACATATCTAGTACAAGTAGCCAATCTATCGGTCAGTGCATCCCGCAATTATAGACTGTTTTAAACTCACGCGGCATATCCTTTATGGGTTAACAAGTCTACCGTAAAATCCCTAGCAAACGCCCAGTATCTAGCAAACGCCCACCCCCCACTTTTGGCCAAAAGTTGTGCAGAGGGGTCACTACCTAGCAAACGCCCACCCCTTTTTTGCTTTAAAAATAATTTGTTTTAAGACATTCGGCCTCCTTTATCTACGATTTGTAAACACTGTTCAATGATTCGCCGGTTTTTTCTTCTTCTTTTTTTCTATCACAGAACGTTGATCTTTATTTCTGTAAACAAACGGTGTGTTTATTTTTCATTAAAATTGCATAAATCACATGTTGTATCCCTTTTTTTTTCTTGTGAAAATGTGATGACACTTTATCTTGCAAAGGGGTGTATACCTAGCAAACGCCCACCCCTTACTTGTACCCGAAATCTGTGCAGAGGGGGGGGGATGGGCGTTTGCTAGGGATTATACGGTATGTGTACACTGATTATGCTGTGCTTTTTGTGTGTGCAGGGATCAGCCTGATCTAAGGCTTGATGTGCCTTGTATCCTTACACTGACATGTACAGGACGCATATCAAGCATCCTCTCACGAGACTAGGCTTTGCCATCACGAGACAAGGCTTTGCCAATGGTGTACATCATTAATGTACCGTGCTTTTTTGTGTGCAGGGATCAGATCTGAAGCACGTACAGCAAGACGACAATGTTTGGATTCATCAAGTCAGCGATCAAAGGTCTTCAGAAACCTGAGTATGACAATGTGGGGAATTCTGATGTAAGTTTGTGATCTGTTTTCATTAGATTACAAACAAATATACAGCAAACTATGAGGAATATGTACACACACTCCCCTCTCTCTCTCTCTCTCTCTCTCTCTCTCTCTCTCTCTCTCTCTCTCTCTCTCTCTCTCTCTCTCTCTCTCTCTCTCTCTCTCTCTCTCTCTCTCTCTCTCTCTCTCTCTCTCTCTCTCTCTCTCTCTCTCTCTCTCTCTCTCTCTCTCTCTCTCTCTCTCGAGATAAACCGAAAGTTTAACGTCCCAATTCCAAGGATAGATCTCTTCAAATCAAGCTTAGCCTATTCTGGTAGTGTCCTGTGGAATTCTCTCCCGGAATTTGTGAGAGTCCCAATGAATCTCAATACTTTCAAAAAACACCTTTCATTGTATTTAATGTTAAATTACGAAAAATCACAGTGATGGAAGACTTCGTTTAGTTATATTTTCATTTGTCCAAAGCATCAGTGTTCATTATATCCACACAAAAACACTCAAAGCTTTAATAACACATTTACTCATGCATGTGTATTCAGCATTGTTTTCACTACGTTACATATACGACGCTTTATATTTGTGTATAATATGTAATGTGTAAATATTCATATGTTGTTTTTTCTACCTTTTTTTCTACGTTAATATCCGTGTAAATATGTGATTAGATTAGTCCCCTCTCTGGGCGAGGGCTGGTTGAAAAAAAGCTCGTTGTATTGCTTATGCCACAACCCTCGAAAAATAAAATTTGATTTGATTTGATTTGATCTCTCTTAAAAAATACATGTATCTCTCTCTGGACATCTGATTATTAAAGATTACAGATTTTACCAAATTCTTCCTATCAAAATAAGATTTGCCTATAACAAAGGTGTGACGATGCATAGAACTATGTCAGGGAATGCACCTACACTCATTGCCTCAAATTTCAAACTTAATAATTTAAGGAAAACAAAACTAATTACCCCAACCCCAAGAATTGATTTGTACAAGTCAAGTTTCTCATATTCTGGCGCCCTTATGTGGAACTCCATTCCTGATATAATTAAAATGCAAGTCAGTGAAACATCATTCAAGGAACATTACATGTTGTTTCTCTTGCAAGACTTGTAAGCACTACTACTATTGTGCAGCTGATAACATATCAGTACTCTGTGATTGTATTGAAACATGATCATACATAATGCACTGAGAACATTTTCAACAAACAAATAATTCTTTGATATAATATTCCATCATTGTGTGATACTCATAATGTATCTTGAAATGTCTTTTTAAATTTTAGACATGGTAATTATGTGAATTGTACTGTAGTTAACTTAACTTCTATTTCTTCTTGTTATTGAGTTACCCTCAATGGGCGAGGGCCAAATGAAACAAGTCGCGTAAGGCGAAAATACAATATTTAGTCAAGTAGCTGCCATTTTTCAGCAAGACCGTATACTCGTAGCATCGTCAGTCCACCGCTCATGGCAAAGGCAGTGAAATTGACAAGAAGAGCGGGGTAGTAGTTGCGCTAAGAAGGATAGCACGCTTTTCTGTACCTCTCTTCGTTTTAACTTTCTGAGCGTGTTTTTAATCCAAACATATCATATCTATATGTTTTTGGAATCAGGAACCGACAAGGAATAAGATGAAAGTGTTTTTAAATTGATTTGGACAATTTAATTTTGATAATAATTTTTATATATTTAATTTTCAGAGCTTGTTTTTAATCCGAATATAACATATTTATATGTTTTTGGAATCAGCAAATGATGGAGAATAAGATAAACGTAAATTTGGATCGTTTTATAAATGTTTATTTTTTTTTACAATTTTCCGATTTTTAATGACCAAAGTCATTAATTAATTTTTAAGCCACCAAGCTGAAATGCAATACCGAACCCCGGGCTTCGTCGAAGATTACTTGACCAAAATTTGAACCAATTTGGTTGAAAAATGAGGGCGTGACAGTGCTGCCTCAACTTTCACGAAAAGCCGGATATGACGTCATCAAAGACATTTATCAAAAAAATGAAAAAAAGTATGGGGATAACATACCCAGGAACTCTCATGTCAAATTTCATAAAGATCGGTCCAGTAGTTTGGTCTGAAACGCTCTACACGCACGCACACACACACACACACACACACACATACACCACACATACACACACACACACACACATACACCACGACCTTGACTAAATATGAAAAAAAGCATGCTTGCATTACTTCTTCTGTCACCCTCGAAAAATAAAGTTCAATTCAGTTCAATTCCCTCCCTCTCTCTTTATCTCTCTAGAAAATACGGCTTGTTGAAAGATGGCGATAATTATATGACGAAGATGAAAAAGAACACCAACTTGAAGTTGTAACTTTTATATATCAAATAAGAATGGTATTGTGTTGCAGGAATATGAAGAGCGTCGCTACAAGCCAGCAAAGTGGGTGTCAACCACAGTGAACAAAATCTCAGCCAAGGAAGCCACAACTGAAGGATTCCATAGGCTCTTTGCCTTCATCTCCGGTGAAAATGATAAAAGTGAGCATAATTAATTGTATTGCGTGTCTCTGAACTTACGTCTCTGAAAACCATTCCTGCAAATATCAACTCTTGTTTCAAACAATCCATGATGGACCATCTTTTTTTTCTCCAAATACAAAGTAGGGGTCCGGAAGCCCCCCACCTTTACCTGGCAAATGTACCTTTTTACTTAAAAGAGAGACCAAAAATACCCTTTGGAATACCCCTCCCCCCCCACCCCTCACCCATCCCCACCTGGCCAGCCTCTGTACCCTTGCCTCATTTTTGAAGCCCCTCCTGCACATACACTAGGTCCAGGGAATGGATGTCCATGCTTGGCTTCAGATTGATTGACATACAGTGGTACCTGTGATGTGAGACCCCTGGGCAGGGATATAGCTCAGTTGGTAGCGCGCTGGATTTGTATTCAGTTGGCCGCTGTCAGCGTGAGTTCGATCCCAGGTTCGGCGGAAATTTATTTCAGAGTCAACTTTGTGTGCAGACTCTCTTCGGTGTCCGAACCCCCCCCCCCCCTCCCATGTACACTACATTGGGTGTGCACGTTAAAGATCCCACGATTGACAAAAGGGTCTTTCCTGGCAAAATTGCTTAGGCACAGTTAATAATTGTCTACCTATACCCGTGTGACTTGGAATAATAGGCCGTGAAAGGTAAATATGCGCCGAAATGGCTGCAATTACTGGCCGTATAAAATTTCATCTCACACGGCATCACTGCAGAGCGCCTAGAACTGTACCCACGGAATATGCGCGATATAAGCCTCATTGATTGATTGATTGAAATAAAGGACATTAACTTGTGTTGTCGCTTTGGCTATATCTTTTTGACCAAAATATACCTGCCATAAAAGACTGCCTGCAATGTACAGACACCTCGGGCTGGTTCCAAGAGTGTCCATTCATCACAGGCACCACAGTAACAAGTTCTGGTGGAATACTCAATACTTCAATCAGTTATATTATTTTGTTTTCATTGTCATTAAAATGCCTGTGATTTCTTTTGCTGTATCTCATCTGACGTATTTACTGTTTAGAATATCTTCAGTGATGTCTATTAAATCATGAAGTACCGTACTTTTCGAACTATAGGGCGATACTTTTTTCATTTTTTTTCCACTTAAAATCGTGGGGTCGCCTTATACACGACGTCGCCTTATTCTCGGATAAAATAGGTTTCACGAGCACTGTGAACTTGAAATCAGATCTCTCTGGATTTTCTGGGAGTGAGAGTTACGACGACGACGACAACGAGTGACGATTGAGGTACCGCTGATCTTCTTCCCTGACTTTCTGTTTGAAACAGTGTTTCGTGCTGATTTTGAGCATTGATGTTGTTTTTGTTTGTTTTTCCTACGTACGATGTTTTTCCTCACTTTTTTTTTCTTCTTTCATGCTGTCGCCTTATGCATGACATCGCCTTATTCTAGGATTTTTTCAGTTTTATTTTTAAAAGTAGGGAGCGCCTTATAGTCCGAAAAGTACGGTACATGTATCAATATTCATGCGACTGTGCTTTTTCAGGCACCAAGGTGGACATGACAGCGCCAGTCACAACATGGGTGGACCCAGGGGCGGGGCCAAATTGTGAGAGCAGTTTCACCGTTTCCTTCTACATTCCCACCGAGCACCAAGAGGATCCACCCAAACCGACCAATCCCCTTGTCTTCATTGAGGACCGCCCCGAGTTTACTGCCTACGTCACGTAAGTGTCACATTTTCAGGTGTCATTATTTCTCAGATTCATTTGTAATCACATGCGAAGATCTAAGAGTTGAGGAAAATCGTGCACCTCAGAGCACGTACCAAACGCATTAAGGGGATTATAACTTTTTATTTCAAACCTCATCAGAAAAAAGCTCTTTTACGAAAGTCATAATTTACTGAAGATCTGATGACATAGTAGTTAAGTATTCAGATTGTAATTTAACTACAGCCAGAAATTAAATTTGGAATTGTTATTTTATTCATTTACTCTTCGTACCTCATACTCTCCATGTGTACTTATTTTGTGTAGTGTATATATGGTAGCTTTAAGGTTGGAATTGTGCTAGGTCACATCTTAGTTCTATATCAAGAACAAATTTAAAGATAATGAACTTAATTCTTTTACGTTTCTGGAGCAAAACTCACAAAAAGAAACTTCATTGCACCCTCCAGAAAATTGTACAGAGGAACCCACATTTTTGAGACTTTTAAGACACCCAAAAATCTGAGAAGAGGTAAATTTACAGATATAGATTATATGAACAGAAAATCTGAGAAAGTAAGGTCTTGAGAGGGAGCAATTCTTGAATTGGGGAGTTCTAAAAGAGGGTTTTCATTGTAGCAGTATAACGCCAAACTGAATTTTCAATTTAATCTTTCTTTGCAGGAAATTTGGTGGGTTCGCCAATGATGAGATGTGGGTTCAGAAGGCTGTGGAGCTAGGAAACGCTATTGGCGACTACAGCAAATTCAACGACGAACAGTACTACACAGCTGGTTATGACCCTCCCTTCAAGCCTTTTGGCCGCACAAATGAAATCTGGTTTGTCAAGAATGAAACTTCTTTGAAAGGATCGTCTGTGGACCAGAAAGAAGAACAGAAAATACAGTACTCCCCGGTTAACGTCACTACCGTTTAAGCTCACACCTCTGATAACATCAATCAGGGTGTTGGTCCCGACCTAAAGCCTTCTTTGTATGACTAAGAAAACCTCGCTTAGCGTGACCTCGGATACGGGAACACCTCTTTTTAGGTGACCCCCGTCTGTTGATTAAAAACAGAATTATTGCAAAATAGGCATTCTTTGGAAATAACTCTTTAAAGAGTTCCAAGAGTTGTGGAAGAGTTGCACCCCACTTTGTTGAGTCAAAACAATAACACGTTGACACGTTGTCAACCACTTAACACCAGCAATCGCAGCGAATAACTGACTCCGGTGTGTATATGTTATGCAGTGTCCGCTCAATATGACCCCTGCGATGATTGGTTTAAACTAGTCAACCAAGTTTTATTGTTTGACTCACTAAAATGGGGCGCAGCTCTTCCACAACGCTTTAAAATTGCTTAAACGTAGCCATACCTAGTCATATTGCTGTGCAAAATGGGTTTGGTTTTGGGTCAACCTGCACATGTATGCAAATCACTCAAAGTCAGTGCGACTCTTGCAAATGATGTATTGCAAGCTATGTAGATGTACATCCATGCTAAGAGAGAGAAAAACTACAAGCAGTGTCGAAAATGAATGTTCTGCATGAGTGTGTTGTGGGTGGATGAAAAAGTTTGTTTGTGAAAAAAAAAATTTTAGCTTCTCAGATGCAGATGATGTAGAAACAGGTTATGTGATGAGAAAAAAAAGACAAATTTGATAAATTGATATGTATGGTGTATGCCTTTTGAAAGGATCATCTGTGGACCAAAAAGAAGAGGCGCGCAAAGTTTAGTATGTGACTGTGGATTTTAACCAGGGTGATGCATAACGTGCCATGTAGATAGATAAGAACCCTGCTTTGAAAATGAAACATTTGTGCTTTGTAGATGTAAATGTTCAGAAATATATAGTAGCCATTATTTGAGAACGATGCATTTGTGCCATGTAGATGAAAACGTTCGTAAAAATAGGAGCCATTTGAGAATGATACATTACGTGCTATGCAGAATGTTAAGGAAGAAAGAAGCGGCTAGCCATTAGTTGCAAATGCAGGTATACATTGTGTGCTTTGTAGATGTAAATATTGAGGAAAATAGAAGCCCTTATTTATGTCGAAAGTGAATCTTGTGCATGACTTATTATGAATGGATGAAAGTGTTTGTGAATCAATGGTGACTGAACTTTTCAATTTTGAAATAATGTAGAAACAGCTTATGTGAGGAGGAAAGAGAGACAAATTTGGTTAATATGTATGATGAAGAATTGCAGTGTAAATTTATGTGTGTGCTTGGGGTGTGTGGGTTTATGAGTTTGTAGGTGAGATTAGTATGATCATGTATTTACCGTGCGGTTTATGGTTGTTCATGTTCTTAAACTGGTTTGAAATTGTTACAAGCAGGTTGCAGTGTTTGTCAAAATGTGTACAACTGCATTATGAGTAAGAAAAAAGCCTGTCTGCGCGCGTGTGTGTGTGTGCGCGCGCGCGCTTGCGTGCGTGTGTATGTGTGGTTGTTGGTCACTTGCAGTGTGTGTTACTTTACATATTATATGCCCCTGTGACTGCTTGAACAAGGGACGGTAGCATCGAGGAGAAGTTGCTCAGTTGCAGCTACCACACATGTAGAGAGTTGCTCCCCTTGATGCGTTTAGGTCCGTGCTTCAGCGTCTCTCTCTCTCTCTCTCTCTCTCTCTCTCTCTCTCTCTCTCTCTCTCTCTCTCTCAGACGGTCCGAGTCAAAACCCACGCATGTAGTCCATGTTTAAACCAATCGCATCGTTTCAGCGAATTTCTTCTCTAAATCGTCGCAAGCAAGCAGACTAAAATCTTTCTTTGAAAGCCAGTAAACCAACCGTCATTGTAACAAATAGAATGGCCAGATTAAGATAATCAATCATGCATTTAAAGTAAAACCAAGCATATAAATTGCTTGTCACCACGCCTTTGCTGAGACGTATGACGTCAAGTAAAGGTAGTTATTTTATTTATCTATCGATTTTTACTAATCCTCATCAAAAGAAAGGGGAACAAAGTCAAAATGAAAATTTTCTTTAATTCACGAATAATCACTGTTTTACAGAGACGTATTTGTCAAGTTTAGAGTCTGTTTGATGTTCTCGTTACTGAAATCCTGGCTAAACACTTGTGACAGGAAACTGAGTTCAAGTTAAAAGCCATGCTTTATTTCACAAGTAACCCTGGTTTGCTGAGACACATTAAGCAATCAGGTGTGGAAAAAGATAAGGGCATCATGCAACGGTGCGATTGAATCGTCAACCAAACAAATGAAAAGATTGCATGTCTACGCACCATAATGCATGCCTGAACAATCGTAAGTGGTTATCCATTTCCCTCTTGCTTTGCCGATTTAGGTTGTTATGAATGCGGTGTTCTCACGAACTGCCTCCTGGAAAAGTGCCGCTTCACAATGCGGCTTTCTTCTTCGCCGGGTGGGGGGGGGGGGGGGGTAGGAGGGGGAGTTGGACTGGGCTTTGCTTTTCCATTTTTTATTCAAATCTGTTGACACTAATGGTCTTGTCTATTTTATTGTTAAATTTAAAAGTAACACATGTTTACACGTCTGGGTTTTTTCTATTCCTTTCTATTGTTTGAAATTAAAGTAGGTAGCAGACATCAATGGCCATAGTTGGTTGGTTGGTTGGTTATTGGTTTTTTTTATCGTCCCTTCCACCTAAATGGCTACCCCAAAACCGGGACCGATGCAAGTTTGTTTCCTTTCTCGATTTACATAGTAGTCTCCATGCTTAAAACTATATAGTTTCACCAGGTCTATCACAGCAAAAAATGTAAAAGGTTCTAAAAAGCTCATGTCGGTTCACATAATTTGTTTCATTGGCCTTGAAAGTTCAAAGTAAGAGTATTCTGTATGATTTTACACACTCAGACTGGTTTACGACTGACAGTTAATGTGTACCTTCTGCGCAGATCAATCTCCTACCGTGGGCACATATATTTTCACAGCCGCACGGGATTACATTTATGCAATCCATTGAGCGCTTCTGGGGTGATAACGCGAGACAACTCCTGTGATCTTGCCGCGAGGTGGCGCCAGTTACCAGCCGAAAGACTGAAAGAAGGGGCATAACCTCACCAGAACCGACCATTGTCTGTTTACCGTATAAAATGCAGGACTTACACACGAACTGTTACCAAACCGATAATGCTATTTGGGACCAATGCAAGGTTTTTTTCCTTTCTCGTGTGATCTTGCCGCGAGGGGAAAGGCCCCAATTAACGGACACTTAAGGTTAAACCCATTTTTCTCACAAAGTATATAACATAGCACAATTTTAAAAACGGATTATTGTAGATCTAACCTACCTTTATCTTCATGTTGAAAAGAATTGAAAAAATCTGTTATACTTTAAAAGTTATTAAGGTTTGAATTTTTCGGCAAATTGTCCGGTTTTGCGAAACCTACTGCCTAAATCCGGACAGGGGGTCACCAAAATCCGGACACGAAATTCGCTGCTTAATAGAGTAACAAAAGTTGCAGAAACCATGTTTTAATTAACAATTGCAACCGTTTTCTTTTTCGTGAACGTTCATGTATTTTTACATTTAATTATTATGTTGGTTTTTGCAACTTTTGTCAGTCAAAAAGCAAGTTTTTATGAAGATATGTATCTTTTTCTCGAGAGAGGGTTATGCGTTATTTTTAGTCAAGCGAATTAACCGCAC
This sequence comes from Littorina saxatilis, assembly GCF_037325665.1. Taxonomy (NCBI): domain Eukaryota; kingdom Metazoa; phylum Mollusca; class Gastropoda; order Littorinimorpha; family Littorinidae; genus Littorina; species Littorina saxatilis. The sequence goes on along the minus strand of NC_090248.1, from coordinate 23,166,581 downwards.
GTTCAACTACACACACACACACACACACACAAATATTTATTACATAATTATTACACATATTACATAGTCCGTTATTTGGGCGCACGTGGTGGACGGTATTTGGAAAACCCCACTACATAGTTGGAGTTACAATTAATGCAGCTGTTGAAATTTTGTTGTTGTTGTGACCTCCTATTTCTGAGATATCGCGTGTCCGTTATCAGGCGCCCGTCCGGTAATTAGGGCCTTTCCAGTTACCGGCCGAAAGAAAGAGGGGGTCTGTGTTGCTGAAAGATGACAGCAGAGTAAGGAAGGGAATTATGTTGCTACTCCCTTTTAGGACTTATTGGGCTCAGGGCCAGTGTTCTTTCTTTCTTTCTTTATTTGGTGTTTAACGTCGTTTTCAACCACGAAGGTTATATCGCGACGGGGAAAGGGGGGAGATGGGATAGAGCCACTTGTCAATTGTTTCTTGTTCACAAAAGCACCAATCAAAAATTTGCTCCAGGGGCTTGCAACGTAGTACAATATATTACCTTACTGGGAGAATGCAAGTTTCCAGTACAAAGGACTTAACATTTCTTAGATACTGCTTGACTAAAATCTTCACAAAAATTGACTATATTCTATACAAGAAACACTTAACAAAGGTAAAAAGAGAAACAGAATCCGTTAGTCGCCTCTTACGACATGCTGGGGAGCATCGGGTAAATTCTTTCCCCTAACCCGCGGGGGGAAGGGCCAGTGTTCGGAAGTAAAGTATATTGTCTTTATTCCTGCCTCCCTCTGATGCACTCCGTCCCTACATCTCACAGTATTTAAATGCGGTCGGTGACTGTTTAAATAATAATAATAATAATAATAATGGACACTTATTAATCGCCCCTTCTCACCAGAGCTCACGGCGATGTGTAGGAGCAACAGCGTGCATACACATACACTCTTCAAAAAAAGTTAAGGATCGGTTGAAAAAACGGATCTAATTATAAAAAATTGCCAAAAAATTAAATATCGACATAATAATTAAAAGATTAATGTGTTTGAATTAACAAATGAACAATGAGTCTTGACCTAGAATTTTGTTTGGCAGGCAGAGTTATTTCCCTTTGTGGGACTTCTCAAAAGCTTCTGCATTTTGGAAGAAAAAGGGTGTTTTTTATAGTCCCATGAAATTTACGGAACGCATGCCAGGGCAAAAGGTTGTGATGCACGTGCTACAACAGGGTCCTGGCTATGAACATCGCTCACCAGCTTGTGTTTAAAGGTTGACACGCTGACACAATTATGCACAGTAGCAACATGCCCCCACGAAGAAAACTGAGCGATTTGGATAGAGGAAGGGCAATAGGATGGCTACAAGACGGTGTTGCTGCCAGGCAAGTGGCCCAGAGGCTTGCAGTGGCTCCTTCTGTCATCATCAGACTAAAACAGAGATTCCACGCAACTGGAAGAGTGTAGGAGCGACAACGTTCTGGTCGGCCCAGAGTCACCACACAAAGAGAGGATCGCTTCATTCAGAGGCAGGCCATGCAACAAAGAATGGCTACGGCAAACAACATTAGGCAACGCCTACAAGCTACCACCAACACTATTGTTAGTGGTCAGACGATCCGAAACCGCTAGACACAACCGTTTGGCTTGCGTGCAAGGCGTCCAGTCCGACTGAACAACCCTGACTGCTAATCACCGAGCAGCTCGCCGAGCCTGGTGCACTCAACATGTGAGGTGGAAACGTCAGCAGTGGGCTCAGGTGTTGTTTACAGATGAGTCCCGCTTTTGCTTGGAACCTGCTGATGGTCGCATCCGAGTGTGGAGGCGTCGCGGAGAGCGCTTCGGAGAAGGCGCTGTTCTGGAACGACAGCGTTTTGGCGGAGGCTCTGTGATGGTCTGGGGAGGGATCAGCACACGTCTAAGGACACCTCTGTACCATGTAGTGGGCAACTTGACCGGTGTCCGCTACCAGAATGAGATCCTGCAACCCCTGGTCGTTCCAGCCCTCCAAGCGATCGGCCCTCGTGCGATTCTTCAGGATGACAACGCACCTCCCCATCGCTCTGCAGCTGTAAACACCTTCATCCAGCAGGCCAGGGTCAACAGGATGCTGTGGCCAGCCAACAGCCCGGACCTGAACCCCATAGAGCACATGTGGAACGAGCTTTGTCGTCGGGTACAGCAACATCACCCTCCTCCTGCCAATCTGGGTCAACTGCTGCAATGGCTCCAGCAGGAGTGGAATGGAGTTCCCAGAGCATTCATATGCAACCTGATCCACTCCATGCGCCAACGATGTGTTGAATGCCTGGCACACACAACGGAGGGCACACGCGTTATTGACACTCTGACACTGATTCACATTGTTGTGAATTCCATTTTCGAGGGTTGTCACGTTTGACACACTCTAGCTAAATTGTCGCTGCCGCGTTCGATCTTTGCTTTGTTTGTCATTACTCCTTGGTTGTTCAATTATATAAAAAAAAATTAAATTAAAATGTAAAGAATTCGGTCTTGTCTGTTTTGTTTGGCGTGCTTGTAAAATAGGGGATCCTTAACACATACACACACACACACACACACACACACACACACACACACACACACACACACACACACACAAGTTGAATCAGTGTCCCAAATAGACACTCAGTAGTTATGAGAACATAAAATCAAAGCCGTTAGCATAGTGTGTGTGTGCATGTGTAATCGTGTGTGTGTGTGTGTGTGTTCGTGTGTGTGTACGTGCGTGCGTGCGTGCGTCGTGCGTGCGTGAGTGAGTGAGTGTGCGGGTGTGTGTGTTTGTGTGCTAGTGCGTGCGATTTCTTCTGTGTTCACGTGTGCATTTAATGTGTATTATTCTTAAAGGCATTATGTGTGTTACAGACACGTTGCTATGTTGCGTACAAATTCCCTATCATGAAAAACTTCGCTCTAATATTTTCACCTGTTTGAAATTGCTCGAACTTGTTAAAATATGAATGCTGTTGCCTGACACACAAACACACACAGACATACTATCACGATGACACACATAAACATAACGATTCTAACACGATGACACTCATTCATTCTCTCACGACACAGCCTACTATACATCTTCTCAAATGAGACCCTTTTGATGCTGACAAACACCTTCACCTTCGTCATTGTTTACTAATATTTACACCAGCCTTTGGAATCGATTAGAAAAAACACTGAAGGTACTTACAAATTAAGACCGAGGCCACTTACATCGATCTTCATCTGGAGGGGGAAAAGAATGAGAATTCCTCACCTACATTTCTTTATAAATACCGACGAGTATTTACACGGACTCTAGCTTTGACAACAACGACTCCCGCAGGGTTAAACAGAGTTACAGTGATCGAAGACCGTGGCCGTTCATATTCACCTGGGCAGAAGAAAAAAACCGACAGGTATGATCGACAGGTAAATACAGGTAGAGATGTATCAATCACTTCTCGCTCAACGAGGCGCGGAGAGCTGCTCACAATGAAGGAGCCAATACAGATCGTGTGTTTCTCTTTTTCCAGCGTTCCTCCACCCGGGGTGTAACAATACGGGTACCATCGATCGCTTTTCACGACTCCCTGAATGGCCCCGGCATCGTTCCGATTTTTTTAGCCGCGTGGTCTTTTGGAGGATTTGGAATTTGGCTTATGTCTGGGTCTACGAATCGAAAATTTGTACCGTCTTGTTTTTCCTGATGAAGCTTCCATAAGAGAAAATTCGTACCGTCTTGTCTCGTTCTTGTATTGGTGAGTACAGTATTCCTTTGTTTTTTAACTTTATGTCTGGGTAACAAGATAACAATGAAGATGTACTCACCAGAAACACGAACAATACAAATACGACTCAAGGACCGGTTTCAAAGTATGTCTTCATAAGCTAAACAATTGTTTTTAAATTATTTCCTGGTGTTATTGCTTCATCTGTCTGTTTCTGAATTGACGACAGTGGGTTCTTTTTTCAGCTAACATATCTAGTTTGTTTATGACAAAAACGGCAGTAATACCTGACAGGCTTTTCAAAGTAGAATGAAAGGTCAAACAAAACAGAAAGGGCACTTGTCGGATTATGAGTTGAGGCCAGAGATGGCACGACATTTGAGTCCAAAAACGTGTTTTGGGTTTTCAGCATTTTTAGGTAGGCTGACTTTGAACACCATAGAATCATTGTGTGATGTAGTTTTGTCATCGTCAACCGCTTTCTTGCAATAAGATGATCATTTTCAAAGTGTTTTATTAACATTTGACACCATTTTGAAAAGTTTTGACGCTGTTTTCCCAGAGATCGTTTTTGAGCATCAGTGCCGTCATTGGAACATACTCATCTTCCAGACTAACTGTCCAATAGTCAAGTTTTGACTAAATGTTTTAACATAGAGGGGGAATCGAGACGAGGGTCGTGGTGTATGTGTGTGTGTGTGTGTGTGTGTGTGTGTGTCTGTGCGTGTGTGTGTATAGAGCGATTCAGAGTAAACTACTGGACCGATCTTTATGAAATTTTACATGAGAGTTCCTGGGTATGATATCCCCAGACGGTTTTTTTTCAAACGTCTTTGATGACGTCATATCCGGCTTTTTGTAAAAGTTGAGGCGGCACTGTCACACCCTCATTTTTCAATCAAATTGATTGAAATTTTGGCCAAGTAATATTCGACAAAGGCCGGACTTTGGTATTGCATTTCAGCTTGGAGGCTTAAAAATTGATTAATGACTTTGGTCATTAAAAATCCGAAAATTGTAATTAAAATTATTTTTGTATAAAACGATCCAAATTTACGTTCATCTTATTTTCCATCATTTTCTCATTCCAAAAACATATAAATATGTTATATTCAGATTAAAAACAAGCTCTGAAAATTAAAAATATAAAAATTATGATTAAAATAAAATTTCCGAAATCGATTTAAAATCACGTTCATCTTATTCCTTGTTGGTTCCTGATTCCAAAAACATATAGATATGATATGTTTGGATTAAAAACACGCTCAGAAAGTTAAAGCGAAGAGAGGTACAGAAAAGCGTGCTATGCACCACAGCGCAACCGCTACCGCGCTAAACAGGCTCGCCTTTTGTACGAGCGGCGGACTACGGTCGTTGTGAAAAAATGCAGTGCGTTCAGTTTCATTCTGTGAGTTCCACAGCTTGACTAAATGTAGTAATTTCGCCTCACGCGACTTGTTTGTATTTTCACCAGAAATAGTGTCTTTGTGCAGTGACAGAGAGACATCTTAAGACATACTCAGGAGTTTTTTCTTAAGAAATTCTGTCGTATAGTACAAAACATTGCATTTTTTCGGAAATGTTTCCCCTCAAAACAAAGTTTCCTGGAAGGCAAGCATAAGGATCAAACTTCGGTACTAAAAAAGTATTTTCTTTTGAATACATGTCATTTGTAGAAAAGTACATGCACTTAACGTGAAAACCGCGCAGTAAATTAAAACTGCGTGTGTGAGGGGAAAATGTTGAATAGGCTATTCATGCGGACTTACAAAGCCGCTCTTGCTTTGATATCCAAGTTTACAACAACAAATCGTACACTTTGACCCAACGTCCTCTTTGTGTGTGTGTGAGGGGGGGGGGGGTGGCCGGTGTGAGTGGATGTGTGTGTGTGCGTGAGAGTTTGAGTGCGTGTGTGCGTGAATGTGTGTCCGTGAATGTGTGTGTGTGTGTGTGTCTGTGCGTGCGTGCGTGTTTGTGTGCGTGTGTGTGTGTGTGTCATGTTTATATATATATATGTGTGTGTGTATGTGTGTGTGTGTGTGTGTGTGAGAGAGAGAGAGAGAGAGAGAGAGAGAGAGAGAGAGTGTGCGTGCGTGCGTGCGTGTAAGTATGCGTGGGCCATTTGTTCCTAATCATGCATAATGAATTAGCAGGCACAACTTTCATTTTACACGCCTTTAATCGCAATCAATAAACCAGCAGTGGTGCGGCTGATCTGATCAAACGCACGGCTCAGTGTTTAAACATTAGCCATTCGTTTTGGCTCGTTGACTTTTTCTGCATGTTACCTTCTGAAAGAAAAAGAACAACAGAATAACCGTGAATAAAAAGTCGGTGCATTGCAACTCCGGCACTTAATCTCCACGCATGAGTTTAGAGGTGAAAGATTAAACCACTTTTAAAATCACAATCCCATCGTTCTGCGTATTGACTTTTTCCTTGCTTTATTTTGGAGCTTTTGAAGTAAAAGAAACAAGAGATTAGTTGATTTAACCGTGTGAGAGAAAAGTTGGTGCACTGTGGCACGAAATCATATCCCCACACAATGAGTCAAAGGTCAACGGTTAAAGCTTTTAAAAGAATCGGTTAAGAATTGAATATAAGAGGGAGATTGAGGGAAGGAGAGAGAGAGAGAGACAGACAGACAGACAGACAGACAGACAGACAGACAGACAATGGCAGATGGGGGAGAGAGTTTCATTGTGTGTGTGTGTGTGTGTGTGTGTGTGTGTGTGTGCGTGCGTGCGTGCGTGCGTTCGTGCATACTACTTGTGTGTTTGTGTGTGTGTATTTGTGTGTGTGTGTGTGTGCTCGGTGTGTGTAGCCTATGTGTGTGTGTGCGTGTGTGTGTGTGTGAATGTACGTGCGTGCGTGTATGTGTGTCTGGCTGTCTGTCTCAGTGTCTGGCTGGCTGCAGGCTGTCTGGCTGTCTGAGCGAGCGTGTATAAATGTATGTCCCTTTATGCTCGTGCATGCGCATTATCATGTTGGTGACTACAAGCAAGGTCGTACTAAACCACTTGCTTTTCTTTACTGTATTCCGTACTATACCTACATCGAGCTTGCCTGACACGGAAGTCAATATGTAAAAGAGAACTTGCGGTGTTTAGCAAGCAAATATGATTATGCTGGACAAATACCTTAACCTCAGTGATCATTAAGGGCCCTTAGAATTATGCCGCACTGAAAGCAAACATGTATTCATCGAAAAGTTGGTTACAGCGTTACGTTTACAATATTTTGGTTGTTGTTTTATTTTTTTTATTTTTTTTATTCTGAATGTGTGTGTTGTATCTTGTAACACTCTCCGTTACACAGAGAGAGAAGAGAAGTCGGTATATAGATGTCTTGAGAGTAAAATTTGACTCGGTATGATAAGTGTGTGTCAATGAATGTCCTGTCTCCACATAACTCTGCAGTTTGTGTTACCTACTTGCTTAGACTAAGAGAGTTTCAGATTGTTATTCGCATTTTAAAAACTTGCACAAGGTTTGAAAAAAAGAGAAGGGCGGGGGGGGGGGGGGGGGGGGAGGGTAGTGTGTAAATTGGTGTATGTGTGTGTGTGTGTGTGCGTGTGTGTGTGTGTGTGCACGTGTGTGTGTGTGTGTATGTGTGTGTGCGTGTGTGCGTGTGTGTGTGTGTGTGTGTACGTGCGCGCGCGTGTGTCTGTCTGTCTGAGCGAGCGAGTATATGTTGCTTCTGCATGCGCATTATTGTGCCGCTGAGTACACGCAAGATCATACTAATAAATCACTTTCCTTTTCTTACCTGTGTTCCCTGCTCTACCTACATCGAGCTTGCCTGACACAGAAGTCATTATGTAAAAGAGGTCTAACGGTGTTTAACACGCAAATTAATTTGCTGTTGCTGGACAAACACCTTACACCCCCTGACCATATGGGGCCCTCAGAAATTTGTCGGACTGACAGATCAAAGATATTTAGCAAACAGCTGGTTACAGCGTTACGTTATGAAGTGTATGTTATGATGAGGTTCCTTGTTACACTCTAATTTTTGAGAGAGATAAGTTGGTAAATGTCTTTAGAGTTACAATTTGACATGGTAATAATGTCTTTTGGGGTTTTCCTTTTTTTTAACAAAACTTGGTTAAATGTGTGTGTGTGTGTGTGTGTGTGTGTATGTATATGTGTGTGTGTGTGTGTGTGTGTGTGTGTGTGTGTGTGTGTGTGTGTGTGTGTGTGTGAGATAGAGAGAGAGAGAGAGTTGTGGCTTCACACACACACACACACACACACACACACACACACACACACACACACACACACACACACACACACACACAAACTGGCTTCTTGATCCGTTTCCTTTTATCTATGTTGTTTATCTTATTTATGTCGCTGTTTGCTTGGTAAATTAAAACAGTTTGGACACATTTTCACAAAAAATCAAGAATAAAGGCTCAATTTTTAACGAGATAAAAGGTAAATGTGTAAAAAAAAAAATTAATAATAACCACGTCGACTCTAAGTGACCTGCGAACGAACGAACCGATAAATGAACTTGCTGTCTTATTAATTACCTGACTGACAGACTAAAAAATGTAAACCTAAACTATATATACAGCACTTTCTCCAAACTATTGTACACGCCCAACACACTGACTAAGCTTGTCACTTTCCATTTCTATCATTCTATATTGATCAAAGTGCCCTGTATGTATCGTATGAATACAGAATACAGAATACAGAATCTTTAATTGCCCAAGGTAAGGAATTTGTCTCGACATTGCGGTTAAGAAACAATCAATCCAGCCATGTACACCAACACACGCATCTGTACAAAAGTGACTCTTTTTGAGATTCTCTACACCTTCTCTGGACAATACATGGTTAATTGCCAACTTGGACAGCCCCACAATCAATTCAGCCGCTAATTCCCACATTGACCACAACAGTTTTGCACTTTCTCCCCACGCGCTCTGCCAAGAAACAAGTTTTAAGCTCTGGCAGTATTGCGAATCCTAACCCACAGCGAATTGTTCACGGTCACTAGCTCCGTAAATGAAAAAAAAAAAAAGAGAAAGAAAGGGGGCTTCAACTTTCTTATCTACCAGACAGCGATCGCCGATAAAAACAGGCCTGTTCCACTGTGAACCCCCTATTGTTTACAGACGCTAGGCAACCGGAATTAGCATAAGAATGGCGCGGGGGGTGGACGAAAGTGCTGTCTTTTTCGATCTTTGCTGTTGTCCCGTTACTTTCATGCCACGAGTCTTGGAGATGCGTTAAAAGGAGGGGGTGGGGGTGGAGGCCGGAGGGTAGGCTCAAGAACTAGAGGTGACATTTCAGGACTGACAAGGGAACACGTTTCGACACTTGACACTCAAGAACGTTCAGACAAAGTAAGACCACAAAGTGTTTTGTAAAAGTAAAACCTGATTCGGCTCAGCTCGTGAATCCCTGTGTCCATTGTCTACTCAAGTAAAGTTTACTCTTGTTTGGAGTACGGTTGAATCGCCGTGTGCTTTGACTACTTACATCAGCGCTGAATTGTAAAGCTCGCACGTTGTTGTGTATTTGTTGTTTTCGTTTTTTCAACAGGACAAACCCGAGATATTTTGGTCAATACATTTTTATCTATTGAGTCTTTTGGTTTCGAAGGTGGATGAGAGTGCAACGGGGATGCCCTTATATCGTTATATTCCAATCTTAGTTACACTCAAGACGAGCTGTTTATACACATACTTTACATTACTGAATTCAAACAGAAAATTCCGTCCCAATTAAGTTATTCTAAAACAATCGACCAAAGGTAGAAACCAACCATTCTACTCACCAGCATCTCAACTACCTACCAGACGAATAGTCAACAGGCAATGATGACAGAAAGGGTGCGAAAAATCAAAACACTCACAAACGCAACTTAATATTTCATTGCAAACAAACAAACAAATAGGGATACTAAATAGACTACATATATGTCTGGTTGACAGAGAGACTCTAATTGTTTAGTACATTTTTATTTTGTATTTGGAAGTGATGTAGACTACACAGCAATATCAAGTCATAGTTTCCTCGGTCTTGATCCATGCTATTAATATTTTTCTCCAAACTTCTACATCCTAGGCTCGCTCCAGGACCCTCTTTCTGTCCCTTGAAGCCTTAGAAAGACAATGAGTATCCATAGTTCAGTACATTACGTAATAACTAATATGCTCCGCTAGCATGGAATTTACTAAATCAATGTCAGCACTGCGTTTAAAAAAAAACTCTCTGGTCTCTGGAATCTCGATTCGTCATGTAAGTGTGACAGGGGAGGCTACCGCTCAGCAGACTCTGCACCCGAGTTGTTGGCCTTTAAGTCAACACCGGTGGATTGTGGAATTCTGTTTGTGATGGGGTCTGGTGATTTCCGATTGTCTGTATGTTCGTGAAAACCTTCGGGTTTGCATAACAGTTTTTACAGGGCTAAGAAATTAGCCTTTCACTCCTGTTTGATTGCACTTCGCCTCCCGAGCTCGAGGTGATCGTAGTGTTACGGCACTCGGTTACATCTGGCGCTGCGAGCAGGGATGGGACTCGGCATGATATGTTCAGGTAATGGCATAATATGACCACTGAACATTTTCGTGCTGTTCCCATTCTGCGAACTTGGGATGGACAGTGGTCCCCCGGTTCGGAACTTCGGGACGAAGTTCATTCAAACGGGGGCGATTGTGACAGGGGAGGCTACCGCTCCTTTCACAGCAGACTCTGCACCCGAGTTGTTGGCCTTTAAGTCAACACCGGTGGATTGTGGAATTCTGTTTGTGATGGGGTCTGGTGATTTCCGATTGTCTGTATGTACATGGAAACCTTCTGGTTTGCATAACAGTTTTTATAGGGCTAAGAAATTAGCCCTAACATTTTCATATTGATTGCACTTCGCCTCCCGAGGTGATCGTAGTGTTACGGCACTCGGTTACATAAGTTATCTTGAACTTTAATGTGTTAAATTCATAGCTCAGAATCCAGTGGCATTCTTGACTTATTATTAATACAAGTTTCTGTAATCAAGCCAAAGAACATTTGTCGTGAAATGTATTGACGGATTGAGCTCCAAACTTAAGCATAATTAATCAATTTGGTTGTTTGATCGACGAAAATAACTTGAGAATGGCTACGTTTTCAACCAAGGGACATCACTAAGGGCAACGAGAGTTGCCTTCCCTGCATGTCGCCGTTAGGATAATTCCTTCTTTGACGCATGTAAACGAAATGCGTTCCGAGCATTCGTACAGTTCATTCCGTGACTCCAAATGGATCTACAATGACTTTTTATGCTTACAAGTGCAGGTTCTGCAAATTTGGAGGCTCTGAATTCTGAGCTATGAATTTAACACACTAAAGTTCAAGATTACCCGTCATATCCATGAAAAAGGCTCCAGATTCTCATTCTACATCAATCAGTTTCGTTTCTCTTCTGCTTTGTAGTTGTATTATTCCCCCACAAAAACCAAGGCAATTTGAACAGTTTGTCCAGGGGGGGGGGGCAGTTCTTTAAAGGGAAAAGTTGAAGTAATTCTGATAGCAAGTTTAAAAAAAATTCATCCAGCTCAAAATATCGCCGGAATAATAATGATAGTAAGCCTCGGCATGACCGAAAGTACCGTATATATTCGCACAAAAAAGGTAGCATTGCATTCCGCCTTAGGCAAACGCCGATCAGGTGGCAAGGCCAGACTGTAAATTCCGCACAGCGTATCGGCTGCCGTTCGTTGATCGGTGGTTCCCGCGTCCGATCGCCCGGAGCAGACGACAGCACGCAAACGGGATTACCGACCGAGGCGGAGACGTTACTTCTCTCTTCTCAATGTGAAAGTTTTCGATCAGTTCAGTGATGGTGTGTTCCAACGGAGTAGTAGCTGTTGTTGTAATTTCTGGAAATTTGGAGGAGTTGGGCTGACAATTGACTTTGTCATGCCGTGGCCAAAGCAGGTTTGTGCTACTGTCGAAAAAATAACTTTTTTCATTGAAAAGTTTGTGTGATCAGACTATTTATGTTCTCTGGTGTAGCAGAAAGGGGATTACCTTAAAAAGTGGAAGCGTGAAACGGTATTGTATAGCGAATGCCAACACTAATGTAGTAGTGTGTGTGCTCACGGAACCAGAACGCAAGTAAACGACAAATTCGTAAGGCCTGTTGCCATCACTTTTGGGGGATTCCTATATCATGGCCCGAAACGGTATTTGTGAAACAAGTGACGGTAATATTGTTTATTTACTTTACTTTATTTGATAAATGGAAAAGGGGGATTTTATGTTGGCTTTTCGTGGCGGTTTTAAGGTTGGTTTTTAATCAAAGTTGGGGCAATATATATGTTACAGATGGGAAGGAGTTGTTACTTAGATGATGCTCAAACATCACGTGACAAGCTTGCAAACGATCTTTTGAGAACAGCAGTGTATATTTTTTTTTTTACAGCAGTGTATATTTATTTACTCTTGAGAAATAAAATCTTTTTTCACACAAAAACAAGGTTTCCTTGAAACTTGTCAAATTTTATTAATTAGTTTCGACTCTCCCCTTTTTGAGTTGTTTTTCTTTTCTGGAAATGACAGCATCATTTTCATTTTTGTTTTAATTTTCTTTAACATTTTTGGATGAGTTTTTTGTTGTTTAATGTATTCGTCGGATTTTGTTGTTGTAGACATGTTTAGCCGTTTTAAAACTTATAGAACACGGAAGACTTGGTAATTCAGAAGTTTTTTTTTTATTTTTTATTTTTTTTTTTTTTTTTGGGGGGGGGGTTCTCTAGCTCCTAAATTCCATATCCCCAATCATTAATTTCTTTCTGTTATAAATTCTTGCAGTTAACTATTTTGTCTCCTTTTTTTATATTTAGTCAAGTTTTGACTAAATATTTTAACATTGAGGGGGAATCGAAACGAGGGTCGTGGTGTGTGTGCGTGTGTGTGTGCGTGTGTGTGTGTGTGTCTGTGTGTGTGTGTGTGTGTAGAGCGATTCAGACTAAACTACTGGACCGATCTTTATGAAATTTGACATGAGAGTTCCTGGGTATGAAATCCCCGAACGTTTTTTTCATTTTTTTGATAAATGTCTTTGATGACGTCATATCCGGCTTTTCGTGAAAGTTGAGGCGGCACTGTCACGCCCTCATTTTTCAACCAAATTGGTTGAAATTGTGCTCAAGTACTCTTCGACGAAGCCCGGGGTTCGGTATTGCATTTCAGCTTGGTGGCTTAAAAATTAATTAATGACTTTGGTCATTAAAAATCGGAAAATTGTAAAAAAAAATAAAAATTTATAAAACGATCCAAATTTACGTTTATCTTATTTTCCATCATTTGCTGATTCCAAAAACATATAAATATGTTATATTCGGATTAAAAACAAGCTCTGAAAATTAAATATATAAAAATTATTATCAAATTTTTTTTTTCGAAATCAATTTAAAAACACTTTCATCTTATTCCTTGTCGGTTCCTGATTCCAAAAATATATAGATATGATATGTTTGGATTAAAAACACGCTCAGAAAGTTAAAACGAAGAGAGGTACAGAAAAGCGTGCTATCCTTCTCAGCGCAACGAATACCCCGCTCTTCTTGTCAATTCCACGTGCACTGCCTTTGCCACGGGCGGTGGAGTGACGATGCTACGAGTATACGGTCTTGCTGCGTTGCGTTGCGTTCAGTTTCATTCTGTGAGTTCGACAGCTACTTGACTAAATATTGTATTTTCGCCTTACGCGACTTGTCTTTACCGTTCAATTCAACCTTTTCTGTGTAGTTCTTTTGTGTAGACAACTACCATTCAACATAGTTTCAGAGTACATGTATCAGAATTACACTTCTCTCTATCTGAATGATTCATAGATGTCCTTCGACTTCTGTTTGTCGTTCGATAGCCTATACATGTGATTAGGCACAGGGGGTGTTGGTTCAGATGTGTCTTACTTTACAGCATAAAATCCTACAGCAAGTGGACTGAGTATTTCGTCGGCCGGCCGTAGAGCAACTTGTTCTCCGAACTTTTATTTTAACTCTTGAAAGAATTTTATGTGTCAGTTTCAGACAACAGGCAGAGGGATTTCTTTGGTATTTTTCCTCTGGCACTTGTCGAAACACAAGAAGTTCTTTAGTACACTTTTGTATTATGTGCCTGGAATGAAGTGGTTACCTTACGTAACACACACTTCGGTATACAGATGTTTTTAGATTAGGCGTAGAAACACCACGGAGTGGTAATGTCAATATTTGTATGCATGATTTTGCTGCGCGGCGCCGCAAGCATTGTGTGTGAGATCGAATGGAAAGTTGTATGAAGGTGGGCCCGAAACGCTGTGAGCATATTTAACCAACGCAAAAATGTCTTTGGCTCAGATCGATTTCGAGAAAGAACCGGGCTTCCTACTTACATTAAAAATGGTCTTCTTTTAAACAGCACAAGGCAGTTAAAGGCAGCATACATTTCAGCCACAAATCCGGGGTTTTTTTGTGTCAGAAGAACTATCTTTAAAAGAAAAAAAAAGTTTAATGATGATGACAGTCGATGTGATACCCTCAGTTGAAGCAATGGCCAATTATTGACTGGACTTACCCTTTTAATACACTACCACTTATACAAAAAATTTCGCTGAGCAGTTCTCTTGAAGGGAATTACTGGACTCATTCTAACCAGAGAGAGAGAGAGAGAGAGAGAGAGAGAGAGAGAGAGAGAGAGAGAGAGAGAGTGGCTGATACCTGCAACATAAATAATCGGACCTCTTTTTTTTGTATTGAACCCAACTCATGATTTCCCATAGAATTGTCAGACCTGTTGTGGTGTCGGCGGTGGCATGCCTTTAGCCACACAACGTTACCAATAGTTGCACGAACTAAGCAAAACAAGACATTAAGACTCAGTCCTTCGGGCCAAACTGTTGACAGTCACCAGAAAAAATGACTTGGATAACTTTCAAGTTCGTGTTGCTCGAAGTTGCTCAAGTCTTACTGGTAGGATACTGCCCGCTAAATGTAATGTGCAGGGTGTCTGCTTGAAATTGATTCTTGATTTTAGTCGTCAGACAGTTTGACCTGTTGAAGAGGCATTAAAAACATGAACGAGAATAAACATTAGAGCAAATTACAACAACAACAACAACACCAACAACAACAACAACAACAGAACCCTACTGTCGTGTGTACGTGCATTTTTGCACTTGTTTGTGTGTGTGTGTGTGTCTGTCTGTCTGTCTGTCTGTCTGTCTGTCTGTCTGTCTGTCTGTCTGTCTGTCTGTCCGTCCGTCCGTCCGTCCGTCCGTCCGTCCGTCCGTCCGTCCGTCCATCTGTCTGTCTGTCTTTCCGTCTGTTTGTTTGTCTATGTATGCATTAATTGTAAGATTATCTTGGTCTGTTATCAGGTAGTCTTGAAAATATATTCGGAAAAGAGACGAAGATCTATACATAACTTTAGTTCGTGTTTGCGTCAGACTTTCACTTGAGTCTTTTGTCTGCATATTTACATAATAGGTATATAACGTTGGGAACAGTCATTTAAATTGGCTCAGCCACTGTGGCAACACACCAGCTGTTCTGTAGATACAGTTGTCGAATTAAGTTCGATTAAATTTGGAACAGCTTTAATTCAAGGTTAACGCTGACATCTGTAAGTACTCACAATCTCAATTCACCATCTAGCCCCGAAAGATAGTCAAATCTGTTTAAATATACTTGATCCTCACATATCCTAAACCCACACACATTCATTCAGCGTCTGTGAATTCGCTTTAAACTAGGCTAAAATAGACAGCCCCTGTTGGCACCACAGCGTATCAAATCCTAACCTGTCCATTTTAGTCGTCACAAATCCTGTACCCGCTCACATTCTTTCATATAGGCTGTGAATTGACAATTCGTTTTAAACTCAGCCAATGTGGTCAGCCCATGTTGGCACCAAGGGGTTTAAACTCATGGCCTGTCCATTTTAGCCAGAGGGACAAGTTTGACAACCTGACCAACTTGACCAACGGATAGATACAGAATTTCTCTGAGACTGTGTGTGCTTAGGACTACGAGAGATCGGACTTATCAGTGCGGTAATTCTAAGCAAACTTCTTACTGCAGACATTGGGTTGAGGTTATTGTTGTACCTAGGTCTTGGCTTAGTTACGGCTACTTTGGTCACGCTTTTAAAGGCGGTGAGCAATTATTTGGAGTGGAGTGGAGTGTGTGTGCTTGTTCGTGTGCTTGTGTGTGTGCGTGCGTGTGTGTGTGTGTCTGTCTGTCTGTCTGTCTGTTTGTCCGCTGTCTGTCTGTCTGTCTGTGTCTGTGTCTGTCTATGTTTGTGCCTGTGTTTATGTCTATTTCCCTCCCTGCTACGTAAACGAACACTAAAATTCACAGTCTACAACAAAAAGGCTAGTGCCTTAAAAAAAATAAAAAAAACACCCACACCTCTAAACAAAGAACCATTGATCACTTCAACTGTAATTTAGAAAGGACACCACAGTGACTACTTAGTATTCATGCACGTGAAGCGTGACTGACCTTAATATCATTAGCGAACTAATGCCCTTCCGGAAGGCGTGTAAAATGAATCCTGTTATATCCCTCATCACACAGCACTAGGAATAAGAAGATGAAAAGGTCAAGGTATTGATCTAATCAGGCTACACATGTTGGATTTGTTTCTGTACGTAGCACGGCGGCTCAATTTTAGTGATTTCGAACATGAGGTTTATTTTGTTTTGTTTTTGTATTTTTGAGTTGAAAAGAGGGGCACAGCAGCCTAGTGGATAAGACGATATATAGTGTATTATCCCCCTTCGTGTGTACACGCAAGCACACGACCAAGTGCGCACGGAAAAGATCCTGGTCAGAGTTTGGTGGGTTATAGAAACACGACTGAAAAATAACCAAGCATGCATCCCCCGAAAGCGAAAATGGCTGCCTAAATGGCGAGGTTAAATCCCACTGCAATAAAACACACGAGTGTACATGAGAGTTTCAGCCCATGAACGCAGAAGAAGAAGAAGAAGAAGATTTGAAACTATTCAGTTAGTATCGGAAAGGCGACACGTCTTTTTCTTGCCTTGGTCCTATGGCAATATACCCTTGAAATCATACACAGTGTTATCGTGTGGTGGTCGAGGATGGGATTTGGGGAGGGGGGGGGACATATTGATCAGTAGTGCACGTGCACATTTTCAGATGAAAATGTATTACCCATGTCCGTACTAAACACAAAGGTTTCCTTGAAAGAACTAAGCCTTTAGAGTGGGTTTCCATGTCTTACACATTATATCATCAAATTACGTTCATTTTATGTCAAGCTTAACCGTGGTCTCTGATCGGTGTCAATGCCGCCATATCCATAAATATGTATCACCAAATGGACTTTCCTGCTATAAGGGACGGCAGTCTAGTATTCACCAAATGGAATTTCCTGCTCAGGTACGGCGCTTCACTATTATCGTCGAACAGAGTTTATGTTGTTTGTTGGACAATCGAAACTCGCTCGAAGTGAACCTATCAAGTATCATTCCGATAAACGCGATATTTGTCAAAGGGACGGCACTCCAATATTTTCGTCGAACTGAGTTATTGTTGTTTGTTGGACAATCGAAACCCGCGCGAAATGAAGGTATCGTACCGGTGAATGCGATATGTTTAGTCAAAAAGGGTGGAGAAACTGGACACCTCTATATACCTCCCGCAGACCTTTTCCTCGCATAGAGTGTCACGTTACCTGTTGGTGGGGGGAGAGGGTAATCGAAGATAGAGCACTTAAGGTGCTAATGCTCAATTTATGACACAAGCTTGGAACAATAAGCCTGCTGAAAGATCGCATTAATCCTCTCCCGACGAGTGAGAAATAGAATATTTTGCATGCTGTGCTGTGCCTTCGTACTCAAATTTCTTTGGAGTACGGAAATCCTTATTTGTTTTAGAAGAAAAGGCCGTCGCGAGCACAATCAAAACCATGTATAATCTAGACGATGATTTTCTTGGAATATTCTTGTAATTTCAACTACTTCCGTAGAGGTGGCTTCTGATATATGTTATCCTATTCATTCCTGGCGAACAACAAATACTAAGTCAATTAAGTGTTCATTCAGGTTTTTCTTGGAGGATATCAATGGGGTTGTTGTCCTTGTCGTCGTCTTTGTTCTCAGTCTCTCTCTCTGTCTCTTTCTGTCTCTGTCTGTCTGTCTGTCTGTCTGTCTGTCTGTCTGTCTCTGTCTCTCTCTCTCTCTCTCTCTCTCTCTCTCTCTCTCTCTCTCTCTCTCTCTCTCTTCTCAGTTGCCGAGGCATTGGCGGAGATTTGCAGTCTTTTCGTTTATCTCCGTTCACCTTCCTCTATTTTCTTGCACTGTGATCTTGAAATGAAATCCACTATGAAAATATTTCGAAAAGTTTGTTAAGTTTCTATTTTGTTGTTCTCATTCCAACACTGTGTCCTATGTTTGTCTTTATTTTCTCTTTTTTTTTATAATTAAAAAAAAGTATTTGTTTCACGTTCGTCACATGGCAGGTGTCTTAAATTGTCGAGGAATGTAAAGCCAAGTACACCCATTCCATGGTCATTCCCCCGTTTGATGGATTGTTCACAGCTTTCTGAAGGAGACAGCAATAAGTCATATACATTGTCCTAGCCACGAAGGCCAGTCTACTTAGCCGGTCATTGCCGAGCAGTCCATGTCCATGCAACAGTGTCCACTTTAACGCATTATGTGATTGATCAGTCGACTGGAAGAACCGACAGGATTGTCCTTCGGCCTTGCATGCGCGCTGTTTTACAATCTTCCAGATAAGCAAGAGTCTATCGAAAAGGTGTTCTCGCCTGGCAACGATCGACAACAGCACACGCATGCGTTCCATGTGTGCCACGTCTGTCCATATTTTGCTATGTGCTCCGAAGCCCAATCCCGCCCTCCTTCCCTAAAAAAAATCAAACCGCTTTTCATTTTATTATCATCTAATAACCTGGTGAACGGGAAAATAGGGTACAACTAATAGTGAGAGAAACGATCTTGAATGGATATGATAGAGCGACTGTAGGTTAACAACTCCATCATTTTATACCGATGCAGGCCTCTGCATAACGGCCCGAGAATTCTCAAATTGAAAATAATACGTTATTGTGATCAGAGGCAAAACAAAAACAAAATACGAAAAGGTATTTTCCATACTGTTTCATGCCGTTTGGGAGGAGTTTCTCAGTGGCGACGATCTGACGAATCTGGGGAATCCACTGTTCCTTACTCTAGACGCACACGGCAAGATATGCTCGGAAATGCACGACCAGTATGGTAACTAATCAAATCAATTTGGGTAAATGAGCTTTAAAGCGCCGCATCTCTCAAAGTAACACAGGATCTTATGTGTATGATATAAATTTTGAAGCGATCTGAGGGCAAGTTTGTTCTTAGATAGTATATCCCTTTAAACATACACGGTTATCCAGGACAGACAGCTGAAAACAGTTCGTATATTTTGATTTATTCCACGTAATCATTATCAATGCAAAATTTAAAGCCGCTTCCCACAGTTTTGTATGTCGTGTAAATCGTTATAATCCTATAAGGCATTTTGCTATGAGGGATGGGATAGCCTGGTGGACGGTGCGAATGGGAAGATGGATTTTTTTGTCTGTGTTAAATCACCATCATCATCAGCAACAGCACTGAGCAGTATTGATATTTTCCATGGAGAAAATCCCGATATAGTTTAAGTTACAAAGGAACCCTAGGAACTATTTCTGTATTTCAGGTGGTCGGGTCATGTGTGTCTGTCATTGGGTTGAAGAAAAGTGCATGTTTGAACATCTTTCCCAATTCAAAGGTCCTTTTAAGTAGACCCATTATGATATATTAGTCAAAAAGTAATTTGTTTGCAGGGGAAAGGTAGTGTTGTGTGTGTGTGTGGGGGGGGAGGTGTTGGCGTATGATAATTGACAACCTAAGATTTTGATAACCCAGCTTACGTTTGTAATTTGTAACGTGTACCGATCTGAACCCTGACGGCGCCCATAGAAAAGGAAGAGATAAGCGGCGAGGTAGTAGAAAGGGTTCTACAAGTATAAAAGAAATGTTTTCGTGTATTTTAATGCGGTTGTTTACACAGTGAACCAAATTCGTCTGTTGTCGGTAGTTAGTAAGCTTATAGCTAGCTTGACGCAAGAGTTGTTCTGTGAAAAACAACAACAGCCCAGAAAATGACACTGAGCTGAGAGCCAATGTTTACACTCTGCTAGTTTACAACAATGGAAATTAAACTTCAATAAGTCTACCGTGTCACGGCTTTCTCTTTTGCATACTCAACAAAGAGCGCATGTTTTGAAATATCAGTCCGTCTGTGTACGCATAAACATGGTTCGTGTTTATGGCAAATATGGAGTATATGTATGCGTGGTTATTTGCGATAACGATCGGCTGGGAAATTTATTACCCTCTTCTCGGATATATTGCACCCACTCTCAGGGCTCTTTTAAAACAGACAGCAGGGGTGTGGACGCTTTTGAGAAGTTTATACAATAGAAATCGTTAAGGCACATGTCAGGACCTTCAACGTGCCTTTTCCCCCCGTGTTGAAGTGCATGAAAGAATATTACACTTCAGCTCCTGTTGTAAGATATGTTTGTCTGCTGACTCATTCGTTCGTTTATTCGTTTTTACGTTCGTTCGTTGGTTGGTTGGTTGGTTGGTTGGTTCGTTCGTTAGTCAGAAGTACCCATAGATGTGTTTTGATCCTCCAAGGTAGTGGGGGGAGGGGGTGTATGATCAATCGCAAATCACTAATTATACTGGACACGTGATGTCGGAAAGATATCGATCCTTTATTTGTCACGCACCTCCCTAAGCAAGCACCTTGAGCATATTTGACTTCGCAGCGAACCTCTGTTGTATGTAAAGCCTTCAGCACTTTGCCATTGTCCGATCTAAGAATCGAACGTTATCAGAAGGAACAGGCTTTGTTGGAAAATGCTGTCTACAACTGACTTGGTGCATAGACCAAATAGCCTGGACCGCCAACTCGTCACGTGACCCTTCGAGGTTACGACTCTCGACTTTTAGGGGCGTCGCGTCCGGTTTGAAAGGCCAGCGATTCGAAGACAGTGAAAAGAAAGCCGGCAAGCTCCAGTTATTTGTGACAATGGGAGGTGACAATGAACTGGATTTTCCAAAACTCCAAACTAAACTTAACAAAACTCATCGAAAAACATGTTCCATATGCACTTTTGCTGAGTTTATTTTAGCATTTTCAGAACAACTTCGTCCATGTTTACAATCGACACCGGATATCATGTCCCCCTGATTTCTGAAAGGCTTGTAAGCGTAGGTTCCTAAATGCGAGAGGCCGCCACCTCGTAATAGAGAGAAAGAGCGGCCGAGAGAGAGCTAGTTGGCGGTCCAGGATTTAATGGTCAATGCTTGGTGCCACGACAAAGAGAGGGTTAAAGATACAGAATTTACTCCAATATTTCCAAATCACCATAGATCTGTCGAGGATTTTACAGAGGTTGAGAGCATCCTTCCACTTGAACTCATTCTAAAACGCTACAGTCTGGCTGCTTTCTGGGCAGTGTGGGAATTTTTTGTTTTGTTTGCTGAATTAATTCCTTTAGTGACACCTAAGTTAATGTGTCACAAAATAGTGCAGCAAAATGTCCAACTCTGCCCACAAAGCAGCCAGGCTGTGGATTTTTGGTTTGTGTCCCGCACAGTCCGAGTAGGTGGACGACATCATCCTATGTAAAGGCATGGCCAAGAATGTGATGATTAACACGATCGTTTACAGGGGAAGTAAGGTATCTTTAATGAAAGAAAGGCTGTTCAGTTTTAGTTGTCAAAGTGGAAATGACGTTCTTATCCTATGTAAAAGCCTGGCCAAATCTGCCGGTGGTTTACATGGGATCTAAGGAAGACATGTTTAAAGGCACAGTCTTTTCGGTGTATACAGTTCGGTTCACCATCTCAATCTTTTTACATTTAGTCAAGTTTTGACTAAATGTTTTAACGTAGAGGGGGGAATCGAGACGAGGGTCGTGGTGTATGTGTGTCTGTCTGTCTGTCTGTCTGTCTGTCTGTCTGTGTGTGTGTGTGTAGAGCGATTCAGACTAACTACTGGACCGATCTTTATGAAATTTGACATGAGAGTTCCTGGGTATGATATCCTCAGACTTTTTTTTCATTTTTTTGATAAATGTCTTTGATGACGTCATATCCGGCTTTTCGTGAAAGTTGAGGCGGCACTGTCACGCTCTCATTTTTCAACCAAATTGGTTGAAATTTTGGTCAAGTAATCTCCGACGAAGCCCGGACTTCGGTATTGCATTTCAGCTTGGTGGCTTAAAAATTAATTAATGACTTTGGTCATTAAAAATCTGAAAATTGTAAACAAATTATTTTTTATAAAACGATCGAAATTTACGTTCATCTTATTCTCCATCATTTTCTCATTCCAAAAACATATAAATATGTTATATTTGGATTAAAAACAAGCTCTGAAAATTAAAAATATAAAAATTATGATCAAAATTAAATTTTCGAAATCAATTTAAAAACACTTTCATCTTATTCCTTGTCGGTTCCTGATTCCAAAAACATATAGATATGATATGTTTGGATTAAAAACACGCTCAGAAAGTTAAAACGAAGAGAGGTACAGAAAAGCGTGCTATCCTTCTCAGCGCAACTACTACCCCGCTCTTCTTGTCAATTTCACTGCCTTTGCCATGAGCGGTGGACTGACGATGCTACGAGTATACGGTCTTGCTGCGTTGCATTGCGTTCAGTTTCATTCTGTGAGTTCGACAGCTACTTGACTAAATGTTGTATTTTCGCCTTACGCGACTTGTTTCTTCTTTTGTGTGTGTGGGATAAGAACATCCCTCCACTGAGACACAAACCAAAACCAGAATCCTGATAATTAAGCTTCCTGTGCAGAGTTTGAATCTTGTTCATGAATTGATTTTATAAAAAGCCTCCCGTGTCTAAGTCAAGACTTTTTTTTTATTATCCCACTCTGCACAGAAAAAATCCAGACTTTAAATCTTGTTTATGAATTGATTTTATAAAAAGCCTCCCGTGTCTAAGTCAAGACTTTTTTTTTATGATCCCACTCTGCACAGAAAAAATCCAGACTTTAAATCTTGTTTATGAATTGATTTTATAAAATAAAATTAAAATAAGCCACCAGTGTCTAAGTTACGGGAAAAAAACTCCTACTCTGCACGGAAAGAATCCACGCCGTTGAGTTGTAGTAGGAGTCAAAGTGCATGAAAAACCCTGGCCAGATCTGAGGACATGGGCCGAATCTTTTACACGGGAAGGGATTTATCTTTAAAGGCATACAAAAAGCAGGATGGTTTCGTTCGAGTTGATCGCATGCTAACGGTAGCAGGGGGTTGGTTTTCTTTAGAAGGTGGTTGTTGGTTGTACGTTACGTATCGATCCGATCCGGTTGTAATTGGATCGGTTTTGATTGGTATCGGATTTTGATTTGGTGAAAGACCTCAGGAATACATTTCAACGGTGTACAGTTGTCGTCGGTTGTGCCTGGGTGGGTTTGAGTATCATGGCATTGATGCGAAGCATATTCGTGCGTACACACGGATATATACGGTCGCTTACACAGGTCGGGCTAGAATGGGCATAGCAAACAGACCGACAGAAACACCTCCGTCACACTGAAACACACTAACAAGCATGACTGCACACACAAACAAACACATGAACCAAAGCAAAGATATAAGCACAAACGTACACTCTCGCGCGTCTAAAACACTCTCTAGCGTGCGTGCACACCCGCACACCCGCACACACACACACACACACACACACACACACACACACACACGCACGCACGCACGCACACATACGCGGCTAGCACGCACGCACGCCCGCACGTCCGTACGTACACACACGCACGTGCTATACGGCTGTCTCTGTCTCTGTCTGTCTATATGTCTGTCTGTCTGTATGTCTCTGTCCCTGTCTCTCTCTCTCTCTCTCTCTCTCTCTCTCTCTCTCTCTTTCGTGTGTGTGTGTGTTTTTCTGTCTATATGTCTTTGTGAGTTTCTGTCATTCGTCCTACCCGTGGATCCATCTGTCTGTCCGTCCGTCCGTCTGTCTGTCTGTCTGTCTGTCTGTGTAAATGACTGACCAGCTGTGTGTTTGTGGAGGGAACTCAGAACTCAGAACTCAGAACTTTATTACATAAGGATAAAGGTTTTAGGCTTAGCCTAATCTTCCAACCTGTCCTTGGAACATATACAGATAATAATTGTAAACGAAAGCAAAGACTGCGCACACACACACACACACACACACACACATACACACACACACACACATACACACACACACGCACGTATACACACACACAAACTCACACTCGCTTACACACATACACACTCACACACACACACACACACACACACACATATACACACACACATCCCCCCCCCCACACACACACACATGCTCGCGCGCGCGAGCGTGCGCTCGCATACCTACATACATGCACATGCTATCATTTCATACCTAAAATGAACAGTACCCAATATTGACGGACTGTGTGATGATATCTTCTGCTATGGTCTGTTGAGACAGTGATATCAAAATCGAGACAGGAGGTCGAGATTTTGATATCACTGTCGAAACAGACCAATAGCAGAAGATATCATCACACAGTCAGTCAATGTTACATATATTGCTAATTCTCTGGACATTTTGTATTTACCGTTAAGAAATTACAAAAATATTTGTCTCAGTTTTGGCTGTTCCATATCCCTCCCTCTGATTATTATTTCTTTTTGTTCACTCTTTTCTTGTACTTTTCAGTATTTAAAAATGTCTTTTCTTTCTAAAAGTCTTTAGTCACTTGCTCAACTAAATTCTGGGATCATTACATTTTCATATATATATTTGTTTGTTTTTAAATTCAGGTGTTTTTGTTTTTGAAGTGAGGAAGCAATAAAGAGGTCGTCGATATCAAAACTGATATCGACGGAAATGTCGTCGATATCACTTTTACAATGAGCTCAGTTTTGCCCAATTGACCAATGGAAATCCACGTAACATATGAAATAGCAATATTATCTCATCAAAGTATTAAACTAGTAAAACATCAAAATAATGGTCGAGTATAAACATAAACAAGTCGCGTAAGGCGAAAATACAACATTTAGTCAAGTAGCTGTCGAACTCACAGAATGAAACTGAACGCAATGCAACGCAGCAAGACCGTATACTCGTAGCATCGTCAGTCCACCGCTCATGGCAAAGGCAGTGAAATTGACAAGAAGAGCGGGGTAGTAGTTGCGCTGAGAAGGATAGCACGTTTTTCTGTACCTCTCTTCGTTTTAACTTTCTGAGCGTGTTTTCAATCCAAACATATCATATCTATATGTTTTTGGAATCAGGAACCGACAAGGAATAAGATGAAAATGTTCATATAAAATTGATTTCGAAAATTTAATTTTGATCATAATTTTTATATTTTTAATTTTCAGAGCTTGTTTTTAATCCACATATAACATATTTATATGTTTTTGGAATCAGAAAATGATGGAGAATAAGATGAACGTAAATTTGGATCGTTTTATAAAAAAAATAATTTGTTTTACAATTTTCAGATTTTTAATGACCAAAGTCATTAATTAATTTTTAAGCCACCAAGCTGAAATGCAATACCGAAGTCCGGGCTTCGTCGGAGATTACTTGACCAAAATTTCAACCAATTTGGTTGAAAAATGAGAGCGTGACAGTGCTGCCTCAACTTTCACGAAAAGCCGGATATGACGTCATCAAAGACATTTATCAAAAAAATGAAAAAAAAGTCTGAGGATATCATACCCAGGAACTCTCATGTCAAATTTCATAAAGATCGGTCCAGTAGTTTAGTCTGAATCGCTCTACACACACACACAGACAGACAGACAGACAGACAGACAGACACACATACACCACGACCCTCGTCTCGATTCCCCCCTCTATGTTAAAACATTTAGTCAAAACTTGACTAAATGTAAAAATATTGGACTCGCAAAGTCATAAAAAACAAGACCAGACACAAACAACGGAAATGTTTTTTTTTAAATTTCTTAAAAAAGTACAGCAATGTATTGCCGAACAGGGCCATATACAGGCAGCTTAAGTTTCAAGAAGAAGGGGGAGGGGGACGAGGGATTACGCATTCAGATTAACTACATATACAATATTTAAAATAAAAAAAACCACTTAAGAGCATTGCATACATTATCCGATTACACAATGGAAACTGGACATCAGGGGCAGTTTATAGTGTGATCAAATGTGTGTGCAACTGCCTTTTAAAGGCCTTTAAGGATGCGGATCGTTTGATTTCTATTGGCAAAGAATTCCACAGAGATGATCCTGAAAAAGCTAAGCTGGATTTATAAAGATCTATACGAGGAATTGGAGGAAGTAAATTTTGAGACCCATACCTCTTCGTAACATGTGTAAAATAGGATTGCACATAACTGGGCACATCACCATGAACTAATTTATACATAAAGACAGCCTTATTGTATGCAAGGTGGGTTTTTAGGGGAAGGAAATTAAGGCTGTTTGACTTCATTTCTGTAGACATGTGCGATTCATACAGGATAAGTTTTGCAGCACGACGGTACAAAGAATTGAGTTTCAATAAGTGAACATCACTGCAGCGCTGCTGCCATCCCACAATGTCGAAGCAAAATTAATTAATTAGGGAGGGAGAGACAGACAGACAGACAGACAGGCACTTCGGCAGGCAGGCAGGCAGGCAGGTAGACAGACATTTAGACAGACAGAGGTGAAACTAAATTTATGTTTTAATTGATTATGTACAACGATGTTACAATAAACATGCCTTTGATTTTCAGGGTCCGGAGCGGGGGACCCAGGTGGCCCAGCCCAATGAGTTCGAGTCCAAAAACCGGCCAAGCTTTATGTCCCACCTGCCTCCGCTCAGTGCCAAAGTCGTAAGTATATCTAACCTTTGTTCTTCACATGCACAATGATGGTTGTGGTGTCAAAGTGTTCAAAGGCACAATCTTACCCGAGTAAGCGATTCGGTTCACCATGCGAGACCTGTCCAGACACCGGCACGGTTGGCCTTGTGATAAGGCGTCCGCCCCGTGATCGGGAGATCGTGGGTTCAAACCCCGGCCGGGTCATACCTAAGACTTTAAAATTGGCAATCTAGTGGCTGCTCCGCCTGGCGTCTGGCATTATGGGGTTAGTGCTAGGACTGGTTGGTCCGGTGTCAGAATAATGTGACTGGGTGAGACATGAAGCCTGTGCTGCGACTTCTGTCTTGTGTGTGGCGCACGTTATATGTCAAAGCAGCACCGCCCTGACTATGGCCCTTCGTGGTCGGCTGGGCGTTAAGCAAACAAACAAACAAACAACACCTGTCCAAACTTGTACGTGGGATACAACCCATACAATTTCTTCACTACGACACGTGGCAAAAATCAACAGCCTAGCTGGGGGCTTTATGTGCAGAGTGGAATTTGTTGTATACATTTCTCTATTGACAATATAATTATAGTGTTAATCTGCAATATAAATTCATCTAAAAATTCCCATTTTAAACAGGGAGAACTCAGAATGTTGATTTTTGATACGTGTCCTATTGGAGGGAAGGTCTTGTCCCATGTTGCATGTAAAAGCCTGCATGCATGTGCAGATTTGAGATACTAAGTCGAAATCGTTTCACGCTAAGAATTGTGCCTTTAATGTATGGCTATACTGTTCAGGTTGCGTGATGTTTGTGGTGGTGATGAGACTTGGGACGTCGCTGATGATGACAATGACGATGCACGGTATTAATGTAAAATGTCACCGACTAAAGAAACCTTGATCCTTCTTGACCTTCCCAACCAAAATGAAATCTCTGACGCCAAGCGAATCAATGTGCAAGAATCTGTAGTGCAAATATATAATGACGTCACGTCGAAAATCTGTTACTTCTTCTGCATGTCTTTCGTTGAACTGACAAAGAATGTCGAGAACCCAGTTTGTCTCGGTGACTTCGTGACATCAGCAGTACACATAATATGATAATAATAATAATAATACTCATAAGTTCACCGCCAGGCTGTGCATGTGTCGGTATCGTATATCGTTAATATAACCTGTTGAATGATAAACAGACTCATAAACGTCTTCAAATTCAAAACGCAGTACGTGAACTCATGGACGGATCTGTAAGAGTGGGGGTGTGGGTGGGGGCCTGAAGTAATGTGATTAATCTTCAACAAAGATACGTGTATCCAGGCCTATAAAAAGACAGCATGGGGTCACACACTCCGACAACAGATGACGTCTTCAAAGAAGTCCTAAGCTCAGCACGAAACCCGATCACCCCCGATAAATCAAGTGAGAGGAATTCTCGCTCCCAGCAACTCTTAATAGGCCTGTACGATTTTCAGTAAGCAATGGACTCGGTGGAGACATCGCACTTGGAGCCATTCGAAGCCTGTGATTTGAAGAGCGAAGAGTGATACCCCGGGTCGGTTTTGTGACGTGTGTTGGCCAACCTTATCTGAGACCTCACACATACCCGGCACATATAGTACTCGGAGGAGTGTGTATATAATACTGGTTGAAATGTACGTACCCCCTATGAAGAGAGTATATATTTATATATATATTTCTGACAAGGAATGTCTTGGTTACAGACACGATGCTCTCAGTCTGTCTGGCTGATTTCACTCAAGTGTGGCAATAATACTACCTCGTGTGAGAGAGTTTGGGAGCAGCCGTTATGAAATAAATATCGTACTGCATTGTTCCGGCTTTAAACTGCAATCGAAGACCGGCAGTAAAACTGCTTTTACAGACTGCTATCTCTTTTTGGGACCTAAGAAATCTTGACAATATTTCATTTAAAGATCTACCTTTAACCTGAAACCGCTGGCTGGTAGGATAAGTTTCTTTCACTAATTTGCAACACTTTTCGTGGTCGTTACAAACACGTGACACAAAATACGGGTCTTCATGCGTCCAGTCGCGAGTATGGACCCGGGTTTCAATCAATCAATCAATATGAGGCTTATATCGCGCGTATTCCGTGGGTACAATTCTAAGCGCAGGGATTTATTTTTTATTTTTTATTTTATTGTATGCAATTTATATCGCGCACATATTCAAGGCGCAGGGATTTATTTATGCCGTGTGAGATGGAAATTTTTTTACACAATATATCACGCATTGACATCGGCCAGCAGATCGCAGCCATTTCGGCGCATATCCTACTTTTCACGGCCTATTATTCCAAGTCACACGGGTATTTTGGTGGACATTTTTATCTATGCCTATACAATTTTGCCAGGAAAGACCCTTTTGTCAATCGTGGGATCTTTAACGTGCACACCCCAATGTAAGTGTACACGAAGGGACCTCGGTTTTTCGTCTCATCCGAAAGACTAGCACTTGAACCCACCACCTAGGTTAGGAAAGGGGGGAGAAAATTGCTAACGCCCTGACCCAGGGTCGAACTCGCAACCTCTCGCTTCCGAGCGCAAGTGCGTTACCACTCGGCCACCCAGTCTGCAAACAATTAGTGTGGCGGACAGAAACATAATTACTGTTTTACAAGATCATGACAACCTGTGACATGTATACATGTGTCTAATCACTGATTGTTTCGATACGTCTCAGGTGAACCGTGAACGTTTATAAATAGAATCATTGCTTAAGTCCACTTGAGTTCCAGTTGGGTCAATCACCGCTTTTGTAAATAAATGCCCTTAGTTTTTTCGATGGGGATTGGCCAACATAAAC
The DNA here is from genome assembly GCF_037325665.1 of Littorina saxatilis. Taxonomy (NCBI): domain Eukaryota; kingdom Metazoa; phylum Mollusca; class Gastropoda; order Littorinimorpha; family Littorinidae; genus Littorina; species Littorina saxatilis. The sequence continues at coordinate 23,137,137 of NC_090248.1, read as the reverse complement.
CCAAGCGCGCAACGCACGCTTGCCCACACACACACCCTCATACACACATAAACACACACACACACACACACACACACACACACACACACACACATATGTAAAGCCGAGCGGTCTTAGCTTCACATTAACTCTAACTGTCTGTGTCTGTGTCTTAGATGTTATACGTGTTTGAAGGTCATTTGTCAGGATGGCAATCACACGACAGGACAAACAGACACACAGAATATAAACTCAAGAAGAGGCAGGTGAAGTTCAAAATTGTATTGAATCAAAACAAATCATGAAAACAACTCAATACAAGGCGTAGGTTCTTTTCAGAAAGTATATCTGTACATTGGTTCACTCTATTCCTGTAATTTTCCTACTACTTAAAAATTATTCTAAGTCCTAAAATGGCTGAAAATTTGGGCATGACCCGTAGGTACCCTTAGCAAAATACGCTACTGAAAAAAATATCCTATGTCCTAAAATGGCTGAAAATTTGGGCAGGGGTTCGGGGCCTGAGTAAAAATAAAGTAAAAGAGTAAAGCGACGCCACTTTACTCGCCGTGTGGTAACCTGGGACTGCGGAACGTTTGTTTTTAACCCTGTTAGTTCAGTCCACAGGGCGGAGTCCGGTATACCATTTAGACACTTAAGCCAGGTTGGTTGCTCAGACCCCGGAGGACAATTTAGAGATGACAACAAATACTTCTCAGTACTCAGGTTGGGATCCTCCCACAACCATTCCCAAAGAAGCAATGCTGTAACTCTAAGTGGGAAGTCCGGTATACCATTTAGACACAGGTTGGTTGCCAAGACTCCCCCCGCCGAACCTCAAAAACTAACAGCGTATATATATACTTTCGTGACTGTCCCTGACGTCACCGCTAAAGAACCAATGAAAACGTCGCTCTGGGACCACAGAACAAAATGGGGAGGGAGGGGGAGAGTTTCGAGGCTACTGTCAGCCTCCATAGAAGCTACAGTTAAAATCCCTCAAAACTACACAAAAACAGCTCCTGTACTAAGAAAACTACATCAAAAACGCTATAAAGAAATACATCAATAAAATGGAAATTCTTCGACGCATCATTTGATACCATTGGTTATCAACACTGTGAACAAAGTGCAAAACCTCTGACTATTACCTCGCAAAATAGTCATGTCACACCAAAAAACATATGCAGTTACAAGTTAACCACAATCAAACACAGTGTATATTCAACAGGCTTCTCATATGTAGATGATAAACATAAAATCTACATTCTACTAAACAAATGAATACAGAATACATATGTATATCGAATACATGGGTAAAAGAAAGAATGATATAAAAGCTACAGAAAAGAAAAGAGAGAGAGAGAGAGAGAGAGAGAGAGTGTGTGTGTGTGTGTGTGTGTGTGTGTGTGTGTGTGTGTGTGTGTGTGTGTGTGTGTGTGTGTGTGTGTGTGTGTCTATGTATGTGTGTTCGTCTGTGTGTAACAAGTATTATTAACAAAAGCACAGCAACATAGAAGTAAAGAATCAGGTCAAACAGGAAAAGGGGGTTGGGGAGGAGAGAGGTGAGAGGTGGATGTAGCAAAACAATGCTTTCGCTGACTGCCCTCGCGCACAAACAAAGGCGTAGGGGGTGAGTGACAGGAGAAGTGACCTAGGGGTTAAAATCGTGTCAGAGCCAATTAAATTCTACCGCAAGAGAACAATGAGAAAGGACTGGATCATACCTATTTCCAAACCATTTACTAAGGGAAAGAACAAATATGATTTTAGAGTGTGAATCTTAATTCCACACCGTTTCAATACTAACTTAGATAATATATTCTGGTCTCTACGCCTTCTCTTCTTCTTCACTCTATATACTTTAATAAGAAAATTGCATATGGAGAAAAGACAAAATATTTCTGTAGTCGCTTTTCTCCACACATACACACACACTGATACACACACACATACACACACACACACACACACACACACACACACACACATACACAAACACACACACGCGCGCGCGCTCGCACGCACGCGCACACACACACACACGCGCGCGCACCAAAAGCAGACACAAGCAGGCAACGAGTTGCCCAGAGCGGTTCGCCACGGGTCGCTCGCAGTGCGAATGACAAAAAGCCGATCCACCGCTTTTCAAGGTTCAGGGACTACCCCAGCTAAATTTCCCATCATAACTACATTCTCTCTGACGATTTCACTGACCGAATCTTTCTTTCTTTATTTATTTGGTGTTTTACGTCGTTTTCAACCACGAAGGTTATATCGCGACGGGGAAAGGGGGGAGATGGGATAGAGCCACTTGCCAATTGTTTCTTGTTCACAAAAGCACTAATCAAAAATTTGCTCCAGGGGCTTGCAACGTAGTACAATATATTACCTTACTGGGAGAATGCAAGTTTCCAGTGCAAAGGACTTAACATTTCTTACATACTGCTTGACTAAAATCTTTACAAAAATTGACTATATTTTATACAAGAAACACTTAACAAGGGTAAAAGGAGAAACAGAATCCGTTAGTTGCCTCTTACGACATGCTGGGGAGCATCGGGTAAATTCTTCCCCCTAACCCGCGGGGGGTACTGACCGAATCGTCTACTAGTTAAGAAGTAAAACTTTTTTCATATCTCGCAGCAATCGTGCTTTCTTCGTCGCCATCGTGAAGCGATTTGCCTCGTTGTGAGCCCGTTGCATAGACCAATCCAGAGCGACTTTTCTCTGAGCGGGCTATTGTGATTCTGAGCAACGCATGGGTTCGAACCCCGGCCGGGTCATACCTAAGACTTTAAAATTGGCAATCAAGTGGCTGCTCCGCCTGGCGTCTGGCATTATGGGGTTAAGGCTAGGACTGGTTGGTCCGGTGTCAGAATAATGTGACTGGGTGAGACATGAAGCCTGTGCTGCGACTTCTGTCTTGTGTGTGGCGCACGTTATATGTCAAAGCAGCACCGCCCTGATATGGCCCTTCGTGGTCGGCTGGGCGACAAACAAACAAATCTTTATTTCTATTTTCAATAATCTTTCAAAAGAAGACAAAGTGGATGAGGAATTGAAGACAAGAACAAGAATGACTCTCAATAAGCAAACCACAATGTAACCGTTGACAAAATGTCACCACACAACACCCTTGATCAGGGTCGTCGAATGGCACATAAAGAAGCGCTGCGTGTCAGTTCGATGCTTTAAAGGTCCTTGTCTACATTTTTATACCGAAATCGCCATTTGACCATTAAAATGTAGAGACTATTATCTACAAATATCAACAATACACCCCTTTTCGATCAGGAAAAACGAAGCCAGTGTAGCCGTTTGAAAATTCATTGTAGTATTCCAGCGTAGTACTCAAAGTAGGATATCCTTATTTGGAAAATACCAAGCGCAAAACTCCCGTGCATTTCGTGCGTTTAAAAAAAAAGCGTGGACAGCGCTCCAGTGTTAAACTGTTGCTGCACTTGTTTGGGCGTGGCTTTTAGCATAGTGACATGAATTTGATTGGTCAGTATTTTTAGGCAAAGCACATGTTCTCAGCAAACAGAAAACAAAAATATTGGAAGCGTGAGTCACGCAACCCAAAAATACAATATTTGTTTACATATATTTTTTTTTCAATAACTTTTTTCCCCATGGTTCATTCATCATCTGACATAACTTTTTAGCGAAATCTAACCATAAGATTATTGAAAAAAAGCAAAAATGTAGACGACCACCTTTAAGGAGCCGTTATATACACATTTTACGCCGAAGTGAAGAACACACCATTAGTTGATGAATAATGCAAAGAAATGAGCAATTTAAGGGTATTGTATCGACCGAAACCGTTTGCACACGTATGTTTCGCGTGTCTTCATTCTGAATCATAAAAGATGTGCTTTTCTTTATTCGCGTATATTAACAGGTTTCGTGTGTCTATATCTCTTAAACATTGTTAGTCTATATTCTTGAATAAGAACAACTTGTGGGGTTTTGTCTTGTCTATAAATGAAAAGGTTTGAGCGTGTACTTATTCATGAAATATTAAAGCCTCCGCGTGTCTTTTTTATGAATCATAAAAAGTTTCTTTTATCTTTATTCCTGAAACAAAAGATTTGGCGTGTCTTTATTCGTTGTTCGTAAAATGTCCCTTGTGTCTTTACTTTTGAAACTGTCAGATTTGGTGTGTCTTTATTTCTGAATCAGAAAGATTTTGCGTCTCTTCATTCGTGAATCATTAAAGGTTGTGTGTGTCTTTGTTCGTGGATCATAAAAGGTTTCGTGTATCTTTATTCGTGAACCATAAAAGGTTTTGTCTGTCTTTGTTCGTGGATCATGAAACGTTTTGTGTATCTTTATTCGTGAATCATGAGTTTTTGTGTGTCTTATTCGTTAATCATCAAGATTCTGTGCGTCTTAATTCCTGAATCTTAATCAAAGGCTCCGTGTATTTTTTTTCCGAGTCATTAAAGGTTTCTTGTGTCTTCGTCTTGAATCTTAAAAGTTGTGTGTGTCTTAATGTTTTAATCAAACAGGTTTTGTGTGTCTTTATTCATGAATCATTACAAGCTTTGCGTATCTACATTTCTGATGCATGAGAGTCTTCAAGTGTTGTTATTTCTGAATAAAAAACCCATTTCTTGTGTTTTTACTCTTGAAGTATGGAGACTTGGTGTGTTGTTGTTGTTGTTGTTGTTCTTGTTCTTGTTGTTCTTGTTGTTGTTTTTAAATCCCTGAGCCATAAAGGTTTCATGTGTTTTTATTCTTGAGCTATAATTCTCAAACAAAACAAACAAATATATCATCAAGTAACATCTCCAAAATGTTATACGATAATTGAATACAAAAACACTTCTCTTTTTCGCATCCTTTAAAGTTCCAAAATGTATTTACATACGCCACTTCCATATCCCCTTCACCACAAAACCCTTCCTCTGTCCCCTGGTTCCTCCACAATTCAAGTGCATGAAGTTTAGCAGTATTCGATCATAGCATAGCCTAACCGACATGAGGTAAAACCGGCCATACGACACGCTTTGACTCCTTTGATCCAGGAAAATACCGCTCACAGTAACGGCGGTCCCCCTTTTTGCAAACGTATACAGTGGAACCCCCCTTTTAAGACCCCCCAATTTAAGACTTCCTCCCTTTTAAGACCCTGTTTTCTTACACTTTCTATTCATAACCTCCGTAAATATACCCCCATGTTAAGACTCCCTTGTAAATTTACCCCCATTTTAAGATTCCATCTATTTTAAGACCTGAATTTGCCAGATTTTTGGAGGTCTTTAAAGGGGGGGTTCCACTGTACCCGGACTCATTTGAACAGTGAAAACGAGGGCGCAAGGAATCAGATCAAAGAATCGGTGCACGGGCACAAAGGAAATCATTAGAAACTCTATCGGTTGTCAATGCTGTATTGAGATATTGAGATAGGACACGTAGTCTTTCTGTCCCCGTGTGACCCTTTCATGTCAAGGCCCGAGAAAGGCTCCTTTCACTTGCGATCATGACCGAATGACATTGCTCGACTCGAGAGATCGGCCTTTAATTGTTGCGATAGCGCTTCTTTGACTCGCTTTCGGGGCCTCTTTACCTTCTGAATGTGGAGTCCTTTTTCATCCCTTTGACGCGGGGGTAAATGCAATACGTGGTTCTCATAAATCTTTAAATCTTGGTATTGGACTGATTTCACTGCACTAGGAAGGGAGGGGGAGGTGTTGATTTCATAAGAGCTGAACCTGTACTTACCCACCTTGGTCCCTGGCCTTTGAAAGATATCATCGGGCTTGATGACTGCGTGCTTTTCGATATTGGTATTTATATTTCTTTTTGGTGCTGAGCGAGACGGGATATTACAGGGGAGGGGTGGTTGCCGGGAAGGAGATGGGGTGGGGGCCGGGATGGGTTGTATATTTCAAGCCAAAACTTTTACCTCCTTAGCTTCTAACATCGGGTTTGGGGCGTACTTTTTTTTATATTGGCAAAAAAAAGTGGGGGGGAGGGGGGGGGGGCATCATTAAAGGCGATGTTTTCCTTCCCCACCTCATTCATTTGCCCTTGCTCCTGATATTATCGGGCTTGCAGCCGCGTGCTTATTCATATTGGCATTTTGATTTCTGTTTTGGTTCTGAGTGAGACGTATTGCGCGCGCACTCGAGCATTTTCTTATCAATAGTCATGTACCTGAGGACAGCCTTCCTTGCGTTTATTGCAATATTGGCATTTCGACCACTTCTAAGGAGCTGAGAGAGACATACTGTGTACTTTAAATGCAAGCTAAGGCTGGGAGTAGGCGTTCGAGTATTAAACAAACGTACTCAGACGAGCATTAAAAACAAACATACAATGACGTAAATGCCCGCGCGAGCTAGGAAGAGTAATTGTCGACGTGGGTTGATTAGCACGTCCACAGGTGGCGTGCAGTTCGAGGGTGAAGAAATAGATATTTAAGCTAAATGTTAAGTGTTATAGATTAGTTGCATAGACTTTGTATGACGTTGCTAAGCACCACGCAAACAGACAATGCGTTATGCATTTAGCATTTTTTAATTTAAAGTGTTATATCGCATACACGGTTATTGTTGACTAAATGTTGATTTTTTTTTTATTATGTTAAATGTTTTTTAACATCTTAAGCTACCAGACAGACACGTCTCTTTTCAAGGTTAGTTGTTACAAAAATATACAGAAAGCACGAAGGCATCTAGTTTAATTTGTTTTTCCTTTCTGATGCCCCCCTCCCCCGCCCCCCCCCCCCCCCCCCCCATCACCTTCAGAAAGCACCATGGAAACTAGGGTAGAATCAACAGTCGTAAAACGGATTTAGTTGAGGACCTGTATAAAAGTGCTGTTTAAAATTCTTACAATTTATTTCTTATTGTGGTCGTAACTGATTAATGCCACAAAGGACCAATCGGGATGATTTCTTGTGTACGTGTGTGTCTGGCCCTGGTAATTGGCACGGATGAGCAAAATGTTGGTATATTATAACTGTTCTCAAGCTGTGTACATAAACTAGTTGTCCGCCAAATATTAATTTGTCACATGCCCATAAGCTTTTTTTGCTCTTGTTCCATTACTACAGTTAGCTTACATGTATAAATGTGGCATTTTATTTTGCTGAATAGTTGAATACATTTAAACCAAATGTCGATATCTTGACTCTTTGTGAAGAATAGACTACAATTATCGCGAAGCACGTCAAGAAACTATACATACCCTCCCTAATCACACAATTCACCTCCCCCACCTTTTAAACGGAGACAGACAGTATTCTTTAGATTTGAACAGGAAAATTTTTTCCACCGTACACTCGTTCATTGAACGTTCAGGCCGCTTTGGGTAAGTCAGAATAAATGCTCTACAAGCCGGACAACAACTTTAACTTCTGCACATCTCCTACCCATCCCTCTTCTTTTATTCATCTTCTTTCCCTCCTTCCTTCCTTTACTGTCTTTCTTTATAATCATTATACAACGTTCATTACGTTATTAATAGATTTGGTTTATTGAGACAAATTTTTCACCCGTTACCGCCTTATGTTGTACTGTCATGCAGGAACACCACTATAAGCTTCTAGCTTGTTGCTGTTTCTGTGAACTTTGTATACATGTCATGATTGTAACCCTTGTTAAAATAAACTTATGTTTAAACCAAGAATAGACTACCAGCGATGCATGCATGCAGGAACTTCAGGTTATACTGCCAAATAATCTGGACGCCATGACTCGAAACTGCCCATTAGTTACACACTTCGTCGACACTAAGCAGTCACGGTCACACATTACATGTGTCCACAACATGGCATGATCATGACTTATAATTTTCCTGTCTTGACCTGGGTGTGAACTTTGTTGTGGTTGTAATTACCACTGAGCCTACATACGTTTTCTCAGGGCCATTAAGACTAAAACAACTGGAGGCGAAAGAGTTAAATATTACAGTAGATAACCCCCCGCTACCCACACCTCTCGGTCACCCCTCGTTTTAAGACTCCCCCGCTACCCACACCTCTCGGCCACCCCTCGTTTTACTGAAGACTCTCCCGCTACCCACACCTCTCGGCCACCCCTCGTTTTAAGACTCCCCCGCTACCCACACCTCTCGGCCACCCCTCGTTTTAAGACTCCCTCGCTACCCACACCTCTCGGTCACCCCTCGTTTTAAGACTCTCCCGCTACCCACACCTCTCGGTCACCCCTCGTTTTACTGAAGACTCTCCCGCTACCCACACCTCTCGGCCACCCCTCGTTTTAAGACTCCCCCGCTACCCACACCTCTCGGCCACCCCTCGTTTTAAGACTCTCCCGCTACCCACACCTCTCGGTCACCCCTCGTTTTACTGAAGACTCCCCCGCTACCCACACCTCTCGGTCACCCCTCGTTTTACTGAAGACTCTCCCGCTACCCACACCTCTCGGCCACCCCTCGTTTTAAGACTCCCCCGCTACCCACACCTCTCGGACACCCCTCGTTTTACTGAAGACTCCCACGCTACCCACACCTCTCGGTCACCCCTCGTTTTAAGACTCCCCCGCTACCCACACCTCTCGGCCACCCCTCGTTTTAAGACTCCCCCGCTACCCACACCTCAGTCTCGGTCACCCCTCGTTTTAAGACTCCCCCGCTACCCACACCTCAGTCTCGGTCACCCCTCGTTTTAAGACTCCCCCGCTACCCACACCTCTCGGTCACCCCTCGTTTTAAGACTCCCCCGCTACCCACACCTCTCGGTCACCCCTCGTTTTAAGACTCCCCCACTACCCACACCTCTCGGTCACCCCTCGTTTTAAGTCCCCCCCGCTACCCACACCTCTCGGCCACCCCTCGTTTTAAGACTCCCCCGCTACCCACACCTCTCGGTCACCCCTCGTTTTAAGACTCCCCCGCTACCCACACCTCAGTCTCGGTCACCCCTCGTTTTAAGTCTCCCCCGCTACCCACACCTCTCGGTCACCCCTCGTTTTAAGACTCCCCCGCTACCCACACCTCTCGGTCACCCCTCGTTTTAAGTCTCCCCCGCTACCCACACCTCTCGGTCACCCCTCGTTTTAAGACTCCCCCGCTACCCACACCTCTCGGTCACCCCTCGTTTTAAGACTCCCCCGCTACCCACACCTCTCGGTCACCCCTCGTTTTAAGTCTCCCCCGCTACCCACACCTCTCGGCCACCCCTCGTTTTAAGACTCCCCCGCTACCCACACCTCTCGGCCACCCCTCGTTTTAAGTCTCCCCCGCTACCCACACCTCTCGGTCACCCCTCGTTTTAAGACTCCCCCGCTACCCACACCTCTCGGTCACCCCTCGTTTTACTGAAGACTCCCCCGCTACCCACACCTCTCGGTTACCCCTCGTTTTACTGAAGACTCCCCCGCTACCCACACCTCTCGGTTACCCCTCGTTTTACTGAAGACTCCCCCGCTACCCACACCTCTCGGTTACCCCTCGTTTTACTGAAGACTCCCCCGCTACCCACACCTCTCGGTCACCCCTCGTTTTACTGAAGACTCCCCCGCTACCCACACCTCTCGGTTACCCCTCGTTTTACTGAAGACTCCCCCGCTACCCACACCTCTCGGTTACCCCTCGTTTTACTGAAGACTCCCCCGCTACCCACACCTCTCGGTCACCCCTCGTTTTACTGAAGACTCCCCCGCTACCCACACCTCTCGGTCACCCCTCGTTTTACTGAAGACTCCCCCGCTACCCACACCTCTCGGTCACCCCTCGTTTGACTGAAGACTCTCCCGCTACCCACACCTCTCGGTCACCCCTCGTTTTAAGACTCCCCTGCCCCCTTCTAAGACCTTGCTTTTCAGATTTGTGACCCTCCACCACGGAATGAGTCGCATGTCACCTTTGTATGATTTTCATATTTTTACATTTTCATAAAGAGTTTTTTATGCTCTATCCAGTGGTGAAAACCGTTTTAGAAAAGAGCAAAAACTGTTATAAGCCTGTGACCAAGGTGACCCTCACACTGTTACCAGACACTCCCCGGACTTATATTAAGCCTAGCACAGAACCGCTCGAGGTGACATGCGACTCATTTCGTGGTGGAGGGTCACATTTGTTGTTAAATGTCCTTCATTTTTAAGTCCTGTTTTTCTCAGACTTTTTGAGGTCTTCAAAGGCGGGTTCCACTGTAAACGAAACAGCTCATTCAAACTCAATCACAGTCGCCGCACTTAGCTCATTATATAGTTGAACGGACCTGAGTGTTAAACGGTGTATTATACTAGTATTACTGAAACATTTATCCGCTAAGCGAGTTTGCCGGCAGGGGTACTTACGGAAACAAGAATGACCGTTGATCTACGGAAACAAGAATTACCGTTGACGGCTACAAGTGTAAACTATTAGGTTAAAACAGTATTAGCGCCTGTATGGTAAATGTCACTATTACTCTGAACTGGTCACCCATTTTCACCAAGCGATACATTGAAATTGACTGACTGATGGTTTTTTTTTTAAATTATTCAGTTTGAAATGGCTGATTTTTCGACGTTAGGCCAATCGGAATGACGGCTATTGACCATGTCAGAAGTACATTATAATGAATGCAGATCATATATCTTATTGTTGTTTAAAAAATCACCTGCCGGCTTTCCGTAGCAGGCGGGGCGGGACATACGTGGGAACATCATGAATTTTCTGTCTTGGAATCCAAAACCGGTTTTAGGGGCAACATGCGAACACACTGATTATATCAAGAACCTGTTTACGTCTGACTCGAGTCCCTCCGAGGAACGTTCGTGTTGGAATCAAGTCTTCACTTACTGCTAAAATGTGTGGGATATCTGTATTTTTCTTGTCAGTAAAGACAAAAAATACACGATTTGCCAGCGTACCGCCGCACTGCTGTTTTTGGAAGGGTTATCCTCCGTGTTTGTGAAGCTCGTTTGTGGCAGCAGACTTCTCTGGAACATTAATTTGTCATTTTCTGCATTATTTCATCATTATACAATTTTTGATAGCAGTGAACATATCGGGTCATTCCGGCCGCTTGTTTCTTTGCCTTGCTTTCCCTTTTCCCTCATCACAGCCACTCTCTTGTGTGCCCGTCAATAACTGGATGATACGCCACGACACATGAGTTGTATATATACTGACGTGAGTGTGTCCGTTGTATCTCTATCAGTCTGTTTGGTTGTCTGCCAGGCTGTCTTACTCACCGTCACACACACACACACACACACACACACACACACACACACACACACACACAACCACACACACACATGCACACACTGTGACACGCACACACACAATCACACACAAACACACACACACACACACACACTGACACACACTGACACACACACAGCGGCACACACACACACACACACACTGAGAGACAGACACACACACACACACACACACACACACACACACACAGACAGACAGACACACACACACACACACACACACTCCAACACCAACGGCAACAACAACAGCAACAACGTGTGACAATTACAACAACAACTGAACAACAGATCAGCTTTTACGCAAAATTCTTAATGTGCACTTCAGATGCTTCGAGTCAGAACTAATTTGTCTGCATTATTAAACCGATAACTGAGTCAGGAAGACTAACTTGGCCGAAGTACACCGATTAGCCTGCTAAGCCCATCAGACCGCCTGATTACTTCACCGCAACTAAAATCATTACTCAGTTCACTGCACACTGACACGTGACACTGACACATACACACATAAACACACATAAACACACACACACATAAACACACACACACACACACACACTGACACCGTCACACACGTACCCCATCACCTACCGGTCTAGATTCACAATCTACCGCAATACATTTAAGCACAGTTATATGATCTACTTATTAATTAATGTAGGCCTACGTATAATAATATACAGTCAAACACGCTGAAGCCGAACTCGCCCGGGGAAGGAAAAATCGTTTCGCTTATCCGAGTTTGTGCATATCCGAGTTCGGATAAGCCAAACCTTTCCCGAGAAATAGTTGTAAAATCACTTGGAATGTTTCTCTCTCTCTCTCTCACATATTTGAGCACACTATAAACTGCCCCTGATGTCTAGTTTCCATTGTGTACTCGGATAATGTATCAATGCTCTTAAGTGTTTTGTTTTTTATGTTTATACTCGACCATTATTTTGATGTTTTACTAGTTTAATACTTTGATTAGATACTGTTCATTTTAGGTATGAAATGATAGCATGTGCTTGTGTGTAGATATGCGAGCGCACGCTCGCGCGCGCGAGCATGTGTGTGTGTATATGTGTGTGTGTGTGTGTGTGTGTGCATGTGTGTGTGCATGTGTGTGTGTGCATGTGTGTGTGTGTGTGTGTGTGTGTGTGAGTTTATGTGTGCATGTGTGTGTGTATACGTGGGTGTGGATGTGTGTGTGTATGTGCGCAGTCTTTGCTTTCGTTTACAATTATTCTCTGTATATGTTCCAAGGACAGGTTGGAAGATTAGGCTAAGCCTAAAACCTTTATCCTTATGTAATAAAGTTCTGAGTTCTGAGTTCTGAGTTCTGAGTTCTCTCTCTCTCTCTCTCTCTCTCTCTCTCTCTCTCTCTCTCTCTCTCTCTCTCTCTCTCTGTGCGTGGCGTGTGTATGTGTGTGTGTGTGCGCATGTGTGTGTGTGTGTGTGTGTGTTTAAATGAATAAGATCAAAACAGTGACAAGCTACAAGTGCTTTCTTCAGTGGAGCTTTATTAATACATCAAAGCCAACTGTAAAAATAAATGGTGAAAACAGGGACACATCTCAGAAACAAAACCAAAGATTCCACAAGCAACTGCGCTTTTGTTAAAAGGATTCCAAGTAATGTTTAATGGAACCCTCTCCATCAAAGAAAGAAAAGAAACAAAATTAGACAATTTGTCCATGTGGTCATATATCAAGATCACATCTCCGTAAACGTAGATCATGTAGGCAAATGTTTTGTTTCGCTGCATGTTTATTGTGGTTTGATCTTCACCACTCGCTAAAAATGAGCACATACATTCCTCAGGTAGATTTGCTCTTCACAAAGATCTCTTCCTTCGATTGGAAAAAGAGGTTTGTACGAGAGCCACTCGTTTTTGAACACCGCAACAGTTTGGAACATGCTGGCAGACGCAAGGATTTCAACGTCGCATCACGTGACACGTGTATTTCTTGGTCAATGTGGCACACCTCATCAGTTTCCCCGCATACTCAAAAACAGGTGACGTGTTCGTTTCCGTAGGATAATTATAGCCGTGACGAAATATGTTTATCTTCCTGACGTGTTTTTCAAGGAAAAAAAAAGTCTCTCCGACAGTGTTTAGGGTTTGGCTTAACTGTCAAAATCACGTTTGAGATGTCCGTGTTTGAGTTAGCTATTTTTTGACAGACTTATCCGAATTAGAAATAGTCTTACAAAGGAGGGGGTCTGGCAGGGAATTGGCTTTGGTTTCAGATATCCGAGTTTATTGCTTAAGCGTGTTTCGTTTAGGCGAGTGCGGCTGTATGCTCAAATATTGACTGCATGGTTAAAGGACGACTTTAGTCAAGTTGACCAGGATCGAAGCCCTCAGATATCAACTCTTCTCCATAACTAAATGTTTGCTATTTTATGTGCCTGTGGGAAGATATTCATTGAAGGTTTTGTCTCCGTATCAAAACAACGCTACCAGCATGTAGGATTATTTCTACCCACATGTGTTTAAAATTGCTTGTAAAATGAAACGGAAGCGCACAAGCACACGCCGTGGATCGTGTAACTCTGCATTTGCGCCACCGCAACTTTTTCAGTGCATTACGCGGACGAAGTAGCACGCTGCAAGATAGGTCTCTCACAGAAAATGAAAATTTGTAGGACTTTCAGGCATCATCTAGATTCTTCATTAGTACATTTTAAAGAAGTATATACTCAAGGTCTAAGGTACGTGCTTTTTTAGTCGAAATGTCAGGTTTCGGCAGTTCTGAAGTCCGATTTCTGCTGGAATTGTAGCTGAAATTGCACGATTTGTCCCTTCCCTCGTAACTTCAACGAAACAGCACTAGTTGATGCATTCCCGTGATGATATCCTGTGAGCTAAACATGTCCTTTGTATTCTTGATGAATGCTGTTGCACAATTTTGTCTTTGGGTGACGCACGCGGCAAAAGAAAACACAAACAATTAGACTTCATGTTATACGCCACCGATGCTTGGTGTAATTCGCCACCGCAATTTTACGTCTTGGATGTTATTCGCCACCGCAACTGTCTATTTGAATTGCATAATATGTTGAAGAGTTCAGTGATTCTGTCACTTCCAATTGAAAATATTGATTTGACACGTACGCTCACATGGTGACAATCGTACAACACACACTCACCATGTGGTACGAAGGGTTAAAGCTGCTATTAGGAAATCAGAATTTGGAAAGATTTTTTTTTTTTAATTTTTGCAGATGGGCGGAATTAATTTTCAGTTTTAAAATGGTGGAGGAAAACAAACTGGTAGGACCCGGAAGAAAACCACTGACGACAAGCTTTTAATGCATAGCGTAAACCCAAATTCACTTTATGAACTGTCCCGGCAAGGGATTGAACCCGCGGCCAAGGAAATCAAGCGGATCATAGGGGCAGTACGCTATCCATCCTGCTATTCGTTGCCTTACACTAAGTAATGTTCAAACCATGCGGAACGTTTTTGTACATTCTTGTATGTGTAGTCAATCTTCTGAATGTAAATGAATGCATAAGAGAACATGAGGACAAACTTTTCATCAGCGTGCCTTCCTAAAAGTGAAATCTCATTGGTGAAAACGTTGGTCTTCATAACAATAATAACAATAACAGCACTTTATTGTCCATTAAAATATTACATAAAAATGGAAATTTTTCTTCGGCACACCCTGTCAGATGTTCTGATGTGTCTTTATTTTGCTGCGTAATCTGTTCAGATCATCACTAGCAGTCATCGATGCATTTCCCACTTGTAAATATAGTATTTTTTTCACTCTTACGGGTAAGCACTGTTATATTCCTATTGATGTCATCATACCCTAAACCTCTTGAATCTCACAGTCCCAGGGATTTTTTTTGGGGGGGTCATATATATAAACACATTCCAGTACATGTGGGTTATACACTCAAGTACAGATAAGCATACTTTTCATACAGAAGAAGAAGAAGTAGAAGAAGAAGAAGAAGAAGAAGAAGAAGAAGAAGAAGAAGAAGAAGAAGAAGAAGAAGAAGAAGAAGAAATACTAGTTTGATTTGTCAACTCATGGTGCCTTTAAATCCTTTGCATAGGCAACATCACGCCACGCCCCTGAGTTTAAAACTTGCAGCACTAAAGTTAAAATGGTCCTATCAATTGCTGTCAGTTTTGTGACAAAAATAAAGGTTTAAATGCCTCCACGATGTTGATGCGTTTGAAAATAACAATTTGCGTAGTGCGGTGGCGAATAACAAAAAATGCGGTGGCGAGTTACATCTAACATTGAATTGATGCGGTGGCGAATTACAGAGAGTTGTTGACACTCTGTTTTTATCTGCTTCTTGCAAAGTATATATGGAACTATATACAGAGAAACTACACGTGGAGATTCATAAAACATTAAAGTTATCAGTGAACATGTCCAAGAATGACCAGTAATCTCCGTTTTGTTGCATTTGACGCAGAAACTGAAAATATGCCCAAAACATGGGGAAACGAGAAGAAAAACAGATCGTCACGATCACTAGGGCCATCAAAGCATCAAAAAATATATACAGAAATATAGCTAAGGATATAAGTATGTGAAATGCAACACTTGAGAACATGCTGAGTGCCTAGCATTCTAACAATTTAATTTATCATTCGAGAGACCTACCTCGCAGCTTGCCTCTTCGTCGGCGTGAAGCGATAAAAAGTTGCGGTGGCGCAAATGCAGAGTTACACGATCCACGGCGTGAAGCAGTTTGCTGACTGGATGCCTGTAGCATGTCTCTGCCTGTAGTTTCTGCAGATGCGGAAAAAAACACTGAATCTCCAGTTCACTGAGTCATGCCTTTCAGTCGAAGAACTGGATGTGCCAAACGGCTAAATAACTTTAGCTGAAAAGCTATATGTTCATTTAGTCAGTTATGAGCTTGATAGTATTGTTCTTTATCTGAAGGAAGTATTGAAAAAAGCGGAAGAACAGCTCATTTTCATCGTATGGATATTTCATTCTAGGTACTGATTTTACATTTATGGGGTCAAATTCGTTCAACCAATTTTTGACTCACATGAGAAGCAAAAGTGAGTCTATGTACTCACCCGAGTCGTCCGTCCGTCCGTCCGTCCGTCCCGGCGTCCGTCCGTCCGTCCGGAAAACTTTAACGTTGGATTATCTTGGACACTATTAAGTCTATCAACACCTGATGTGGCCTGATGGTGTATGGTTACAAGATCTCAAAAAACATGTGCGGCAACTTGACCTCACTTCAAGTTCAAGGTCACAGGGGCCGTAATTGTTGTCTTAAAAACGACCATTTTTCAAATTTTCGCATTTTCTCTGAAGTTTTTGAGATTTAATACCTCACCTATATATGATATATAGGGCAAAGTAAGCCCCATCTTTTGATACCAGTTTGGTTTACCTTGCTTCAAGGTCAAGGTCACAGGAGCTCTTCAAAGTTGGATTGTATACATATTTTGAAGTGACCTTGACCCTGAACTATGGAAGATAACTGTTTCAAACTTAAAAAATATGTGGGGCACATGTTATGCTTTCATCATGAGACACATTTGGTCACATATGATCAAGGTCAAGGTCACTTTGACCCTTATGAAATGTGACCAAAATAAGATAGTGAACCACTAAAAGTGACCATATCTCATGGTAGAAAGAGCCAATAAGCACCATTGTACTTCCTATGTCTTGAATTAACAGCTTTGTGTTGCATGACCTTGGATGACCTTGACCTTGGGTCAAGGTCACATGTATTTTGGTAGGAAAAATGTGTAAAGCAGTTCTTAGTGTATGATGTCATTGCTAGGTTTAGTTATTTGACCTTGACCCTGAATCTGAAAGCAGGAGTAGGCTGAGCGCATTACATCAGTTATTCAAAAGAGGAGTTTTTGTGCGAAAGTTTGATCGAATACTGATTTTCCTATTCACCCAGTCAGTCCGCTTTCAGACAGCTCTCTCTTCCCTTAGGTCCACCTCCATAGGCTCTCCACAGGGTACAGTTATCTCCCCTGTGTTGTTCACACTCTACACTAACGACTGCAGTGGCACTGACTCCACCCTTCTTATCAAATATTCAGATGATACAGCGCTAGAAGATCTCTCCAATAGTGACGCAACTTACTTTGCAGAAGTAGAACGTTTCAACGCCTGGTGTAAAGACAACTTCTTAGACCTAAATGTGACAAAGACCAAAGAACTTCTGATAGACTTTAGAAGAAACCCTGCCCCTGTCCCTGACCTGATGATTGATGGTGTGACTGTTGAGCGTGTGACTGAATATAAGTATCTTGGCACAGTTATCGATGATAAGCTGTCCTTCAATGCAAACACCACCCTCATACACAAAAAATGTCAGTCACGCATCTACTGCCTTCAGAAACTTAGGAAGTTGAATGTGAACTCTTCTATCCTTCAAACTTTCTACCGCTCTTTCATCGAGTCTGTCATCACTTTTGGTTTTGTGTCCTGGTATGGAGGTCTGAGTGTGAAGAACAGGAATGTCTTAGTGCGAATGGTGAATGTCAGTAGCAAGGTGATTGGCAGGCAGGCAGCAAGCGGCAAGTGTGGAGTCCCTGTATGAAAAGCGTGTGGTGAGAAAGAGTAGGCGGATAGCTTCAGACAGGTCCCATGTCCTAGCCCACCTCTATGAACTCCTTCCCTCTGGCCGTAGACTTCGCACGCACAAAGCTAGGACACTCAGGCTGCAAAACAGCTTCATCCCCAAATCCATCACCCTTAGCAACATGTAAACACATCCACATACCCGACTCAGCCCCTCTTCTGCCAGTGCAATCAGTAGTATTGTACATGTATGTATTGGTTTTATGTACAACCGTATATTTCCTGCGATATATTGTATGTTATGATATTTTGCAATGATGTTTAGCCATAGTTCGTTATACGCGTAGGTGTGCGAGAATATGTAAGCGCAATGCTTTAAAGATGTCCATGTTATATAGTGCTATATGTTTTATGTAAAATCAATGTCTTGTTTGTATTATTGTTATGTACCACCCCTGAATTTCTCTATGAGATAATAAAGTATTCTTATTCTTATTCTTATTCTTATGTAAAGGTCAAGGTCAAGCATGTGAGTCGTATGGGCTTTGCCCTTCTTGTTTTAATTTAAACTTAGAAATTTGCTTCATCGTAAAATGCCGTCCCTTCTCATTCAAGAGACGACTTTACTCGGTGCACGGCGTTTTTGAAGAAATAGCGGAACTGATTTTGGGGTAAAATCTATTAAATTTGTTAAACTTTTGGTTGAACAAACTGATTCGACCCCATTAATGTAAAATACGTAAGCTCGATCATCAGTACCATGGAAAGGACTCAACTCAACTCAACTCAACTCAAATTTTATTGGCTTCAATTTCCACACTAGAAGAATTTGTCTTGCGCTTGGGATTAAGACATAGGCAGAAAGTAAGAGTATAACATATAAAAACAGCATTCATATCACATTTCATGTATCACACACAGTAATCACTAGAAAAGGCCTAGGCCTACAAATATCACATTTGTCCCTGTCTCATACATGCAAATAAATAGTATCACATTTTCCACGTATCACACACAATATATACATTACATAACATACAGCAAGTTTCCATCTCCCGCGCCCCCCCCCCCCCTCCCACACATACATATCCTCGCACGTGCGTCGACTCCATACAAATGACATCATCAGTCCATTAACTAAAATGCACAATGACTAGTATAGAGGGTACATGATACACAATACGTGCTCAACTAGGCCTGCTAAAATAATAACAGAAACAAAAACAAGGACTGGGCACAACATTTACACGTGTGTGACCTACTTACATCAAGTGCCTGTGATCTATAAATAACAATGATTGCGTTTAAAATAAAACATGAATAATGTCGATGTTTGCTAACAATGAATACATAAAAACTAAGATAAGAATGTATGTGCTTTCATAATATGATTATTTTATAAAACACAGGGGGGCTTTTCAGTGTGGAGTCTATGCAAGATCAACGGTTAACGAGGCCGAATGAGTAATCTGAAAGCAGGAGTAGGCTGAGCGCATTACGTGACACCGGCTGCCGCGACCCTAGCTGTCGGAGGTCCTAAATAGTAAATTGACTGAAACAATTGATTCAGGAAAGATAACTCTCAAAGAAAATCAGGACAATATGGCGCGGATCTCTAACTTCATCCACCAGAAAATGTATTTTAAAAACTTAATGAGACGGATGGATCACAAATGTGTCCTAATTTTATCGGAAAGTTTCAAAAGTACTTAAAGCTTACCCCTCCAGGTGTCCATTTTATATAGATAATGGCTGGGTGAGTTCAATCAATAAATTACGCCGCATGAACCATGATGTAGGCCTAGACTAGAGGTTACATGCCGAGTCTCAGTGATTATTAAAAATAATGGTCGAAGTTTACGGATCATGAAAAATGCGATAATAATCACTGAGACGAGGTATGTAACCTCTTTATTCCTCCTTTCTTCAGTTATTCAAAAGAGGAGTTTTTGTGCGAAAGTTTGATCGAATCCTATACTGATTATCCTATTCACTCAACCAGTCTACCTGCGCAGGCGATTGAATAATGTGTGGTTGTATAGTTCATGGAAAATCAATCAATTCTGTTAACACTTCTTGTTTCCCAGTTTTGGACTAAAATCAAGTACACAGTTATGTTGTTATTCTGCTGTGACGGTAAAGGCAGATAGTGTGTGTTCTGTTCATGTTTTGGTAGTCGCTCAGGAAATGTTCTTTCTTCGAATGGGACAAGCAGACGAACTTTTGCACCCGTGTTCCAACGTTAAAAACTGTTTATCCTACATGCGTGAGAGAGACACCCGTGAGATGATAATAATCGTTCAGATCACACGTGTGTATATCATGTAAATGAGGTCATGTCAAGCAAGTCTGGCAGGGACCTGTTTTTGGCTCACGTAAGCGTAGCCTATGCGATGCTAACTTTTGTCTGTCTGTGCGTGCGTGCGTATGTATGTATGTCTGTGGTAGAAACTTTAACATTTGACTGAACACCGAAATACTAATTTTACTTGGTTATTATCCAAGCAACAGCTTCAAAATATTGAAGCAATGATCAACATTTCGTCGGCACGTATGTAGTTAAAGTGTGTATCCAAAGAAAACGGGTGGTGGGGGGTTTTGGGTGACTGGTTTGTGTCGTGCGTGGTATGTAGACCAGGTCAGGGGTCAAGGTTAGGTCAGATCGCGTAAAGGATTGTGGTATAGATACAGTTATCACCGAGCTGCAGTTCGCCAATTCGAAGAAGACGATTTCACATTGTTCGGTTTCGTAGCTCCAGAAAAATAGATAAAGAAGATACCAAAGGAGATTTCCTACAGGTTAATCTGCACAGCGTGTTTCCCAGTGTCTGCGCGAGGAAGCGCTGTCGAAAGCGCAGTGTCGATCTGGCCATCTGGCAGTCGTTTTTCCCTTAAGTAAAGTAGGCTACAGACAGACAGATCTAGATCTAGTGTCTCGCACCGTGTCACCTATGCTTACTGTGTGTGTGTATGTGTGACGGAGTGATTTGAGTTTGTGTTAATGTTTGTCGATTTCTTACGTGAGCCTTGAAGGCTTCGCCTCTTGTTTCTCTGCTTATGATGCCAAAGTCATCGAGACAAACGTCATTATAGAAATTGAGTATTAGAAACAAAAATTGCGCTCGCTAATAACCCTCGATGAATCTTTTGAACTAACACGTCACGCCACACTTTCAGAGTGACGTTTCTTTGCTTTGACGTAATAGATTGCACGAGGCTTTAGAAGAGATGGAGGTTCCAAAACAAGCGTCTTCAATTTAGCTGCCTCGCCTGCAAGACATTTTCAGTAAAATACACGTAAGTACAGTATGTAGGATAAACAGAATACTACATGGCTTGCTGTGTCGTACCAGATTTACACTCGTTGCTTTTTCAAATAGTGAACAGCTCGCTTTCGCTCGCAGTTCAATATATATTTTAAAAAACAACTCGTGTAAATCTGGTACGACACAGCAAGCCATGTAGTATTCTCTATATGAAGTTCAGTTTTCTGGGGCAAAATAGTGTATGAAACCGCTGTATGTTGTTTAAATTGATGAGATGTGTGCATTTGGTTGCGTGTGATCTGTTTATAAAATGAAGTATTGTCGAAAACTAACCGTCGGATTGCAGTGTTTTGTCCAAGCAACTCAGTTCAGAAAATTTGGAAGGGGAACTACTCTTGTCGCTAGACAGAGTATGAGAGTTACTTGCCTTGGGAGTTTGCTTGCACTCAGAAGAGATCTAAAGCGAGTTTCTCTGCACTGATCGTTAGATTTGGATTTAGAAAACAACCAAACTCATGGATTTCATTTGGAGATTAATGTGTTCAAGCCTGTAGTTGCCAGTTTAAATGCAGTATGTTTGTATTGTTTGGTCTAGAGATGTATATTTTGTACATTGGAGCGTTCGGAACTTTTCAATCGCTAAAGTAGTTCCCTCAAATCTAACTCATCAACCTGTGAGCTATCGAGGATTCAGGCCCGTTGTTGGGTAAGTGATTTTGGTTGTTGGGTAAGTTACCGAAAAATAACTAGCCCTACACGTTTACAGAGAGAAAGAAGCAGAGGGGGGAATAAGAAGGAAATAATCGGACTGGAGATTGGGGGTATAAAAAACACTTGCAGCTATAGGGAGTACGGCTTTGTTTATCTCACACAAACTTAATACTGACTATTCCCCTCCGATCCAAAGTGCTGCTGATCGAACTTTGGACCATGTGTTCCCCCCTTGGAATTTAATTTGTGATGAGAAATGGTATTTTGACTTTAAAATTAGCTTCAATGCAAAATATGTCTTTTCTTATTCAGAATTTCAAGGGGCGTAACCGCTTGGTGCGTTTTCGAATAAATCGAATTTGGGGTAAAATCGATCGAATCACATCACAAATCTGCTTCAGTTACAAGACCTTGACGTGCTTTTCTCCCTCAAGATAATTGTACCGCTTGAAATTGGCGGAGAAACATTCTGTCTGAAGTGAATTTTGGCTGACATCCTCTCAATAGCTGCATGTATGAGAAACCGTTCTGTTTTATTCAAAGATCTACCAACTCAGCCTACTTGAAATTAAGCGACAAGCTCAGACAAACAAAATAGACGAACTAAGTCCAGACCGCATTGCATTAAATTATAGAATACAATGATGGGGTAAAGTATATATAGCGGGAGCTAGAGCACTGACAGTGACACTGACACTGTTCTTTGTGTAATTGTTAATTAAATTGTCACATGTTTTTTGAAAAAAAGTTTAATTTTGAGATGTTTTGACACTAACTATACTTATTAATAATAGAAAATGGAATTCTCTAAGAACTTAAAATAATTACTTATATATATAGATGGATGTATCCGCTTCTTTGGGTGTCACTGTTGCAAAACAGATTAGGGGGAAGGACCTCTTAACAAAAATGGAACTGCTGCAAAAATTGTTAATAGGAAGGGGAAAGACTATAAGAGCTGTTTGAAGAAAGCGCAGTGTTTTGAAGTAACAAGAATTGATAAAAAAAAGTAAAGCTAAAAGAAACTAATGCTTGATCTCTCTCTCTCTCTTTATCTATCTCTCTCGATCAGTCTCAACCCCCCCCCCCCCACACACACACACACACACAAATCTGTCTATTGTCAGTAACACACACTCTTAGTCTTACTCTTAGTCTGATTTCCACTGCAGTGGTATCAGTACTATCGGTTACACATACATGTACCTACTTTCAATGGATTTAATGGCTGTTTGGATTTAATGGGAGAAATACAGGTGTTTAATGGCCTAACAGAACTTAACTAGGCGATTGATCTGCTTGTTGTTGAGAGGTTAATTCCCGACACCTACAGGTTGTAACAATAGTCGTGCACTCAAGTCAAGGTAGTGTGGTACCCAGGGGTTGAGCTGACTTTGATTAATTGATTTATACTGGTTTATCAATGCATAACAAGATTATATGTTGTGTGCAGTGTTACATGTATACATAGATCTATACATTCAATTCATGTATATTGGCACATAAAATATGTGATATTTACACAATATTTTTCATTTAAATGAGTGTGACCCTGCATACTTGTAGTATTTTGTCTGCTTTTTATGAGGAGAATTAAGTTTGGAAAGATCAATGTGAGCTTTTTCATGAAAAGTATTTATATATATATGTATATATATATATATATAAATTATAATGTTCATATAGTTGATGTTTTTTTCTAATGTATTTTTGCAAGGCATTATTTTTTTTCTCAAATGTGCACTCCTGTTTTGTTTACAACAGAAACTGCATGTTTTGAACTGATAGTAAATCCTGAAAAATCACCCTGTTTTTGTTTGAAACTGCATGCTTTTTTCTACTGTTTGTTTAACTGGTCCATGCAGTGCTTAAGAGTATCGATTACACTTGTTTGAGTGATTAAAATGAACTAGACTTTAAAGTTGAACCAGATTTAAACTGGATAACTGGAGGTGATCAGGGGCAGTTCATGACAATCAAGAGTATTTAATCCAAGTCTGTCAGCAGGTGGAGGGAAAGAGGTTGATTAATGTTTGTTGTTATTTCAGCTTCGGTGTCGCTGTGTCAGTGTCGCAAAATTGATAGTCTTGGGGTTTAATTGTATTGGTCTTAGTGCTGTACTTTTTTGGGGAGTCATGACTGACTTAAATAAGATAGAAATGAACCCTTGTCTACTTATGCTTTTACGTATATATCTATATATATATACGACTTGTGTCTGTGTGTGTGTGTCTGTGTATCTGTGTATCTGTGTATTTGTGTATTTGTGTATTCGCCATGCACGGCCAAAGTTCTCGATGGATCTGCTTCAAATTTGGCACGGCCAAAGTTCTCGATGGATCTGCTTCAAATTTGGTGGGCATATTCAGGTTGACCCGGTACAGGACACAACCTGGTCGATATTTCAACACGTGCTCTCAGCGCGCAGCGCTGAACCGATTTTGGTTCCACCTCAGCTACCCGGGCCCCCATACCGACACACCATAGCCGCTACACCACATCACAACGCCAAAGTTCTCGGTGGATCTTTTTCAAATTTGGACACCGTATTCAGCTACACCCCGGACACAATATCATCGATGAGATATTTCAACACGTGCTCTCAGCGCGCAGCGCTGAACTGATTTTGGTTTTTGTGTTCATTTCACCATTATAAGTAACTCTTCCTTATCTTCTCATCTTCTCCAGGTTTTCAGCGTTTACCTCCCTTCCTTCGTATGGTGCACTATAGTTTGAGGGAGGCATCTTCGGATATTCCCGTTCTGTTACTATTTTTAGAAGGTCACCGCAGTGTCCAGAACGTAAATTGGACTCGTAAATTATCCTCACTGTAAAAGTGCAAAGGTCGAATCAATTTATAGCCACGCGAAAAATACACTGTCATCTATCTCTCTATAGATATGGCTTTTGTGTGTGTGTGTGTGTGTGTGTGTTTTTATGTGAGCAACACCTGTGCATTGTTCAGTTCTGTTTGTGATGTGATCTGGCGGCTTTTGTGTAATTTTATGTACTGGCCTTCCTTTCAGAAGCCATAACAGTTCAAAAGGGCTTAGAGATAAGCTCTAAATTGCTCAATCCTGTTTGAGTGGAGTTCGCCTCCAAAGGTGATTAACACGGTTACATTCGTCGACAAGGATGGGACTCGATATGGTCAGGAATGGCATTATGGCCACTGAATCATTTTCGTGCTGTTCCCATTCCACGAATCTGGGAGGGACCTAAGCTTGGCGGGTCCATTGTTCGGACCCGGCGAAGCCGGCGTACGGCTCTAAGTACTTCTTCCCGGCGAAGCCGGCTACCCGGCGAAGCGGGTATTCATTCTAGTATATATCTATATATATATACGACTTGTGTCTGTGTATCTGTGTATTTGTGTATTCGCCATGCACGGCCAAAGTTCTCGATGGATCTGCTTCAAATTTGGTGGGCTTATTCAGAGAGACCCCGGACACAACCTCATCGATGAGATATTTCAACACGTGCCCTCAGCGCGCAGCGCTGAACCGATTTTGGTTCCACCTCAGCTATTTTGGTTCCACCTCAGCTACCCGGGCCCCCATACCGACACACCAAATCCAAAGTTCTCGGTGGATCTTTTTCAAATTTGGACACCGTATTCAGCTACACCCCGGACACAATATCATCGATGAGATATTTCAACACGTGCTCTCAGCGCGCAGCGCTGAATCGATTTTGGTTTTTGTGTTCATTTCACCATTATAAGTAACTCTTCCTTATCTTCTCATATTCTCCAAGTTTTCAGCGTTTACCTCCCTTCCTTCGTATGGTGCACTATAGTGTGAGTGGAGCGTCTTCGGATATTCCCGGCGTTCTGTTACTGTTACTATTTTTAGAAGGTCAACGCAGTGTCCAGAACGTAAATTGGACCCGTAAATTATCCTCACTGTAAAAGTGCAAAGGTCGAATCAATTTATAGCCACGCGAAAAATACACTGTCATCTATCTCTCTATAGATACGGCTTCTCTGTGTTTTTGTGTGTGTGTGTGTGTGTGTGTGTGTGTGTCTCTATGTGAGCAACACCTGTGCATTGTTCAGTTCTGTTTGTGATGTGGTCTGGCGGCTTTTGTGTAAATTTATGTACTGGCCATCCTTTGAGAAGCCATAACTTGCTCAGTCCTGTTTGAGTGGAGTTCGCCTCCAAAGGTGATTAACACGGTTACATTCGTCGACAAGGATGGGACTCGATATGGTCAGGAATGGCATTATGGCCACTGAATCATTTTCGTGCTGTTCCCATTCCACGAATCTGGGAGGGACCTAAGCTTGGCGGGTCCATTGTTCGGACCCGGCGAAGCCGGCGTACGGCTCTAAGTACTTCTTCCCGGCGAAGCCGGCTACCCGGCGAAGCGGGTATTCATTCTAGTTCATCTATATATATATATACGACTTGTGTCTGTCTGTCTGTCTGTGTGTGTGGGTGTGTGTGTGTGTGTTTGATCGCCATGCACGGCCAAAGTTCTCGATGGATCTGCTTCAAATTTGGTGTCCATATTCAGATACACCCTGCACAAAATCTGTTCGATGAGATATTTCAATACGTGCTCTCAGCGCGCAGCGCAAATTGATTTTGGTGTTTTTTTCGGGATCAAGTACCATAACTCTTCCTTATCTTCTCCGTGTTTTCAGCGTTTACCTCCCTTCCTTCGTATGGTGCAGTACGGAATTAGGGGCACTTCGGATATTCCCGGCGTTCTGTTACTATTTTTAGAAGGTCACCGCAGTGTCCAGAACGCTTTCCTTGGACCCGTAAGTTGTTCTCACTGTAAAAGTGCAAAGGTCGAATCAATTTATAGCCACGCGAAAAATACACTGTCATCTATCTCTATATATATATATATACGGCTTCTGTGTGTGTGTGTGTGTGTGTGTGTGTGTGTGTGTGTGTGTGTGTGTGTGTGTGTGTGTGTGTGTGTGTTTGTGTGTGTCTGTAGAAAACACCTGTGGACTGTAGAGTTTTGTTTGTGATGTGGTATGGCTGCTTTTCTGAGTCTGTATGTTCTGACCTTCCTCTGAAAAGCCATAACAGACTAAAAAGGGCTTAGAGATAAGCTCTAAGGGCTTAGAGATAAGCTCTAAATGTCTCATTCCTGTGTGAGTGGATTTCGCCTCCAAAGGTGATTATGGTGATTCGGCACTTGATCACATTCGGCGGCGTCAACATGAATGGGACTCGACATGATATGATCATGAATGGTCACTGAATCATTTTCGTGCTGTTCCCATTCCACGAATCTGGGAGGGACCTAAGTTTGGAGGATCCATGGTTCGGTTCATTCAAACGGGGGGGCGGGTGTGACAGGGAGACTACCGCCGCCCTTCACAGCCGACTCTGCAGAGTTGTGCGCCTTAGAAGTTGTGAGATATTTATAGCTCTTTATAGCTCGCAAAGCAACACCTGTGGATTGTAGAGTTCTGTTTGTGATATCGTAAATATTCTGCATCAAATTTGGTGGGCATATTCAGGTGGACCCCGGGCACAAACTGGTGGATACAAACCGGCGAAGCCGGGTATTCCTCTAGTATATATATATATATATATATATATATGTGGGCGTCTTCAATCTTGGCACGGAGAGTGTGACATTTTGTAATTTAAAGTTGGATTGTCGCAAAAATTGGCATAGTAGTCCGTTGTTCTTAATTAAACTGAAACACATTCTTTTCAAGAGAAAAAAGCAATATTTTTTGCAGTTAAAAGTCCGTTAAATCTCATTTTTAAGCCGATTTTGGTGAAATTTGGTTAGTAGGTCTGTTGTTTCTAACTGAATATCATAACATACTTTTCAAGACAAAAACCAAATTTTGGCAGCTTGAAAAACCGTTAAACCCCCTTTTTTCACCGATCTTAGTGAAATTTTGTAGGTATAGATCTGTTGTCCCCAACTAAATTTCAATTGAAACTTTTGATGAAGAAAAGTAAACTTTTGTCCGTTAAAAACAGTTAAGGTTTAATATTTTTCTTTGATTTTGACGATGTTTGTTTGATAGGACCACAAACCCTGACTGAATTTAGATATACACCTTTTAAGAAGAAAAACAAACTTTTGTCAGTTAAAACCCGTTATATCTCATTTCTGCACCGATTGTGGTCATCAGACGTTGAGGTTAAGCAGACTGATATTTATTGCCTACTCCAACAGGATCAAGCCTGGTACAGGTTCACAGGCCAAATACCTGAGTGTACCGGCTGAATAACAGTGTACGGGCCGAACAGAAATATGTACGGATGACGTCACGACGAAATTACGTATTGTAATGACGTTCAGCGTTCCATTTCGTCATTTTGAAGAATAAATTGCATTGAATTTGCTTGTCAAAACCAGTAGCCATTTGGTGTGTACATCTATTTTGAGTTTTGAACAAAATTCAAACAAGCCTTGCAGCATTTCGATTATATATTTTTTTTTATTGATTTTACTGAATTTTAAATCGATTTTGTCATTCAAAATTCACTGTTTGGAGAGTAACATGCTTGTGGTGTGTTCTCAGGAGTGTTTTTTCCAAAGTCAAATGTCTCTTGAATCTTTGGGGTATGGCAACATAATGATTTCATAAGAGACATCCATAGTGTGATTCGTCTTGCTATTCACAGCAGAAAGAAGCCAGTGAAAATGTGAGTTCTTGAGACCATTTGTTATTGAATATGTTAGTGTATGTGCTTTGCTGGCCTTAGATGATTCTACTCTCATATTTTCTTGAAAAATGGATGTACGCGACCGACTTTTTACCGTGCCTGTTTAGGCGAAATACCTTGTCATTTATCAACTTTGCTTAGCATCATTTAACTTTCATCCTTTGTGGTATTTTCAACACCTGTATCGCATTTGAAAACTGTGTAATTTTAAAAAACGAGCACTTCAAAGTTGCGTGTTGACCGATGTCACACATTTCGTCGCCATTTTGACTCGCTCATCGGATTACAAAAATATATTATAAATTCACAACAACAGATTTTTGTAATATTGAGCGTTCATTTTATTAGTAAAATGCCTCAGAAGGCAAATGAATAACATTTGGTTCTGTCATATTTGCAGCAATGTGTCCAAACACATCCCCAAAGTTGTACACCTATCAATTTTTGGTCTGTGCTCAGTATCAAAGACGCCTAATAAATTATATATATATAAGCATACCCATGTGCACATACGCGCACACACACACACACAGGTTACTTACGCCTTAAGTATATTGAACAATTTAAGGTGCACGAGAAGCTGTGGGAAACGGCAAAGACACTGCCGCTGACTTTGCCCTGAAGACATTGATGTTTTAGCATGGCTGGGAACGCAGAAGAAGAATACATAACATCTGTTGCATAAGAGATAGCCGTGAAGGGTGTCTGTATCTTTGCTTTGAAAGAATTATTCATGACCATGTTTGTTTACTTAAAGTTTAAAATGAGGGGATTACATGCACAGTCTTTTTTTTCATTTTTTTTCAGGTTGTGCAGGTTTAAATTATGCAAATCACACTAGTGACACGTTAATCTCCTTGTTTGCAATATCTATAATTTATAATACCTATGATTTAACACCACAGGATAAGTGTTAACACTGTCACTGATCACTAAAGCAGGATTCATGTGATAGCTTTTTTGGCATTGAGATAATCACATTTACATTGAGATAATTCCATAAAACCAGTTAGTATGAAGTTTAACGTGTGCTGCACAAGTCCAAACGAGTAAATATTCTTGTTCACGGGGTAAAACCCCGACAGAAAAGGGGTCACAACAACAACAAAAGGAAAAATAGTATGTAGGTATTTACAATTTTGTATTCTCACAAACACCCCTCCCTCTCTATATGGCGAAACGTGTATAATGCACTCTGATTCTTTGGACCCTAAAGACCGTGATATAGTGGAAGACTACTGTACCAGGGATCATGATCAAGGTTATTTATTTCAAAAATTGGTTAAACCGCTCTTTGTCTTTGATGTTTATGAAAGCATTGTAAAACTGTCAAATACCTGGGAAGACACATTTTTAAGCAACTTCATGTGCTGCATCAGAAACATAAGCCTTGCTATTTCAGACTGGAATTTGGCAAAGTTAAAGCTTAAAGTTCTTCCTTTTCTTTGAAGTGCATGGTTTGCTTTGACCTATGTGCTGGATTGTGATGAGAGAGGGTTTATGCTAGGCTTTAGACCGTTGTTTGGAAACAGCGAAATTGACACCATAAACTGATCGCTTACTTGTCAAGTAGATAGGCTTTCTTCAAGTGTAGCCCATATAATGTCACTCTTTTTTGTTCTCTCCTTCGTCATGTGTATGGGTAATGTTGAAGTGTTGTTTTATTTGATCAATTTTTTTTAAGTGTAGGGTGTAGAGTTCCTTCCTGCTATTTTTATAATGCATGCATTGGCATAGAGGCTGATTGGACTCATAAGATTCTTCATGTTGTTTTTGAATTCTTGTTCTTCTTCATTCATGGGCTGAAACTCCCACGGTTTTTACGTGTATAATGATCGTTTTTACCTTGCCATTTAGGCAGCCATACGCCGCTTTTGGTGGATGCTTGCTTGGTATTTTCATGTTTCTATAACCAAGTGAACTCTGACATGGATTACAGGATCTTTTTCATGTGCACTTGATCTTGTGCTTGCATGTACACACAAAGGGTGATAAGGCACTAGCAGGTGTGCACATAAGTTGACCTGGGCGATTGGAAAAATCTCCACCCTTAAGCCACCAGGCGCGGCCAAGATCCGAACCCACGGTCTTCCGCTTGGGAGGCCGGCGTCTTATCCACTAGACCATTTGACCTGTTTTTGAATTCAACACCTGTGAATTATTTTTAACATAGCCTAAACTGTACTGTATCACTTGATCTTGGGCCATGAGAAACATTTTTGTATGTATACTAGATCTTTGTTCTATTATCATTTATAGAACAGTTTTAACTTTTAAGAGTTGTTGGATTCTTTTTGAGGTATTTTTTTCTGTGTGTACTTGAATGTTTATCAAGCTTGCAGTTGTAATGTGAAAGTTTTTCAAGCTTGTAGTTGCAATGTGATAGACAATTTTATAGAGCGAAAGTTCCTTGTTTGAAGTGTTGTGGAACACAAAAACGAGAAATTGCTCTTATTAATGATCATAACTAATAACTTTTATTGTGTGTGTTGCAGCCTGCATTCACCGAAAAGCCGAAGATTTTGGACCAAGGGGCATTCACAAAGGCAGCACCAGTGAAAGAGTCACGCAACTTTGTGAAAGTCAGCGACTCCATCGCCAATAACTACAGTCCGGGAGCTCGCAAGTTTACCACCTCCTACCTCTACCAGACCACCAGAGGAGGTCAGTTTTCACACACACAGGGATGCAAATCTTGATGCTACTTGCTAGTTTGCAGTTTCTGTTCAAAAACAAATAAGCGAACAAACTGAAGAAAACAAAGAACAAGTCGCGTAAGGCGAAAATACAATATTTAGTCAAGTAGCTGTCGAACTCACAGAATGAAACTGAACGCAATGCCATTTTTCAGCAAGACCGTATACTCGTAGCATCGTCAGTCCACCGCTCATGGCAAAGGCAGTGAAATTGACAAGAAGAGCGGGGTAGTAGTTGCGCTAAGAAGGATAGCACGCTTTTCTGTACCTCTCTTTGTTTTAACTTTCTGAGCGTGTTTTTAATCCAAACATATCATATCTATATGATTTTGGAATCAGGAACCGACAAGGAATAAGATGAAAGTGTTTTGAAATTGATTTGGACAATTTAATTTTGATGATAACTTTTATATATTTAATTTTCAGAGCTTGTTTTTAATCTGAATATAACATATTTATATGTTTTTGGAATCAGCAAATGATGGAGAATAAGATAAACGTAAATTTGGATCGTTTTATAAATTTTAATTTTTTTTTTACAATTTTCACATTTTTAATGACCAAAGTCATTAATTAATTTTTAAGCCACCAAGCTGAAATGCAATACCGAAGTCCGGGCTTTGTCGAAGATTACTTGACCAAAATTTCAACCAATTTGGTTGAAAAATGAGGGCGTGACAGTGCCGCCTCAACTTTCACGAAAAGCCGGATATGACGTCATCAAAGACATTTATCAAAAAAATGAAAAAAACGTTCGGGGATTTCATACCCAGGAACTCTCATGTCAAATTTCATAAAGATCGGTCCAGTAGTTTAGTCTGAATTGCTCTACACACACACACACACAGACAGACAGACAGACACACACACACACACACACACGCACATACACCATGACCCTCGTTTCGATTCCCCCTCGATGTTAAAATATTTAGTCAAAACTTGACTAAATATAAAAAGGCCACGGGAAAGTACATGGGAAAATCAAGAATGAAGCCATTAATTGTGTTGAATGCCTGACACTCAATTTTGACATTAATTTATTGATACAAAATACTCTGTACTAGGCCCTTAGAGAAACCCAGAAAGGGTGGCGTTTCTCACGATTCTTTTTTTATGTTTCACCCAATGCAAAAACAAACAGTCCAGCTACAATTTTGTGAAATGAATGAGTTTTCAAAATTAAATGCCACTGGCAGCAGCAACTTGTCACTCATGATTCCAAGTCAAAGTCCAAACTACTTTTTTGGCCAAAAATTAACTTGAATTGTACGTGAAAGGTTATTACTTCATTGGTATCTTATTTTAAACCCTAGCTAAACAGAACTGAACTTATGAAGAAATAAGCAAGCTAGCCCAGGTTGCTTCTTTTTTCATAAGTTCAGTTCTGTGGCTTTATCAAAAACCATAAGTCACATAACCTTTCGGTTGTTGGAAGTCCACGCATAGTTTGAAGACTTTGGTGGCATATTTCAAATTTCGTGAGGTGAAATTTGGACCATTCTTGCCTCGATACCCCTGGCTTTTGAAAGTATTGTTTGTGCCCATTGCAATTTGCAGCTTACACAGTAGAGGAGACCTACTTCTTGTCACCACGGAAACGGCCACAGTCTCCAGGTTCACAATATGCACAGTCGTTTAACAAGAAGAACAGACAGTAAGTTTGATGTTTCTCAAACTTTGTATTTTGTTGAGTTCCAGTTTGTGTCTTTGTATTCTTGAGAGTATTTTGGGTACCAGGGTTGAGGTGCACAAAGTGAAAACGGGTGAAACCCAAACGGGTGAGAACAAACCGTGGGGTCCGATTAGTTAAAATCACAACAAATCTCAATTTCAACCAATCCAACTGGCTCCCAACCGGTTTGTAACTTTCTCATGCACCTTGGCAGAGAAGCCGAAATATGATGTTCAGAGATTTTTGTTCTTGGTACAAATAACGAGGAAAAGATATTTTGTTGAGTTTAAAAGACTGCTGGGTCACTATATCTGTGAACGTTTTGTTTTGTTTTGTCAACAATAAAACGTTCCAACAACATACCTTTCTTGTTTGTTTCATAATTTCCGTGCTCTGTGGTTGACAGCTCAATCGGCAGCTTCACACAGCTGTACAGTAGCAGCGAAGCAGACGCCACATCCCTCCCGCCCAACACTGCCCGCAGCGAGAGGAGCTTAAAAAGTTTAAACTCCAACCCCCTGCTCCCCCCTATCATTAACGGAGGTCACGACCACCAGTGGACAGAGTTTGATGGATACCAGGATGATGGGGGGCAAACCAATGGTGAGAATTTTGAGGTTGGATTTTGTGATTTCAGAAAGCTGATCTACATGATTACATTACAAATGCTCTACAGAATAAAATATATTTTGATTGTCTCTTGGACTTGGAAATCTGGTATCACAAACATCTGGTACAGCAGTCCCTGCAATGTACAGCCCCCGGCGTGAGCGGACACCTGACATGTACGGACAGATTTGCTAGGTACAGAGTGTTTTTCAACGATAATTGAACTCTCTTAGCGGACACCTACAAACTCTGTGCTATGGAGGGCACACCATAAGTAGTGACTATGCTAGGCTCTACAGCTTTTTCTGCGTCGGACGCTGACATGAAAAGCGCTACAAGTTGTCGCAGCCATCTCAGACATGAAAGTCTAGTATAACAAACTGTTCTTTATTGCAGTTACATTTTAGTGAAGCAGTTACACAAAAGTGAAAGAGAATTGTGTGGAAAAACTTGAAGAAATGCTTAACAGCATGTAAATACTCATGATATATTGTGACATCTCTTTTCTAAATGGAAACAATGTTGCTGATCAAAACAGAGAACCCAAGTTAATCACAGCGAAAGTCTCTGAGCTTGCAAACATGAGTTCTCGCATGCATGGGTGAATCAATTTGCGTGACGCGATATCAAAACATTTAGTCAATCTATCGGCATCAAACTAAAAGATCAACACTAACAGTTATAGCCGAGACTATATTTGAAATAGTCTTGACTAAGCACAACCGAAGACCGAGATGGTCATTCTCCTCTCTGCAAAGCGTGCGAACGTCAAGTACGAACTTAACTTATTTTCGGTAATTCTGAGCACATTTTTAGAGTAAACATGGCATATCTATATATTTTTGAATTCAGGAGAAGATGAGAAATACAATGCAATCATTCTTAAATCTATTAGTGAAAAATCGATTTTAATGTCAATTTCAATGAGCAAACTAATTAACTGATTTTTAGGCTACCCAGCTGAAATTCAATCCCATAGTCCGGCCTTTGTCGAAGATTGCTTGACTAAAATTTCAATTAATTTGGTTGAAAAATGAGGGCGTGACAGTGCTGCCTTTCACAAAAAGCCGGATATGACGTTATCAAAGACATTTATCGCAAAAATGAAAAAATTTCTGGGGATATCATACCCAGGAACTCTCATGTGAAGTTTCATGAAGATCGGTCCTGTAGTTTTCTCGGAATCGCTTTATACACACACATACACCACGATCCTCCTTTCTCTCTTTTTTAGGCTATGAAGATTCAGCATTTGGTACAGAGACCCACAGGGATGATGAACAAACCCTGGGCGGTGACACAGCCTCTGTGGCGCCGACAGACCAGAGCGAAACGACGGGGATTGCTGATAGCACAGCTAGCAGGATGGACAGCACAGACAGCGGTCTTCCAGCATCCTCGCTCGGCTACATGCCTGAGATGCCCACAGTGCATGAAGACACTGTGCTTGGTAAGTGTCATAAGTGTGTCACCCTTCACAGCAGGCTCTGCAGAGTTGTCTGCCAGTGAGGAGCGCGAGCTATTTAGAGCTCGACGTTTCTTCTACGTCGCTGACACCTGTGAATTGTAGAGTTCTGTTTGTGATGGGGTCTGGCGGCTGCTTGTATGCTCTTGGGAACCTTTACGTACCCATAGCAGTTTTTGTAGGGCAAAGAAATTTGCTCTAAAATCTCAATCCTGTTTGAATGGCTTTGCCTCCACTGTAATAGTAAAAACAAGTCGCGTAAGGCGAAATTACTACATTTAGTCAAGCTGTCGAACTCACGGGATGAAACTGAACGCACTGTATTTTTTCACCAAGACAGTACAGCTTCATCAATCCCCGCGTGAAGGAAATCGCTCACCTCCCACGTGCAAAACGTAGTGATATTGACACTCCAGATTAGCGCGGTAGCGTATTGTGCTAAGCAGGAAAGCGCGCTTTTCTGTATTCTTGTTAACTTTCTGAGCTTGTTTTAAATACAACCTATCATATCTATATGTTTTTGGAATCAGGAAATGATAAAGAATAAGATGAAATCATTTTTGACTCACATGCGAAGCAAAAGTGAGTCTATGTACTCACTAGTCGTCCGTCCGTCCGTCCGTCCGTCCGTCCGTCCGTCCGTCCGTCCCGGCGTCCGTCCGTCCGTCCGGAAAACTTTAACGTTGGATATTTCTTGGACACTATTAAGTCTATCAACACCTGATGTGGCCTGATGGTGTATGGTTACAAGATCTCAAAAAACATGTGCGGCAACTTGACCTCACTTCAAGTTCAAGGTCACAGGGGCCGTAATTGTTGTCTTAAAAACGACCATTTTTCACATTTTCGCATTTTTTTCTGAAGTTATCGAGAATGGCAACCTTAGCTATGTATGCTATACAGGGCAATGTAAGCCCTATCTTTGGACACCAGTTTGGTTGACCTTGCTTCAAGGTCAAGGTCGCAAGGGTCCTTTAAAGTTGGATTGTATACATATTTTGAAGTGACCTTGACCCTGAACTATGGAAGATAACTGTTTCAAACTTAAAAATTATGTGGGGCACATGTTATGCTTTCATCATGAGACACATTTGGTCACATATGATCAAGGTCAAGGTCACTTTGACCCTTATGAAATGTGACCAAAATAAGGTAGTGAACCACTAAAAGTGACCATATCTCATGGTAGAAAGAGCCAATAAGCACCATTGTACTTCCTATGTCTTGAATTAACAGCTTTGTGTTGCATGACCTTGGAAGACCTTGACCTTGGGTCAAGGTCGCATGTATTTTGGTAGGAAAAATGTGTAAAGCAGTTCTTAGTGTACGATGTCATTGCTAGGTTTAGTTATTTGACCTTGACCCTGAAGGTCAAGGTCATGTTACGGTCAAGGTCAAAGTCGTATGGGCTTTGCCCTTCTTGTTGGATCGATTTCTTAAATTTTAATCGTAAGACTAATTAATCTATTTTCGTTAATTGTGATCACATTTTAAGAGTAAACATGGCATATGTATATATTTTTAGATTCAGAATGTGATGAAGAATACGATGCAATCAATTTTAAATCTGTTTGCGAAAAATTGATTTTAATGACAACTTTAATGAGCAAACTCATTAATTAATTTTTAAGCCTCCAAGCTGAAATGCAATACCAATGTCCGGGCTTCGTCAAAGATTACTTGACCAAAATTTCAACCAATTTGGTTGAAAAATGAGAGCGAGACAGTGCATCCTCAACTTTCACGAAAAGCCGGATATGACGTCATCAAAGACATTTATAAAAAAAAATGCAAAAAAACGTCTGGAGATACCATACTCAGGATCTCTCATGTCAAGTTTCATGAAGATCGGTCCAGTAGTTTTCTCTGAATCGCTCTACATACACACACACACACACACACATACACCACGACCCTCGTCTCGATTCCCCCCTCTACGTTAAAACATTTAGTCAAAACTTGACTAAATGTAATAAAGGGGGATTGTGTCTGTCACTGTGCGTCTTGTTTATTCCCCTGATGTTTCTTCCAAGCAACAGCATTGTACAGACTGGGAGTAAACCTTGGAAAGCTTAGTCACTTTAGAAAGGAGTAAACCGCATGCAATTTGTAAAGATAAATTCTGATATATATATGAAATAAGAGAATGGATATATGTAATAAGGGAAATTGTATCAGTACTTTCTTCTATTTTACTTTTTTTTCTTTCATTTTCCCTTTGTGTATGTTTTTATAACATTTTAAGTTTTATTGTGGCTGCTTTTCTTTACACATAGGTCATGGCACTTCACCAGAGGAGGAAGAGGAAGAGTATGAAGACAAGGAAGAGGAGGGGGACTACTACTATGCAGACGAGCATGACCCAGACACACAGGCTGTGCTGGATGTCGTGTTCCCCACGTGGTACACCTCCACGCACGGCTTGTCTCGCCCACCCACCCCTGACCCACAACAGATAGAAAGGTGAATTTAGACGCCCGGATAATCCCCACCCTAGCCCCAAAAAAGAGATTTGTGCTGCAGTTTCCAAGCCGCTGAATTGTGCCGTGTCTTCTATCACAGGATGATATGAATGGGAAAAAGGGCAGGTCTGTAGCTCAGTCAGTATCACCAGTTGTTGCTATCGGTGTGGGTTCGAATCCCACATTCTGCATGAAAGGGAAAAGCATAGTAACACGGAATGAGAGGTGATGTAATTTCCAACCTGCTGAGTTGTAACTTGTATTGTGTGTTGTGCCTTCAAGTTTGATTACACTTACAGCTGGATCTAAAGGTCATTTGAATAGGCGACTTGCCCTATCGGCCAGCGCCGCGAAGTCGCGCGATAAATCTGCAATACCTTGCGTGGTCTTGGGAGATCTGCCTCAAACTGCGGGCATGTTTTGATAGCTCTGTGAGAGGTTGCGTTTCAGTGCAGACACTTCGCCTTGAAAATGGTGAATTTGCACTGTGCAGCAGTGGGCTACAGCAATGTTAGCCGCAAGAATAATCCTAAAGTTCGTTCAAAGTACCCAAGCATGGCCCGTACACAAAGGAAAGGCGATTGAGGTTTTTTTAACACAAGCCAGAGAACACCAGCGCTTGTGAAGCGATGGCTGAATTCTCTTCGACGTCAAAATGACGTGCCATCCCGGTGCGCCGTTGTCTGTTCAATAACTTTATCAGCTTCGGTTTCTTGTATCCTGAATATTGTATTTTTCTTTCTTTGAGGTATTTTTGCAACTTTGGTACTTGCAATCGCATGAAAATTCTGCTGTTCGGTAGCCATTGTTTAGATCAGTGATTGTAGTGTATGGAAGGAACGATAACTCTTGAGAGCAAAAAAATTGCCCGCAGGGAAGTGAACCTTCCTTATCTTTTGCACTGGAGAGCTATCCAAGCGGGGTATTGTGCAAGTTGGCTATTAGGAAAAGAAGTTTCAAGGTTTCCTCATTTGTATTGAAGGTTCCTCTTGTTTAAAAGAGCTGCTGCAGAGTTCTACAAAGGGTAGGTTAAGGATTACTGTAAACATGAACAGACCCCCCGCGGGTTAGGGGGAGTCCCATATTGGTTGGGACGAGAAAGAATTTACCCGATGCTACCCAGCATGTCGTAAGAGGCGACTAACGGTTCTGTTTCTCCTTTTACCCTTGTTAAATGTTTCTTGTATAGAATATAGTCAATGTTTGTAAAGATTTTAGTCAAGCAGTATGTAAGAAATGTTAAGTCCTTTGTACTGGAAACTTGCATTCTCCCAGTAAGGTCATATATTGTACTACGTTGCAAGCCCCTGGAGCAATTTTTTGATTAGTGCTTTTGTGAACAAGAAACAATTAACAAGTGGCTCTATCCCATCTCCCCCCTTTCCCCTATCCCATCTCCCCCCTTTCCCCGTCGCGATATAACCTTGAATGGTTGAAAACGACGTTAAACACCAAATAAAGAAAGAAAGAAACATGAAAATGGATCTAGTATCTGTTTTGCTTGGCGTTTATGCAGCTTTCGTTAGGCTTCATTTTGGGATGATGTAAGTGATCCTTTTTACATACGTCATACCAGCACAGTAATGTAGAAATGTTGTTGGTGTTGTTGCTAGTCTTCCTCATATGTGTGACATTTTGTTTTTGTTCCAGGTACTACAACCTGGTGGAAAATGCCATAGAACCAGACATGGTGGGCCCCATCTTGGAGAGTACGCTGAAAGGAGTGTACAGGTTCGTCCGCACTGATCTTCGCATGGGATTCCCACAAGCCGCAAGAGAATTCCTGGAGGTGAGACTGAGGAGTGATATTTGGTTCATTGGTTGGTTGGTTTGTTGATTGCGTTGAGAGTGAGATCAGATGTCAAGAAAGTTGAAAATGGAGACTGAAAAGAAATGCTTTGACTGACTGACTGACTTGTGGATTGACAGATTGATTGTTTGAGTGGCTGACTGACTGACTGACTGATTGATTGATTGATTGATTGATTGATTGATTGATTGATTGATAAATTGTTTGAGTGGCTGACTGGCTGACTGATTGATTGATTGATTGATAGATTGTTTGACTGGCTGACTGACTGACTGTGACTGAATGACTGACTGATTGATTGATTGATTGATTGATAGATTGTTTGAGTGGCTGACTGACTGACTGACTGACTGACTGACTGACTGACTGACTGACTGATTGATTGATTGATTTATTGATTGATTGATTGACTGATTGATTGATTGATATATTGTTTGAGTGGCTGACTGGCTGACTGACTGATTGATTGATTGATTGATTGATTGATAGATTGTTTGACTGGCTGACTGACTGACTGTGACTGACTGACTGAATGACTGACTGATTGATTGATTGATTGATTGATAGATTGTTTGAGTGGCTGACTGGCTGACTGACTGACTGACTGACTGACTGACTGACTGACTGACACCAATACCATGCTGAAGTGAGTTTTCATTATTTTGTAGTCTACTAAAAATGCTTTTCGAATCATATGTGGAGACATTACACTCACTTTGAACTAAGTCGGTTTTCTCTGTCAATATAACACTTACCTCGACAGTACTATTCTTGCACATTATCTATTATAGGCCGAAAAAATTGGACAAAACGCTGAGTGGGTACAATTATCTCCCATAACCATGCGCCACCGTGGATCCCAAGCACTGTCCGAGTGCTTCCCCCTTACAGGATGTAGGTGGCGCGTCCTCTTTCTTTTTTCGCGCGTGTCAGACCGGCTGTGTTTCTGCTACGCTCCCGGATTATTTTGGACTAAGAGGCTCCTTTTCTGTGTGGACTATCACCTGTTGGATTATTGTGTGTTATTCCACTTCTGGCTTGAGGCTACGTTGTGTTTCCTTCAACTTGTGCCTCCGTTTTTGTGTGGCGGACTCGGCGTGCCTCCCGTCCTACTTCGTGGTGACCGGTCGTCTGCTTCTCGTTTCGCCGCATTCACTTGAGTATTGACCTAAATTTTCTTTGAATTTTGTTAATTCTCGGTCTTTAAGGGTACGTACAGGGCGAGGTAGGATGTCTCGTCCTGTTTTGGGCTCTGGTTCTACGGAACCAGAGTCTGCCGGGGGCAACCCTTCTCCGGGCGCCCAGCGTCATGTTTTACGCACGGAGAAGGGGATCTTTCGGCGCTCCGACTCTCCCTCCCCAAACGCTTTGCGTTTGCGGCGAGGGAGGGCGGAGAAAGCCTGTTTGAGCAAGCTCAATGCGAGCTTGCTCAAACAGGCTGGGCTTGAGCCTGGGACTTCGGGCGGGGCTGCGCCGTCGAAGGTTCGGGGAAGTTCGAGGGGAAAGAAAAAGCTTCTTTCTCCTTCTCCTTCAGTGGAACAGGCTTCCCCCCCTTCGACGCCGTTGTCCGGCCCTCAGTCTCAGGCTTCAGCTCCTCCCGGTTTCGAGCCTGGGGGGAAGGTTTCCTTCTCCCCCCTGGCTCGAATCCGGGGGCAGGTCGATTCCCAACCCTCTTTGGGGGTTGGTGAATCCGATCTAGGGGCTACTGGAGAGACTCAGGTTTTGACAGCCAACGGCCATACCACGTTGAAAACACCGGTTCTCGTCCGACCACCGAAGTTAAGCAACGTCGGGCCCGGTTAGTACTTGGATGGGTGACCGCCTGGGAACACCGGGTGCAGTTGGCATTAAAATCTTTCTTTTTCCGGTGCCTCTCCTGTGCCCTCCTCGGTTTCCACCGCTGTGGAAGCCAGGAGGGACACGGGTCCTCCTCTGAACTCCCTCGCTGGGTCGTCTGCTGCTGTTTTGACAGTAGTTTCGGCCTCCTGGGGGGGGAGATCGGAGGAGATGACGGGGTCTCTGAATTCCCTCCCCGCTGGGGTTGGGATGCGAATTGACCCCGTTCAGGGCGGTCCTGTGGGGGCAGGGGTTTCAGGCTTCGTGCCTACGACCACTGCTACTACGGTTCCCTCTGACGTCCGTGTGACTGGTGGCTGTCCCTCTTGAAACGCTCCGGCCGACTAGTTACTGGACGTGGAGGTGTTCGACAGAACGTGGTACTTCTGTCGAATGGTCAGGGCGACGGGAACATTGTTTCTGTTGCTCAGACCGACACCTCCGACCGGACCGTCTTGACCCCACGCCATTCCTTAGCGTCTGGTGTTCGGGTGACGGATGGTCCGGACCAAGGGTCCGGAACGTTCCAGGCTTACGGGTCGGGATCGAACCGGACCCACGGGTCCCGACTGGACTTGACCTCCGGGTTTGGTCCGGACGGGACCCATGGTACGGGACCGTACCGGACCTTAGGGTCCGGTGCGGGACAGTACCTCTGGCCCTTGCCGGACCCCCCGGACCTACGGGTCCGGATGGTACGGTACGGGACCAGTGTTTCGGTCGGGACCGGACCACCCGACCACCTCTGTTGGTCTGGGTGGTCTGGCACCGAACCGGAACACACCGGACCTACGGGTCCGGAGGGTACGGTACCGGACCAGTGGTCCGGTCGGGACCGGACCACTCGACCACCTCTGTTGGTCCGGGTGGTCTGGCACCGAACCGGACCATGCCGGACCTACGGGTCCGGATGGTACGGTATGTCCACGTCCGGACCGAGCCACCCGAACACTTCTGTGGGTACGGATGGTTCGGTACCGAACGGGACCTCCGGATGGTACGGGACCGGACCGAATCTACGGGTTCGGATGGTCCGGTACCGGACCACCCGACCACCTCTGTTGGTCCGGATGGTCTGTCACCGAACCGGACCATACCGGACCACCGGACCTACGGGTCCGGATGGTACGGTAGGTCCACGTCCGGACCGAACACTTCAGTGGGTACGGATGGTTCGGTGCCGTACGGGACCTCCGGATGGTATGGGACAGGACCGGAACACCGGACCACCCTACCGGATCGGTCCGGACCACCCGACCACCTCTGTTGGTCCGGATGGTCTGGCACCGAACCGGACCTACGGGTCCGGATGGTACGGTATGTCCACGTCCGGACCGAGCCACCCGAACACTTCTGTGGGTACGGGTGGTTCGGTGCCGAACGGGACCTCCGGATGGTGCGGGACCGGACCGGACCTACGGGTCCGGATGGTCCGGTGCTGGACCGGTGGTCCGGTCCGGACCGGACCACCCGACCACCTCTGTTGGTCCGGATGGTCTGGCACCGAACCGGACCATACCGGACTTACGGGTCCGGATGGTACGGTGTGTCCACGTCCGGACCGAGCCACCCGAACACTTCTGTGGGTACGGATGGTTCGGTACCGAACGGGACCTCCGGATGGTACGGGACCGGACCGGAACACCGGACCGGAACACCGGACCACCCTACCGGACCGGTCCGGACCACCCGACCACCTCTGTTGGTCCGGATGGTCTGGCACCGAACCGGACCTACGGGTCCGGATGGTACGGTACGTACGTCCACGCCCGGACCGAACCACCCGAACACTTCTGTGCGTACGGATGGTTCGGTGCCGAACAGGACCTCCGGATGGTACCGGACCTACGGGTCCGGACCTACGGGTCCGGATGGTCCGGTGCGGGACCACCCGACCACCTCTGTTGGTCTGGATGGTCTGGCACCGAACCGGACCATACCGGACCACCGGACCTACGGGTCCGGATGGTACGGTATGTCCACGTCCGGACCTAACCACCCGAACACTTCGTTGGGTACGATGGTTCGGTGCTGAACGGGACCTCCGGATGGTACGGCACCGGACCGGACCACCCTACCGGACCGGATCGGCACCCCCGACCGGACCGGACCATTTCTTTTCTGATCAGACCCCATGGGTTCCTGTTCAGTCTATAAATGGCGGGGGTTCGTTGGCTGGGCTGACCCAACAGTCGCAGGGTTGTTGTTTTTCTCCCCCTTCGGCTGCTGGAGACGTTTCGTCTTTGGGGCAGGGGTCTTCGCGGCCTCTTGCTTCTGTGGGCGTTTCTTCACAGCCTGCTTCATCGCTTTCGGCTCTTCCCCCTCAAGCTCCCTACACTCCTGCTTTTGAGGAGTTGTCGGGAAGTGAAGAGGAGAGTGAGTCGGAGGACGATAGGGAGGAGGATCAGGGTCGCCCTGAGGTTAACACTGAACCTCTACCCTTGCCGGTTTCTGATGGAACTTCCGAAGCTATGCTTCGTACTTTCCAACAGTACATGACAGACATCACGCGGCGTCTTGACGTCACGGATGCCTCTCTTAAGCGTCTGTCGTCTAGTGTTGACACACAGGACGTGGACCCGGGGTCTGAGGACGAGAGGCAGGAGGCTCGTCCTCGCACAGCTAGAAGGACGTTTGAACAGTTTCAGGACGTCCTTCCCTGAGACGCCCTCTCGTCCTTTGAGTCCGCTTCGGCCCGGGCGCGGGAGGCTCACGCCGCGTCTGCCGGCGGCTCGTTTTATGAACGATCCGGCCGCCGGCAATTCGCGTTCCACCCTAGTCTAAGTGCCACGGTGGAAGCGGCAGCACATCGCCTGAGGAGTACAGATTCACGTGCAAACGCGACCTATGTTCCTCGGGAGGACGCGGGTTCAGTGCCATGCTTTCCTTTGGGAGGCGCACCTCCACTGTTTCCTCGTGTCCAATCTGTTTCGTCCCTCCCTTTTCCCTTTGACTCTCGAACTCTCCCTTTCCAGACTTCGAGTGTTTAGGGTGGGGCTGACGGTGATGTGTTCGTTGGGGAGGTGCCTTCGGTCAAGAAGGTGGAACTGAGCTCTGCTTCGTTCCACAATCTTGAGGCCACCGTTTCGTCCACAGTCGAGGCCCAATCACAGGCCTTGACATGGATGAGCACGCTGTCCACACTGTTGGACCCTCCCAATCGGGCAGAGTCCGATTCCACTCGGGTCCTTGACACGGTTCGAGTGGATCGGGCTTTGCATGCCGTGCGATCGTGCGTGACGTCTGCGGCAGAATTGGCCATTGGAACACGGGTCCACTTTATTGGCCCTGTTCCGTGATCATTTTCTGCCTACTTCTATAGTGCCTCCGGATATGAGGAAGAGTCTGAGGAACACGTTTCCTCAGCCTTCTTCCCTCTTTCATCCGGACACTGTTCGTTCTGTGGTGGAGTCCACACGCCAGAGGAACACTGATTCTCTGATGGTTGGCCTCGCTGCTTCGGCGACGGCGACGGGGAGTAAGAGAAGTGCTACAGTCACCTCCAGCTCCCAGCCTCAGAAGAAGAAGAAGAAGCCAGTTTCACTGCCTCCTTCTTCCTCCTCTT
Organism: Littorina saxatilis; assembly: GCF_037325665.1. Lineage (NCBI taxonomy): Eukaryota > Metazoa > Mollusca > Gastropoda > Littorinimorpha > Littorinidae > Littorina > Littorina saxatilis. The sequence goes on along the minus strand of NC_090248.1, from coordinate 23,092,687 downwards.
AGGCGCCTGTTGCGTTCCCAAGCAAGACGAAGGGTGCTCAGACAGGTAAGGGGAAGCAGCACCACCAGGGGGGGTGGTCGCAAGCCTGCGCCTGCCCGCCAGCAGAATTTTCAGTGAGTCCCGGCCCTACGTTGACGCCCCCTCAAGTTGCCCCTCTTTCGTCCGGCGGTTCCCTTTTTTCGGGCCCGCGGCATGTGGGGCAGACTGGTCTCCAACCAGTTTTTCTTGAGGGTGGTGTGGTCGGGGTTTTCTCTACCGCTGTCGTCACAACCTCCATTGTCCGCTCTACCTTGGACGTTCCCCCCTCCTCGAGAGCCTGCCAGATGGCAGGCTCTTCAGGACGAGGTGAACTCGTTGGTCGAGAAGAAGGCGGTCTACCCCCTTTCTCAGCCTTCTCTGGGGTTCTGCTCCCGCCTGTTCACCGTCCCCAAAAAGGACGGCCGGTTCAGGCCGGTGTTGGACCTCTCCACCTTGAACTTGTACCTTCACAGGTGCAAGTTCAAGATGGAAACCCCTTCGTCGGTCCGGTTGGCCATCCGGCCAAACGATTGGGCCATGTCTGGGACCTCCAGGATGCTTACTTCCACATCCTGGTGGCCCCGGGGTACCGACATCTGCTCCGGTTCGTTTGGGAGGGCACGGTGTTCGAGTTTCGGGCCCTCCCATTCGGCCTGTCCTTGGCCCCTCTGATTTTCAACGGGGACAACAACACCACATGCTTAGCTTACCTTCGCCACCAGGGGGGCACCAATTCTCGGTCCCTCTCCCTGTTGGCGGAGGAGATTCTGCTCTGGTGCCAGACCAATCAGGTCCGGATGTCAGTCCAGTTCGTTCCGGGGAAACTGAACGCCCTGGCCGACATTCTCAGTCGGGGCGATCAGGTTCTCTCCACAGAATGGACCATCGCTCACAACGTTCTACAGCGTCTGTGGGCAAGGTGGGACCGTCCTCTGATCGATCTGTTCGTAACTCGATTCAGCGCTCGGCTTCCCAGGTACGTCAGCCCCTTTCGAGACATGAATGCGTTCCACTTGGACGCATTCACTCTCTTGTGGAGGCTCCTCGATGCTTACGCCTATCCCCCGACATCTCTGATTCCGAGGGTGCTGGCAAAATATCTGCAGGAACGACCAAGACTGATTTTGGTCGCGCCTTACTGGCCAACAGCTCCGTGGTTTCCAGATCTTCGCGGTCTCACCCACGTAGACCCTCTACCTCTGGATCTGGACGGGGGAGGTCTGCTCCAGCCTCGATCATGCCTCCCTCATCCACGTCCAGAGAGTCTGTGCTTGACCGCATGGCTCTTGTGCGCTCCAAACTGCTTGCACTAGGATTGCACAAGAGTTCAGTAGAGTTTTCCTTGAACGCTAAGAGGCGATCAACTAATCAGCTCTACGACTTACGCTGGAGAGCTTGGGCCACCTTCGCCTTGTCCAAGGGGATAAAGCCGCTTTATCCCTCAACACAGGACTTGGCCAACTTCCTGGTGGAAGTGTATCAAAAGAAGAGTCTTTCTTCTAAGACTCTTCTTGGATACAGATCTGCCATCGCTTCCACGATTGCGGCCGCTACTGGTCGCAGAACTGAACACTTGATCAGGTCCTCCCTCATCGCTAATGTCCTTTCGGGTATTAGCAATGCAGCGGTGTCTAAACCTCTGGTTTCATTTCCCAAGGGGGATGTCTTTCTGGTCCTCAAACTCCTGCGTAGCAATGAGTTTGAACCCCTGGCAGGCATCAGTATCAAGTTGCTGATTTTTAAGACTAATTGTTCCTCATCGCTTTAGCCACTTGCCGTAGACTCAGTGGTATTCAAGCTTTGAGTGGCCTGGACTTTGACATTGAGTTCACCACACAGCAGTGGTTGCTAGCATGGTCACGTCAGTCTAAGGTATGTTTCTTGGGTATATTTTCTTTTACGGTAGTACTGTTCGAAAATTGCCTGGGTATCTTAATCCTTGGATTTAAGTGATTTTGATTAAGGAGTTTAATACTCTACATATCACCCTCACACCACTCTGGTATTCTGTGCAAGAATAGTACTGTCGAGGTAAGTGTTATATTGACTGTAAGGCTTCTTTTTAAGCCTACTGTCTATATGATACTTACCGAGACAGTACTATTAGAGTTTCCCTCCCGCCTCCCCTCTTGATATGTTATGGGCTTTTTGAGGGTCTGCAGCTCATAAAGAAAGAGGACGCGCCACCTACATCCTGTAAGGGGGAAGCACTCGGACAGTGCTTGGGATCCACGGTGGCGCATGGTTATGGGAGATAATTGTACCCACTCAGCGTTTTGTCCAATTTTTTCGGCCTATAATAGATAATGTGCAAGAATAGTACTGTCTCGGTAAGTATCATATAGACAGTAGGCTTAAAAAGAAGCCTTACAATCTGTCTAATTTTATAGTTAGAAGTGATATGCTTTAAAGATGTCCATGTGGGAATGTGTAAGTGGGCGTAGTCGAATGTCCATGTGGAGCATATAAGAATGCCCATGTGTGAATGTGTAAGTGGAGCGTATAAGAATGTGTAAGTGGAGCGTGGTCGAATGTCCATGTGTGAATGGGTAAGTTGAGCGTATAAGAATGTCCATGTGTGCGATGTGTAAGTGAGACATGGATGTGTTCATGACTGAATGCGTAAGCACAATGCAAGGAATGGCCAGAGAGGTATGTGGGAGGTGTGTTTATAACCTGCCCTGTTATTGAGTGCTATATGTCTTATGTAAAAACAATGTCCTGTTTGTATTATTGTTATGTACCACGCCTGAATTTCTCTATGAGATAATAAAGTATTCTTATTCTTATTCTTATGCTTGTTCAAAATCGTCAAATTGTAATTTTGTATGGCTCTACATTCTTGCCAACAGGAAATGGATGAGGACTATCGCCATGCAGTGCGAAAAGCCATCCTGGATTACGTCCTCATTGATGAGGCAGAACAAGAGCGACTGGGCTTGGCAATGCCAGAAAAGGTCAGTACGGTTTTGCCGTGTACCATCAGATTATGATTATTATACTGAACAATTGCATTAGATAAAGCAGAGTTCAAGCTTAGAGATAAGAAATTGTTCTGCATATTGGCCGATTTCTGGCATTTCTAAAGCTCCAGAGATCATTTGCATAATTTTGCATTACTTTTTCAAAACATTTCTGGGGAGTGGGAGAGTTGCTCTCAGCCTTTTTTTATTTATTTTTTACTATTTCATGACGTCCTTATGCCTAAGTCAGTCCAGTGGGACAGAGAAGACTTGGGTCTTGTTTGCTTAATTAATTTATCATCTACATTATGAAACTTGCGAGATGTGTTTGTGCCACCTCTCTCTTATTACCATTCCATTTGATTCACTATTTTACAGCCTTCAAACTCTGCTGGGCGCCTGAGTTTTCCCTGGCACGACAGCGTCTTGGCGGCGCGAGAGTTCATGAAAACAGAACTGTACATCACTCACCCAGTGCTCAACAAGATTCTCTACAACTTTGAGTTCAAGTCAGTGTGTGTGTCTTTCTGTGTGTATGTGTGTGTGTGTTCTTTTCTACACACTCTGACTCTGAGTCCATGTGTGCATTTGCTTGCCTGTGCATGAAAGTAAAAAAAGTAAAAAAAGACTGCCAACGTTCCAAAATTCAGAATCAAATTCTCCACTGGGTCAAAGATCCTTGAACATAACCTTTTGTTGTGTTATAAATATAACGTGCCAACAACATACCTTTCTTGTTACTGGCCTGTGTGTGTTTAGTGTGTGTCTGTTCCTGTCAGTCTGTCTGTGTTTTTTCGAGTAAGAAAAGTATTCAACACTATGTAGGCAATCTACTATAAATAAACAAATTGAAGCTACCTGAAAGGATTTGTGTCTTCATGCCATCTACGTATTGTACTTTAACATGAGGTTCCATCATGCTTTAGGTAAATTCGGATCCTTTTAATTATATTATTCAATCACACAGGTGTTTTCTGGTCAGGTAGTGCAGCAAGATGTGTGCTGTCAGTGTCATGAGATGACTGATCCAGCCCATTCCCCTGTGCACATACACTTACATATGTACCCAGAATGACTCGCACACTAACCATAGTAATAACTATAACAACACTTTATTGTTCATTAAAATGAATACATTATAATGGAAAATTGTCTTCAAGTTCAACATGTCTAATTCTTCTTTTGCGTTCATGGGCGAAAACTCCCACCTACACATGGTTTTTTTGCATGAATGGGTTTTTAAGTGTTTGATCATTTTTACCCTGCCATTTAGGCAGCCATACACCGCATTCAGGGGAAACATGTTTAACGAGAACCCATACCAACTTTCCATGCCTTTGTGTTTCAGGTATGGGAAACTGAGGCTGATAGACATCCCAGGGTTGAAGCAGATCATGCCGGTTACCATGGAAACCTTCCTGAAACACGTGCAGGAGTCCAGCAGGGCAGGGGCGCGTGTCTTGGCCAAGGAGTGGATACAGGAGTGCTGTGACATTGTCGACAGTCGCAGGGAAGAAATTGAATCCTTCACACCAAGGAGACAGGTGGGTAGAAAGTTTCTGAAATCTAACAAGAAGAAAGGTTAGTACAGTGGAACCCCCCTTTTAAGACCCCCAATTTAAGACTTCCTCCCTTTTAAGACCCTGTTTTCTAAGACTTTCTGTTCATAACCTCTGTAAATTCACCCCCATTTTTAGACTCCCTCGTTTTTAAGACCGGATTTTTGTCAAATTTGTGGAGGTCTTAAAAGGGGGGGTTCCACCGTACATTGCCCTGGTCACTACCTCTCCATTATGACCACCTGCCCTCCCCCCGCGGGTTAGGGGGAAGAATTTACCCGATGCTCCCCAGCATGTCGTAAGAGGCGACTAACGGATTCTGTTTCTCTTTTTACCCTTGTTAAGTGTTTCTTGTATAGAATATAGTCAATTTTTGTAAAGATTTTAATCAAGCAGTATGTAAGAAATGTTAAGTCCTTTGTACTGGAAACTTGCATTCTCCCAGTAAGGTAATACATTGTACTACGTTGCAAGCCCCTGGAGCAAATTTTTGATTAGTGCTTTTGTGAACAAGAAACAATTGACAAGTGGCTCTATCCCATCTCCCCCCTTTCCCCGTCGCGATATAACCTTCATGGTTGAAAACAACATTAAACACCAAAGAAAGAAAGAAAAAGACCACCTGCCCACAACACCATCTCAAGGATCTCTGACAAGGTTTTTTTTTCAATATCATTCTCATTTTCATTGCGACCACGCGTCTATGACGACCTCTTTTCAGTACTGTGTGGGCAATGCATATGCCGTTCTCGAAGAAAACTTTCACAATGGTGACAGCTTGTATAATGATTCAAACATCCTGAATAACAATGCAAGTGTCATTGTTGCACACGATCTGCAAGTTTGATCTGTAATCTTGCTGTCTCATGTTTTCCAGCTCAGCTTTTAGTGATCTAATTTTGAACCATATTTTTACAGCCGGGTTTCCAGGATGAGCGCATCGAGAAGATGGATCGGTTCTTCGGCAGCATTGCCTCCTTGATGTCGAACTTGCTGCGGCGCTGTGTGCGGGCGTCGATAAAGGACCTGGTGCATCTAGTGGAGGAGTATTACCAGGGAAACGCCTATGAGGGCCAGTACAACATCATGGCTGGGATGGGTCTGCCCAACGTGCAGCATCTCGTGCACTTCTTCTTGGTGAGAATTGGAACCCCGTGATCTGACAAACAAAGGGCAGGAAGTGCTCTAAATGGGGCGGGGATGTAGCTCAGTCGGTAGCGCGCTGGATTTGTATCCAGTTGGCTGCTGTCAGCGTGAGTTCGTCCCCACGTTCGGCGAGAGATTTATTTCTCAGAGTCAACTTTGTGTGCAGACTCTCCTCGGTGTCCGAACACCCCCGTGTGTACACGCAAGCACAAGACCAAGTGCGCACGAAAAAGATCCTGTAATCCATGTCAGAGTTCGGTGGGTTATAGAAACACGAAAATACCCAGCATGCTTCCTCCGAAAACGGCGTATGGCTGCCTAAATGGCGGGGTAAAAAACGGTCATACACGTAAAATTCCACTTGTGCAAAAAACACGAGTGTACGTGGGAGTTTCAGCCCACGAACGCAGAAGAAGAAGAAGAAGAAGTGCTCTAAATGCTTACTTTGAGCATATCATTTTGCGCAGAGAAACACTTCACAAACTTTTAAATGCAATTTTCTCAGTATGTTATGTTTAAGGCAAGTTACATCATGAACATGGTTATAACTTTGGATCTACTATAGGTAAACATTACTCAACATTTCTAATAGAGTAAGTGAGAGTTATTTCGGAACCCGTCTCCTGGCACCTGAGAAAATATCAAGCATTGAAATGAACAAGCGACTTCTTCCCTTTGTTTATCGAATCTTGAAATAGCTGTTTTATTTGATTACGATTCTCATGTGAGCCACAGTGCTTATGATGATAAGATCTAAGGAACAAAAGGACTAACGGCTTGGAAACGAGAAAAATATCACTTTAGTAACAGACTGGGTCATACTTGAACAGAAAAAGGGCAAATCCAGAATCAAAGGGCAAATATTCAGAATGAAACCAATGTTTTCATGTTTTCTTTCTTGACTGTATTTAATTATGATAATATTAATAATAATAAGGGTGTTTATATGGCGCAAATCCTAACATAGTTCTAAGCGTCTTACAAAAACCATAAATAACAAGAAATTCCTCCGAGGTAGGAAAAACACCCCCATTGGTCAAAGGGAAATAACCATTCTCACTGCCACCAACTGAGAAGGTTATTTCCCTTTGACCATTAATATGTCCCTCTATAAGTCCTTGTAGAATCTTAATCCACCAATAACTCCCTAACCGTGTGTTTGACTGGTCCCAATTTTTGTAAGGACCGTCTCAGGAATGTATAGAACCTGTTCACCAAGTTTGGTGACGATCGGTCCGTTCATTCTTGAGATCTATATGCGAACACAAACACACAAACACACAAACAAACAAACAAACACATCAACCGAATCCTATACACACCCCTATACCGGGGGTGTAATAATTGTCAAAATTTCCACAAATAAACAAATACACAGTCATGTGCACGATGAACATTTAAATATATCAATTACTCTATTTCAGCAAGAAGATGTTGAAAACTCTACCCTGGGTTTCCGGCCTTCGTTCCCCGATGTGTTTGACTTCTTCTGTCTGATCATCGACACCATGGTGATAAGCGTGCGGAAGCTGAACCGTCTGGAAGACCTGCTGTTTGAGACCGTGGAAGACATGGAGACACAGTATCTCAGCTCTGTGTCTGTGGGGGAAGAACTTGTGGAGTGGTCAAAAGAAAGGATACACATTATTATTACTGGCAACAGTCACGGGCCCTTAAGGTACGAGGATTTGGGGAGGGAGAGAGAGAGAGAAAGAAAGAGTGTGTGTATCTGTGTAGTCACGGGCCCTTAAGGTACGAGGATTTGGGGAGAGAGAGAGAGAAAGGGTGTGTGTATCTGTGTAGTCACGGGTCCTTAATTAAGGTACGAGGATTTGGGGAGGGAGAGAGAGAGAGAAAGAAAGGGTGTGTGTATCTGTGTAGTCACGGGCCCTTAAGGTACGAGGATTTGGGGAGGGAGGGAGAGAGAGAAAGAAAGGGTGTGTGTATCTGTGTAGTCACGGGCCCTTAAGGTACGAGGATTTGTTGGTGGGGGGGAGCTTGGAATGAGGTTTTACTGTATAGACAGCTGTGAAAGTGGACTGTGCTTGTGTTACTGGTGGGAGGGGGGGAGCTTGAAATGAGGTTTCACTGTATAGAAAGCTGTGTAAGTGGACTGTGCCTGTGTTACTGTTAGGGGTGGGGGGGTGGGGGGTGGTGGCTTGAAATAAGGTTTCACTGTATAGAAAGTTGTGTAAATGGAGTGTGCTTGTGTTAGGAGTGGAACATCCTCGTGAACACCATTTCTCTTTCTCACCAGGTATCGGAGTGTGTACGAGCCCTACCGGTACCTGTTCACCAAAGACACGGCCCAGGTTGTGCAGAAGTTCGTCAGCAAGGACAGGTCTCTGAGACAGTACACGGTGCAGATAGAGAAACTGAAAACCATGGTCTCCGAGATCGGGTCTCTACCTGTCTTCATCCCCATGCATCTCTTTCTGCTCGACTGCTCGCATCTCAACCAGGTAAACAATGGAAGGGTTCGCTTCAGTGACCTACATTTCGATGTCGTTATGGAATTTTGGCATAACTCAATTCTTGCCGATTTTGATGTTTTTGAGTTTTAGACTGAGTAAATCATTCTCCATGAGAAATATTCTCTTAAATACGAATGAGAAAACAGAGAATACTTGATTAAACATTCCTTTATCTTTCTAACCATACCAGGAACGAATATAAACACTATTACCAGGAAGCCACCTCTTTACGAGGAGGTCATTCTGTTGGGACAGTGGTTCCACATCTCCCTATCGCAGTGGCTAGACCACTCGTGGCTCCACAGCTCAGTACCCATCCAACCGCCCCCCTCAGTGATGTCCCTTTTCACGGATGCGTCAAAGGCGGGATGGGGGGCCCACGTCTCCCCGAGCGATCAGGAATTCGTGGGAACATGGTCGCGAGCGGAGTCCAAGCTCCACATCAACCTGTTGGAGATGGAAGCAGTCCTTCGCACTCTCCGTTGCCTAGCTCCTTCTCTAACAGGGAAATCCATCACCATTCACGGGGACAACCAGACTTGCCTGTCCTACCTCAAAAAGCAGGGGGGCACGGTCTCTCTCTCCCTGTCTTTCAAGGCGGAGGAGATACTCCTATGGTGCTGGAAACGTCAGATCACAATATCGGTTCGCTTCGTTCCGGGGAAGCTGAACGCGATAGCGGATCAATTGAGCCGAGGGAAGCAGGTCCTGCCAACCGAGTGGACAATCGTTCACCAAGCCCTTCACAAGGTATGGTGTCGATGGTTCAAACCTCTCCTCGACCTCTTCGCGACAAAGTACACCACTCGTCTGCCGATGTACGTGTCCCCGGTTCACGACGATCAAGCCTTCAAGGTCGACGCGCTAGCGATTCCGTGGGAGGGGTTACAGGCTTACGCCTATCCCCCGACATCTCTCATAGCCCAAGTACTAGCCAAGTACAGACAAGCGGAGATACTCCCATGGTGCTGGAAATGTCAGATCACAATATCGATTCGCTTCGTTCCGGGGAAGCTGAACGCGATAGCGGATCAATTGAGCCGAGGGAAGCGTGTCCTGCCAACCGAGTGGACAATCGTTCACCAAGCCCTTCACAAGGTATGGTGTCGATGGTTCAAACCTCTCCTCGACCTCTTCGCGACAAAGTACACCACTCGTCTGCCGATGTACGTGTCCCCGATTCACGACGATCAAGCCTTCAAGGTCGACGCGCTAGCAATTCCGTGGGAGGGGTTACAGGCTTACGCCTATCCCCCGACATCTCTCATAGCCCAAGTACTAGCCAAGTACAGACAAGAGAGACCCACGCTGATTTTGGTCACGCCCTTCTGGCCAACCAGCGCGTGGTTCCCAGAACTCAAAAGCCTGTCCTGCGAGGATCCTCTTCCTCTAGCACTGTCGGAAGGACAGCTAGTTCAACCACGCTCCGATCGTCAAGTCCCACACACAGTCACTGAGCGGAAAATTCCTTTTAATTAGCGAGAGGTTCACTGAAAACACGTCCGTAGTGCTTGGTCAGTAAGAGTTTTATGATAGGCTTACCACCTGCGCGTGAGCAGGGGAATACCACTATGACTCACCGGGCTATGGGCTGTTAGAGGTGCCCATCCCGGTGGCGGGAAACGCCCGGGCTATAGGGGATAGCACACAAACCGGGCTATGCCACATAGAGGTATAAGCTTGATGGTATAAAGTTTTTTACTGAGTTATTAGCATGGTATGCAAAGTTAAATGGAACTGGTAAGTACTTGTAGAAAGAGAGATTAATAAAAATCTCTACGTTCATAATAAAAATCATCAGTTTTGTCCTTCTGCTGAAAACTTTTTAAAACGAGTTACGCCAAAATTCTGTCAATTAGCTTCTCACTTTTAGATGGCAAAAAACGACGTAGAAGTTTAGTGGCTGACCACACTCTCAGCCTAATCAACATGGTTGTCTGCTAGAAATTATTTGACGCTATTTGTTTTTCTGATTGCACAGCGGCAAGTGTATTGCAATGAAATTCAAATCAGTATTTTGTAATCGAATGGAGTAGTGCAGCTACTCTGTTTGCATGAATGCTAACTTTTGAACTCTGACCCACACATGTGTTACTGACCCTCTGAAGCAAGGTTGCCTGGGCTGATATGCACGAGAAAGTTACCAACCAGGTGGGAACCAGCCGCAGGGTTGAATTGATTGAAAGTGAGGTTTGTTTGAGATTTCAACCCTGTACCCCCCGCGGGTTAGGGGGAAGAATTTACCCGATGCTCCCCAGCATGTCGTAAGAGGCGACTAACGGATTCTGTTTCTCCTTTTACCCTTGTTAAGTGTTTCTTGTATAGAATATAGTCAATGTTTGTAAAGATTTTAGTCAAGCAGTATGTAAGAAATGTTAAGTCCTTTGTACTGGAAACTTGCATTCTCCCAGTAAGGTAATACATTGCAAATTTTTGATTAGTGCTTTTGTGAACAAGAAACAATTGACAAGTGGCTCTATCCCATCTCCCCCCTTTCCCTGTCGCGATATAACCTTCGTGGTTGAAAACGACGTTAAACACCAAATAAATAAAGAAAGAAAAAATGGCTCCAGTCTGGTTGACAACTTTCTCATGCACATCAGCCCAGGGGTGTTAGTGCTTTAAACCAAAATAAAAACACTTTGTTCTACATGGAGTCCTCATTACTTTTAAATGCTGTGTCCTTTTTTTGCCCACAAAGTTCACTGTTTATAGCTAGCAGCATGGGTGAGTTAGAGTATCCATAGTGTTAAAGCCAGCACAGCATTTTAAGTGGTAATTTGGATTTTGTTCTTCTAGTTCTTGTTTGTGAGATGCTTTAGGTTTGATAAAGATTGGGTTTTTTACCTCCTGCTATAGAACAATCAGCTTTAATTCTTCATTACATTTTGAATTGCTTCACGTAATCATAACTTCAGAAACATTTTGGTTTCAGTGGCTGGTTGACAAAGCTCGTGAGCTGATCAACGTGATGGTGAAGAAGATCATGGAAACGTCAGACAAGTTCAACCGCGGCATCTGTAAGCAGTATGACACCATTGTGAAGAAGAGCTCCTACCAGGCTGAAAACACCAAGGAACTGGTTGACCTGATTGAGTATGTGGAGACGGTCAAGGTCGAGGAGCTGTACGAGCTCAAGGTTAGTGCTGCAGAGCTGCCAACTATTACACAGCATGTTACATTTTAAGACAAATTGCTACGCTGTAATGCCAATCTTAGAATGTCTAGGTTCAAAAAAATAATCATAAGCATGCAACAGTTCGCTCTTTTTTGTGAGTCCTGGTACTCGTTCATTTCTGATTCTCACTCCGTGTAGCTGTCAGAATTTGAGTCATTATACACTAGCTATTGGCCATTATGTTTCTTTTTTCTAAATTAACATTTAAAAAATGTATATATTCTTGCGCAAATAGCCTAAATGTGGATATGCGAATACAGTGGAATCCAGCTATAACAAACCCGGGTATAAAGAAATCCCTCTTTTAACAAACTGCCATTGATTTCCCGGCAGACAGCCTTCTATTTCTTACTTGTTACTTTCCGGCTACATCAAACCTTTTGAACTCATTTGCATAACGAACCCCTCTTTTAACAAACACGTTTTCATCGCCCCAGAGCCGTTTTGTCTCTAAAAGTCACAAGGCTACAACGAACTGATGTCAATAATTGTCTCCAAAGACAAAAATACACAAACACAAGTGCACATCACGTGATGAGCGAACTCGGAACAAACAGCGGGAATCACTTACCTTGGCGAAGGGTAGCAAACCTTGGCCAATTTACTTTTTTATATTTAGTCAAGTTTTGACTAAATATTTTAACATCGAGGGGGAATCGAAACGAGGGTCGTGGTGTATGTGCGTATGTGTGTGCGTGCGTGTGTGTGTGTGTGTAGAGCGATTCAGACTAAACTACTGGACCGATCTTTATGAAATTTGACATGAGAGTTCCTGGGTATGAAATCCCCGAACGTTTTTTTCATTTTTTTGATAAATGTCTTTGATGACGTCATATCCGGCTTTTCGTGAAAGTTGAGGCGGCACTGTCACGCCCTCATTTTTCAACCAAATTGGTTGAAATTTTGGTCAAGTACTCTTCAACGAAGCCCGGGGTTCGGTATTGCATTTCAGCTTGGTGGCTTAAAAATTAATTAATGACTTTGGTCATTAAAAATCGGAAAATTGTAAAAAAAAATAAAAATTTATAAAACGATCCAAATTTACGTTTATCTTATTCTCCATCATTTGCTGATTCCAAAAACATATAAATATGTTATATTCGGATTAAAAACAAGCTCTGAAAATTAAATATATAAAAATTATTATCAAATTTTTTTTTTCGAAATCAATTTAAAAACACTTTCATCTTATTCCTTGTCGGTTCCTGATTCCAAAAATATATAGATATGATATGTTTGGATTAAAAACACGCTCAGAAAGTTAAAACAAAGAGAGGTACAGAAAAGCGTGCTATCCTTCTCAGCGCAACGAATACCCCGCTCTTCTTGTCAATTCCACGTGTTCTGTGAGTTCGACAGCTACTTGACTAAATATTGTATTTTCGCCTTACGCGACTTGTTTCTTTTTGCGACATGATGTTCAAATCGAAAGCACTGACTGATAAACTATCGCGAACTGGCGGACGCAAACGCTAAGAGTGTGGTTTCCCTTGTCCAAGGGAAACCACTCTGGCATCTATATTTTTGTCAATGGCTTCCGTTCAAAACATTGATGTTTCGTTTTTGGTATTCGCGAGAAAATAAACGTCAGTCAGTTGACTTAGTACATCGGCAGCAGTTTTAGCAATCAAAGCCTGACCAATAAAAACAACTGGACAAACGTTGGCCGATTCAGTCGAAGACTCTTCGGACATTTGGCCGATAGGAACATGAAAGTTTCAGCCAAAGTAAAAAAAAAATCGGCGAAGGGCCGACCCAAACGACACCCCTGTAAAGTGAACATTTGAACTATGCCTCTCTCTATGGATTATATTATGAAGCTGTTGAAAACATGCACAGATTGTACTCTCCAAGGAAAGATCGATGGGACGATCATTTGAAAGTGAGTGGGAAAACTTGTCTTAAGGGCCATTTAGGGTTGAAAACTCGACAGCGAATTGCTGATATAACAAACGAAAATGTATCTCCCTTGAGATTCGTTGTACCCGGACTCCACTGTACATTTTAGACAACACTCCATTACAAAACCATTTGCAATGCTGAACACACACAAAAAGTGAATTGCTACACTTGAGGTTTCACAAGGGTTGGCAGGTCTGGTGCTGCCTCATTATTTCTTATTCTTCTGCGTTGGTGGGCTGGCGGTCCCATTTACACTTGTGGCTTGGGCGAGTGGAATTTTAAGGGTACAGCTGTTTTTCCCGGCCTTATACGCAGTCATGCTCCTTTTTCGGGATGTCTGCTGCGTATTTTTGTGTTGTTTCTCTATATAATCAATTAAGTAGATGTGCAACGCCAAGGCACTGCATACCCCAGCGAAAGACAAACTTCTCTCTTACTCTCTCTCTCTTTCTCTCTCTCAAACACACACACACACACACACGAACACACACACACACACACGCACACGCACACCCCCCCAAGTTACACACGTACACACATACACACTCACTCACACGCACTCACTCACTCTCTCACACACACTTCATACACACAAAACACACCCCCATACGCACATATAGACAGACGGACATAAACACCTTTGCAAACAAACACACACACACACACACACACACATACGCACACGCACATACACACACCCACCCACTCTCTCTCTTTCTCTCTTATACAAACAGACACACACCCACACACACACACACACTGTACATACGCACGCACACACACACACACACACACACACACATTGACTCACACAAATCTCATACACACAAAACACACACTCATACGCACATAGACCGGCACGGTTGGCCTAGTGGTAAGGCGTCCGCCCCGTGATCGGGAGGTCGTGGGTTCGAACCCCGGCCGGGTCATACCTAAGACTTTAAAATTGGCAATCTAGTGGCTGCTCCGCCTGGCGTCTGGCATTATGGGGTTAGTGCTGGGACTGGTTGGTCCGGTGTCAGAATACTGTGACTGGGTGAGACATGAAGCCTGTGCTGCGACTTCTGTCTTGTGTGTGGCGCACGTTATATGTCAAAGCAGCACCGCCCTGATATGGCCCTTCGTGGTCGGCTGGGCGTTAAGCAAACACATAAACAAACAAATACGCACATAGACAGTCGAACACACACACACCTTTACAAACAAACACCATATACACACTCATACACACACAAACATACACACAAACTCAGACACACACAAACATACACACAAACACATTCACACACACACACACACACACACACACACTCTCTCTCTCTCTCAAACACACACACAGTGCACACACACACACACACCCACGCACACACACACACCCAAGTCACACACACATACACACACTCACTCACACGCACTCACTCACTCTCTCACAAAAACTTCATACGTGCACAAAACACACACCCATATGGACAGACGGACATACACACCTTTACAAACAAACACACATACACGCACACACATACACTTATGCCCACACACACACTTACACACAAACTCATGCACGCGTGCGCACGCACACACACACACACACACACACACAAATACACACACACACATACACACACACACACACACACACAGTAACACTAACACATGTGCTCGAGTCAAAATGAACACAAACACACACACTGCGCAAGAGAGAAAGACTACAGGGAGGCATGACGTCATGATGCAATAATTGACGTCAAAGACTTTTGACCGTGACGTAATCTTCTCACGCGAGCTTTATCCATAGTCTTGAACAACCACACACAAATAGACTTGGAAAGTACAGAATTTCTACCCGTCCAAAGCGGCCTTGGGTGGCGTTTGCTGAAAAAATGGGGGCGACTATTGCACCCACCGTATTTTTGTTAGTATGGTCCCAATTTTTGGTGAACTTCCATCTCCAACTGTAGCACGTAGCCGGGCACAAAGAATCCTTCTTTATCATGTATTATCGGTGTGAACATTTCTCAAGTCGATTACAGTATGTGGGATACCTCCAGCTTCGCTGGGATAACATATCAAAGGACTTGTGTCCATTATAAAGTTAGCTATTTCAGTATTTCTTATACAGTGGAACCCCCATTTTAAGACCGCCAAAAATTTGAGAAAATCTGAGGCCTTAAAAAGGAGGAAGTCTTAAATTGGAGGTATATTTACAGAGACTGTGAACAGATAATGTGACAAATTAAGGTCTTAGAAAGGAGGAAGTCTTAAATTGGAGGTATATTTACAGAGACTGTGAACAGATAATGTGACAAATTAAGGTCTTAGAAAGGAGGAAATCTTAAAATGGAGGTATATTTACAGAGACTGTGAACAGATAATGTGACAAATTAAGGTCTTAGAAAGGAGGAAATCTTAAATTGGAGGTATATTTACAGAGACTGTGAACAGATAATGGGACAAATTATAAGGTCTTAGAAAGGAGGAAATCTTAAATTGGAGGTATATTTACAGAGACTGTGAACAGATAATGTGACAAATTAAGGTCTTAGAAAGGAGGAAATCTTAAATTGGGGGGTCTTAAAAGGGAGGTTCCAATGTATCAGTACATCTTTTTTCGTATCAGTTTCTTCTTTTGATCTAACTATTTCCGCATTTGCTGTCGTGTTTCAAAACTGATGCTACTAATGTTGTGTTGCAGAACAAGCTGGAGATTGCAGCAGGCAACCTGCTGTTTCTGATGGACTACTCCTACCTGCCCAAAGACAACATCATCATCAACAACAACACGTTCACCTGGCCCGACCGCATCATCCCCATCGTCAGAAATGCGTATGTACCGTTTGCTGTGAAGGACTACAGCATTTTCATAGAAATGTTGCAGATTTTGTGCAAGGATATGCATGTTAATGGTGTTCAATAGTAATTCTTGATGTTAACTACTGTAGCCACAAGACTAATAACATGGATTAAATTACATATTATTACCCAACTCACATATAGCAATTAACTCTAGTTCAGTGCTGGTAACGCTGTACGCGTTCCCCTTGGTAACAAGGGAGACCACCCTAAAAAAGAGTGATCCATCCCATAATATCAGACCGATGTCCGGTCCAACATCCGTATGCGTGCGCATACGCCGCCATTTGCATCATTCTCTCTCAGCGGTTCAACTGGACTGGACGCTCCTGACGTACGCTCCTGCTGTTTTCAGCTTTTCGCCAGAGTCTTTGGCTTTGGCTTCTCCCCTTGGTCGCCGCCGAACTTTACACCTGTACCTATGGTGTGTGGTGAGATCTTTCTGTTGTTGTTGTAGTTTTAGCGACGTTTTCGTCGCTCGTTTATACTTGTGAAATTTTTCTGAAATTTGTTCTGTGAAATTTTTCATGAGTTGTTTGCTTTGGCGGAGGCTGCGCTCGTGGTTAGCGCGATACGGAAGCCTAGTTCGAGGCAGGTACCTGACGTTATGCCTCCTAAAGAAGCTCGAGGAGAGATAAGGGCGCAGGATAGTCTGCGTCTTTATCGTCTGAGGCAACTTCCGTTAAGTCTCCCATGTTAGCAGACGTTCAAGCAACTTCCGGTTAGACTTGTTTACTTTCTGTCAAGAGTAGTTTTTCTGGTGTAGCATCTACTGCTTCTGTTTCACCTGGTTGCCCTGGGTTAGCACCAGCTGATGTTGTATCTTTATTGTTGACGCTGAGCGCTCAGGTTTCGACGTTAGCGTCGGAATTATCTTCCACTCGGGAGGAGTTGCGTTCTCTTCCGGCGGGTGTTTCTGATGTTTTTCTTTAGCCATGATCCGGCAGTCTCCTGCGGCTCCCGCTTCGACTTCCGCTAAGCCCTCGGCGTCCGTGACTGGGGCGGATGTCCATGCTTCTCAGGATGGGGTACCCAGTTGGTGTCTCTGCTGAATGTGTCGACACCGGTTCAAGGTATGTTTACACCGCGTGTAGCTAGGTTCTCTAGCGAAAGCGGTGTGCGAGCTCAGGGGGCTCTCTCGTGCGTTGGAGGCCGTGAGAGTTCTTATGAGCAGCGAAAGGACGAACGTTTCCGTAGGTCTCTTGATAAAAATATCGGGGACCGTTTTAGTCCTCTTCCGCCCAGGGGGCAGGAAGTGGTCGGTTCTGCCGACGATAAATTGTCTGAAGTTCTGCCTCCTGGGTCGAGTTTGAGCTCGGGACGGAGGGTAGGGCGGATGACGGGGATGCCTTGAGTGACGGACCGCGGGTGTCCGTCTGTAGGTCAACCTCCTGCGTCTGGTTTCCAGCAGGGCGGTGTGACTGAATAGGCCTCGGTGGCCTACCTGACTACGATGGCGAGCAGGAAGGCTAACCAGGGTACGTCCATGGCGGTGGGCGACACCCAGCTTGCTTGCCGTTCTAGTTGTCCAGCGCAGTGACGTGGGCTAACGAAAATGGCATTTAAGTTATTGGTGACTCTGGGGCTGACCATGGGTGTCATTCTGGGGTCACCTACCTGACTACAATGGCGAGCAGGAAGGTTAACGAGGGTGCGTCCATGGGATGGACGGCACCCAGCTTAACTTGCCGTTCAAGTTGTCCAGCGCAGTGACGTGGTCGGCGGAAAACGGCATTTAAGTTTTGACCGGAATGGGTGGTTGAGAGCAGGGCGTAACTGACTCCCCCTTTTTCCGGTTCCGACTTCTGGAAGTTCGGAGGGACAGGATGTTCTCTTCAGCTTCCGGAGATCGTTGTCCATTGCCCTGGAGTTGGCAAATGGCCGCGTGTAGCCGGGTTCTCCGGTGAAAGTGGTGTACGTTCGCACGAGGAATGTAGCACGCATTTTCGGGCTGGGCAACGTAAGCTTCCGCCCTGGGGGCTGGAAGTTGTTGGGCTGGGTGATTCTTGGATTGGCCATGCGAGTCTCTCTGGGGGTCACCTTCCTGACTTTGACACCGAGTAGGAAGGTGATGTGTGGAGAGGTGTCCACGGTGGTGGATGACACCCAGCTTAACTTGCCGTTCAAGTTGTCCAGCGCAGTGACATGGGCAGTGGTTAACGGCATTTACGACTTGACAGGAAGGGGTGGCTGAGAAATTTTTTCGCTTTATCCACCCCTATCTTTGTTCGACGGCTTCCGGAGTTCGGAGGAACTTTAAGTTCACTTCCGCGACCGGGAATTGTCGTTCATTGCCTTGAAGTTGGCATATGTCTTGTAGTTTTGACTTCCGCTTCCGACGGGCGCAGTGGCGTGGTGGTAAGACGTCGGCCTCCTAATCTAAATCGGGAGGTCGTGAGATCGAATCCCGGTCGCTGCCGTCTGGTGGGTTAAGAGTGGAGATTTTTCCGATCTCCCAGGTCAACTTATGTGCAGACCTGCTAGTGACTTAACCCCCTTCGTGTGTACACGCAAGCACAAGACCAAGTGCGCACGGAAAAGATCCTGTAATCCATGTCAGAGTTCGGTGGGTTATAGAAACACGAAAATACCCAGCATGCTTCCTCCGAAAGCGGCGTATGGCTGCCTAAATGGCGGGGTAAAAACGGTCATACACGTAAAATTCCACTCGTGCAAAAACATGAGTGAACGTGGGAGTTTCAGCCCACGAACGCAGAAGAAGAAGACTTCCGCTTCCTCCCGGGGGGCAGGAAGTGAGCAGTAAGGCTGGTTCTTTGTTGGATATTTTAAGTCAAACAGGAAGGCAGCTTCCGGATTGCACGGTTGTGCTTGACGGCTGCTCAGATGAAGGTGCTTCCGCATTAACGATTGGCACTGGATTCAGGTTCCGTTTCAAGTTAGCAAGGGCGGTGGCGCTCGCAGCTGAAATGGTTCGAGGTTGAATGGAATCGTCCGGTGTGTTTCTAGGCAACCGGTTGGTTCGCATGTTTACTAATCCACGGCCGGTTTCGCTTCCGCTTTTGCGGCTGCGTCTTCCGGTTACAGGATGGGTTAGCGGCCTTCTACCGTTAACACTGTGGTGTTGGTGGTCGGCACTTTTCAGCTTTTGGCTTCCGGGTCCGTTACTGCGGGTCCTTTGCTGTTTTACAGGCTGTATCCACTTCCTCTTCCAGTCTTCTAGCTGGCATGGGACAGGTGGATGGAGACCTGGTCATGAAGTTCCGGTTTGTTTGTTTTTTTTTTCGATTTTGGCAAGTTTTGCCTTATCGGGATGAGTGACTGGTTCTCATCATTTCGATGATCGTTATGATGCTTTTGAACAGGAGGAGGAAATGGGGAGGCTCTTACTTCACTTGTGTCGTTGTTCGCGGCAGTTCGTAGTGGTTTTGAGCTTTCTGAGGAGAATCTTTGGGTGTCAAGCCCTTAGAGCCTCTGTCGGGCTCCTTTTGTGCTTGTGGAAGTTTTCACAAGCGAGTCTTCTTTGTCGCCACTTCCTTGGTGGACAACACTCGACTTTATACCTGCGGCGGGGGTGCTTTAGCTTGTGTCGTACGCTCAAGTAGCGTGTCACTCACGGAGCGCTTTCTGTAGGATTCGGCTAACTCCAGGCTTAAGAACTTAGGTTCTCTTTTTGCGTTCTACGGAACCGCCCTCGGGTTTGACGAACATCCATCTGGATTTTGTTAGCAAGGAGATACTGTCCGTGAGTTCAAGATCTCCTGGCTCGGATAGATTGTCGCATCTTTTCTTTAGGATGGGCTCTTTTGAACTTGCTTTTTCTCTCGCCTGGGCGGTTACGTTCTAAATGGCTATCTTTGTGGTCCTACAGGACGCAGATACAAAGGATGTTTCTTTGCCGTTTTTTGCCTTAGAGTAAGCCTCTGTCTTTAAAGTTTTGTTCTTTTGGCGAGACTTTAATCTCTTTCTCGTTTGAAAGTTCTCTTTTTGAGTCCGCTTCTATGCACGCGGGGTTTTTCCTACTTAGAAAAGCTCACGGTAAAAGGGAAAGCGTTAGGCAGGCCTTGGGGGTTTTTGTTTCTGAACGAAAAGCTTTAGGCTGGCTGTTGTCTATTTTAGCTTTGGCTCGATACCCTCGCTTTCACAAGGTTCTTTCTTGGATCTGTTCAGCGACCTTTTGGTCTCACAGACGGGTCTTTGCAATCTTGGTTCCCAGACCTCTTAAGGCTGGCAAGAAGGCATCTTTGCTTTCTCACATTCGTTTTACACGGATGTCTACTGTAGGGGTATCCTTGAGATACTCAGGGGCTTCCGCCTCGACTCTGGATTTGGCTCAGGGTCTCTATAGGGTTTTTGGTTTTGTTCACTGGCCACTTAGACTGGCGTGGTTCAAAGTGCTTTGTTTCTTACGGAAAGAACTCCTTTTCTTTCTGTTTTTTTGCAGGTGGCTATCCACCTTTCTTTGTGGGTTTCCGTTTTGTCTCCCTTGTTTTTTTTAAGACTTTATGAGATTTCGGCACGTTGTTACGGCTTGGTGCATTTTGGCTTTACCCTGTTTTCAAGACTAGCCTGGCGATTTTTCACGGGAAACGGCCTAGCTTACTCTAGTAGCTTCTGTGAGAGGTGGGAGTAAGCGTGCTTTCTGGCTATTTTGATTAAAGACAGCTCTTTTAAGAAAGTCTGGTCTATGACTTGTGGGTTTTCTTTGTAATTTTTCTGGCATTTGAGCGGAAAATGGGGAAGTCCAGCTTCGATTTGCATTTTCATTTCATGAAACAAGAATTTGGCTCCTTTAGAGTCACGTTTAGCCAATTAAACTTTTCGAGGTTGGTAGATTTTTCTGACTCGCACGGATCTTGTTAGATCAGTGAATCAAAGGTCACTTTCCTGATCTTTCATCTCGGTCGTGATTTAACCTCGACATTTAAGCGGTAATGGGGGCAACCAGCTTCCAATTGCACTTTCAATTCTTGAAGCATGAGTGTGGTTCCTTTAGAGTCACGGTTAGCCAGTTTAACATCTCGAGTTTCGAGGATTTTTCTGTCTTTCACGGTTCTTGTTAGATCGTTGAATCAAAGGGCATTTGACTTTTCTTTCATCTCCGTCGTGATTTAACCTTGGTCGGTTGAAAACGACGTTAAACACTGTATTATGGAGGGAAGAAGGTCTATCTACTCGGGTAGAGGTATGACGTTTTGTAGTCAACCTTACCTAGATGGGCTGCTACACTGGATTCTTGCTCCTGGGGAGCTTGATGTGGTTATTTGTCTTGTGAGGACGCTCAGAAGGCACCTGTCTTGGACTCGGCATTTGGCCAATAAGTCAAAAGCTTGTATGGTATCTCTTATCACATCAGGTGTAAGGATATTGCGATAGGGACTTTAACCAAGTGAGTCTCCATGTTGATCAGACAGGTGTTTACCTGTTGATTAACACAGTCTGGAGATGTTAGGGCAGTTTTGCCTTTCTCTATAGCTGGAACGTTTGAGGCAAGGGCATGGGCCTCCTCTTTGGCAGTCCTCCGGTCGGGCCTTGTTTGGCTGAAGTTCTGGAGTCGGCTTACTGGCGGTCTGAGGAGGGTTTTATTAACTTCCACCTCAGAGACGTCTGGATTCAGGACGGCAGTTCCGCGTTACCTGTTATGGTAGTCGCAGGGCAGGTTCTTATATCATAATTTCGCTATATACCCGCCACCTATAGTAGCAATCTGCTATATGTGAGTTGGGTAATAATATGTCATTTAATCCAAAATTTTAATAATAAATTTTCATTTAATTAATATACTTACCCAACTCACATCGTTTAAACCCTCCCGCCTCCCCGCTGTGTGGTATTGGGTTCTAAAAAAGTAGTGAGTTGGGCTTCGTTCGAATGATGCAAATGGCGGCGTATGCGCACGCATACGGATGTTGGACCGGACATCGGTCTGATATTATGGGATGGATCACTCTTTTTTAGGGTGGTCTCCCTTGTTACCAAGGGGAACGCGTACAGCGTTACCAGCACTGAACTAGAGTTAATTGCTATATGTGAGTTGGGTAAGTATATTAATTAAATGAAAATTTATTATTAAAATTTTGGATTTTCCGCACACGTCTAAAGTAAGCAGATGATTCACACTTACTGTTTTTGTTCCAGAGAAAACAAGCTGCAAAAGGAGCATGATATTGCAGTGAACAAGCTGAACGGGTGGCGACGACGTATGGACAAACAGATGCAAGAAGCCATGCAGAAACTCAAAGACTTTGCCAGCAAGCAGAGCATGTCCGAGTCTGAAAAGTACATGGCAGAACTCAACGCCATGGATGACGAGATAGAGTGGTTCAAAGAAGAGGTAAGCTTTCGCAGAAGTACATGGCAGAACTCAATGCCTATGAAATCGAGTGGTTCAAAGAGGAGGTAAGCTTTTACAGTTTAGAGGGTCAGCTTTCAGCTTTATTGCATCATACTTGGGTGGATTGATGTGCAGACTGATGAATGAGTGGAAAGAATTTGTGTCAGATTCCTATGAACAGTAAACTGTAATTTGAGTTTCAGTGCGATTCTGTTGTTTGGTTGTCTTTGCTGTGATCTGGAGTGTGTTTGAATGAGTGTGTGTGCATTGTATGCTAACTGTCAATACTTAATTTCCTTCAGAAAAATTCATGTCTGGCTTGCCTAAGGGATCAGTGACCATATCAAACAAACTTTTTGTTTTATTAGCTGAATGCAAGCGGTTGTTTTCTAAAAACTGATAAATTCTTTCATATATCTATAGCTGTAACCTGACACGTGTTTCTTTCAGGCGAGATATTCTTGCGACTAGCCGCTCGTGGAGCTAGGAGGCGAGAGTGTATAAGAAATGGGTTGGTGGCCAGCTACGCAAGAATTAAATACCATCGGTTAATACCGAAAAGGTCGTCTGCACTGGTCGGTAAACAGCCATGAACAGCCAATCGGATTGGCAGCAGTGTCGCCGCCATGTTTTCTCGCCTAGCGAGCAAGCCCAAAGCTACCTAGTGTTCGCGGCGAGAATCCTAGCGTCCCACGCGGCGAGAATTGCCCAAGAAACGGTACTTCCTCGCCCCACTCGCTTCACTCGCCATTTCTCGCCTTAAAGGGACTGCTACACCTTATAATAACCATGTCTTTATGTGAGCAGAAGATGAAGATCAACCGAGAGGAGCAGATGCTGGGACTGGAGACGCAGACAGAGTACGAGCAGATCGGCCGTATCCAAGTGGCCAAGGAGCCCTACGACAAGCTGTGGTCAACGGCGGTCAAGTTCCACCAACAGCACGACAAGTGGATGAACGGTCCACTGCTGAACGTCAACGCTGAGTTTGTGGAAGAGGAGGTGAGAATAGACGAATTCCGAAAATAACTGTCGAGATTGTATGGGTTGTGGGAGAGCGACCTTTACTTGCAAAACCTCGTACAAACATTGGAGGGGCCAATCACTAGCAAGGGGTCAGTTGGAAACACATAGAAACACGCACGTATTTCCTTCACCCCCCTTGCTAGGGATTGGCCCCTCCAATATGTGTAAGAAAAGATCACTCTCCCACAACCCATACAAACCCGACAGAGTTATTTCTGAAAATCATCTACTTGGTATATGCTTCGACAGTGTTGGCATAATGTCAAAGCTGAAAGTTGTTGTTGCCATTGCTGCAACTTAATTGCTGTACAGCTGCTGTGTGTGTTCGTGTTTTCTATCAGGCGTATCCTAATTTTGCAAAAGCTCTCGACGCAGATCACTTAAAAGGACTGTGTACCTGTTCGCTTCCACCCCCGTCTCAGGCCCAGGCTTTGCCCAGCCCCATCCAGTGGGGGAAAAACGTCTGTGCCCACAAATTAAGATACATCTTATAAGATACAGTTTTTGGTCTGTGCTAGCTGTTCAGATAGTAGCCTTAGTCATTAATTGCCCTTGGTCTATAATCTTTACCTGAGCAGAAGATAAGCAAGTTGCTGAAGAAGACAAAAAAAAGGTGGTTATGCGCAGTGATGTAAAATCAAAGTCTATGTCACAATCTGGCAATCTGGGTCATATTTTGAGAGTAGATGTTCTACATCTGGCCCTTG
The DNA here is from genome assembly GCF_037325665.1 of Littorina saxatilis. Taxonomy (NCBI): domain Eukaryota; kingdom Metazoa; phylum Mollusca; class Gastropoda; order Littorinimorpha; family Littorinidae; genus Littorina; species Littorina saxatilis. Next base: position 23,068,572 of record NC_090248.1, on the reverse strand, counting down.
CCCTAAAGAGGGACTAATCTACAACCTTTGACAAGCAAGACCCAGAGTGAAAACAGACCACTAAAACATCATCATCTCTTCCTCCCCAGGTTCAAAACCTGTGGCGCACGGCCTACAAGCTGACCAAGATCTTTGCCCACCCGGACTACAAGGGCCCCATGCGGGCGTCGGCCACCATCAAGGCCAAGCTGGAGAAGTTCAAGATCAGCATGCCCATCATCAGCGCCCTCTGCAACCCTGGCATCAAGCAGCGGCACTGGGACATGATGAGCGAGAAGGTATGTGGGTGTAATGATGTGGTGTTAGTGTTTATGATGATCTTGGACGGGCGCAATGGCCCAGTGGATAAGATGCCAGCCTTTCATGCGGAAGGTTAAGTGTTTGAATCCCGGCCGTGCCTGGAGGGTTAAGGGTGGAGATTTTTTCTGATCTCGCAGGTCGACTTATGTGCAGACCTGCGAATACCTTATTCCCTCTTTGTGTGTACACTGAAGCACAAGATCTATTACACGCGGAAAAGATCCTGTAATCCATGTCAGAGTTTGGTGGGTTATAGAAACACAAAAATACCAAGCATGCAACCCTTAAAATTGGCATATGGCTTCCTAAATGGCGGGGTATAAACAGGTCAAGCAAAGTAGAAGATAATTGGTTGTGAGCTATGATACTGTCCAGGAGTAACTGATTCGATCCTCAGAAAGTCTTTGGATGAGCTATATATTAAAAATGTTTGAGCTTTCATTGTACTTTGCAGGTTGGTTTCAACATGACGCCCAGTGACAACACACCGCTGTCAGAGGTGCTCCAAATGGGGCTGGAGAAGTTCCTGGATGACCTCAAGGACATCAGCTCGCAGGCCAGCAAGGAGTACGCCCTGGAGAAGGTCAGTTGCTTCATTCTGCAAGATATAGGAAACAAAGGGAAGTATAAGCACTCTAAATATAGCAACAGTAAGTTATTTTTAACCAGTCTCCTGGCTTCTGAGAGAATAAATATAATTGAAACGAACCATGCTCTCAACAAACTGTGGTCTAAACACCCCAGGAACTTCTCTATTTAGATATACCAGTCAATATAACACTTACCTCGACAGTACTATTCTTGCACATTATCTATTATAGGCCGAAAAAATTGGACAAAACGCTGAGTGGGTACAATTATCTCCCATAACCATGTGCCACCGTGGATCCCAAGCACTGTCCGAGTGCTTCCCCCTTACAGGATGTAGGTGGCGCGTCCTCTTTCTTTTTTCGCGCGTGTCAGACCGGCTGTGTTTCTGCTACGCTCCCGGATTATTTTGGACTAAGAGGCTCCTTTTCTGTGTGGACTATCACCTGTTGGATTATTGTGTGTTATTCCACTTCTGGCTTGAGGCTACGTTGTGTTTCCTTCAACTTGTGCCTCCGTTTTTGTGTGGCGGACTCGGCGTGCCTCCCGTCCTACTTCGTGGTGACCGGTCGTCTGCTTCTCGTTTCGCCGCATTCACTTGAGTATTGACCTAAATTTTCTTTGAATTTTGTTAATTCTCGGTCTTTAAGGGTACGTACAGGGCGAGGTAGGATGTCTCGTCCTGTTTTGGGCTCTGGTTCTACGGAACCAGAGTCTGCCGGGGGCAACCCTTCTCCGGGCGCCCAGCGTCATGTTTTACGCACGGAGAAGGGGATCTTTCGGCGCTCCGACTCTCCCTCCCCAAACGCTTTGCGTTTGCGGCGAGGGAGGGCGGAGAAAGCCTGTTTGAGCAAGCTCAATGCGAGCTTGCTCAAACAGGCTGGGCTTGAGCCTGGGACTTCGGGCGGGGCTGCGCCGTCGAAGGTTCGGGGAAGGTCGAGGGGAAAGAAAAAGCTTCTTTCTCCTTCTCCTTCAGTGGAACAGGCTTCCCCCCCTTCGACGCCGTTGTCCGGCCCTCAGTCTCAGGCTTCAGCTCCTCCCGGTTTCAAGCCTGGGGGGAAGGTTTCCTTCTCCCCCCTGGCTCGAATCCGGGGGCAGGTCGATTCCCAACCCTCTTTGGGGGTTGGTGAATCCGATCTAGGGGCTACTGGAGAGACTCAGGTTTTGACAGCCAACGGCCATACCACGTTGAAAACACCGGTTCTCGTCCGACCACCGAAGTTAAGCAACGTCGGGCCCGGTTAGTACTTGGATGGGTGACCGCCTGGGAACACCGGGTGCAGTTGGCATTAAAATCTTCCTTTTCCGGTGCCTCTCCTGTGCCCTCCTCGGTTTCCACCGCTGTGGAAGCCAGGAGGGACACGGGTCCTCCTCTGAACTCCCTCGCTGGGTCGTCTGCTGCTGTTTTGACAGTAGTTTCGGCCTCCTGGGGGGGGAGATCGGAGGAGATGACGGGGTCTCTGAATTCCCTCCCCGCTGGGGTTGGGATGCGAATTGACCCCGTTCAGGGCGGTCCTGTGGGGGCAGGGGTTTCAGGCTTCGTGCCTACGACCACTGCTACTACGGTTCCCTCTGACGTCCGTGTGACTGGTGGCTGTCCCTCTTGAAACGCTCCGGCCGACTAGTTACTGGACGTGGAGGTGTTCGACAGAACGTGGTACTTCTGTCGAATGGTCAGGGCGACGGGAACATTGTTTCTGTTGCTCAGACCGACACCTCCGACCGGACCGTCTTGACCCCACGCCATTCCTTAGCGTCTGGTGTTCGGGTGACGGATGGTCCGGACCAAGGGTCCGGAACGTTCCAGGCTTACGGGTCGGGATCGAACCGGACCCACGGGTCCCGACTGGACTTGACCTCCGGGTTTGGTCCGGACGGGACCCATGGTACGGGACCGTACCGGACCTTAGGGTCCGGTGCGGGACAGTACCTCTGGCCCTTGCCGGACCCCCCGGACCTACGGGTCCGGATGGTACGGTACGGGACCAGTGTTTCGGTCGGGACCGGACCACCCGACCACCTCTGTTGGTCTGGGTGGTCTGGCACCGAACCGGAACACACCGGACCTACGGGTCCGGAGGGTACGGTACCGGACCAGTGGTCCGGTCGGGACCGGACCACTCGACCACCTCTGTTGGTCCGGGTGGTCTGGCACCGAACCGGACCATGCCGGACCTACGGGTCCGGATGGTACGGTATGTCCACGTCCGGACCGAGCCACCCGAACACTTCTGTGGGTACGGATGGTTCGGTACCGAACGGGACCTCCGGATGGTACGGGACCGGACCGAATCTACGGGTTCGGATGGTCCGGTACCGGACCACCCGACCACCTCTGTTGGTCCGGATGGTCTGTCACCGAACCGGACCATACCGGACCACCGGACCTACGGGTCCGGATGGTACGGTAGGTCCACGTCCGGACCGAACACTTCAGTGGGTACGGATGGTTCGGTGCCGTACGGGACCTCCGGATGGTATGGGACCGGACCACAGGACCGGAACACCGGACCACCCTACCGGATCGGTCCGGACCACCCGACCACCTCTGTTGGTCCGGATGGTCTGGCACCGAACCGGACCTACGGGTCCGGATGGTACGGTATGTCCACGTCCGGACCGAGCCACCCGAACACTTCTGTGGGTACGGGTGGTTCGGTGCCGAACGGGACCTCCGGATGGTGCGGGACCGGACCGGACCTACGGGTCCGGATGGTCCGGTGCTGGACCGGTGGTCCGGTCCGGACCGGACCACCCGACCACCTCTGTTGGTCCGGATGGTCTGGCACCGAACCGGACCATACCGGACTTACGGGTCCGGATGGTACGGTGTGTCCACGTCCGGACCGAGCCACCCGAACACTTCTGTGGGTACGGATGGTTCGGTACCGAACGGGACCTCCGGATGGTACGGGACCGGACCGGAACACCGGACCGGAACACCGGACCGGAACACCGGACCACCCTACCGGACCGGTCCGGACCACCCGACCACCTCTGTTGGTCCGGATGGTCTGGCACCGAACCGGACCTACGGGTCCGGATGGTACGGTACGTCCACGCCCGGACCGAACCACCCGAACACTTCTGTGCGTACGGATGGTTCGGTGCCGAACAGGACCTCCGGATGGTACCGGACCTACGGGTCCGGACCTACGGGTCCGGATGGTCCGGTGCGGGACCACCCGACCACCTCTGTTGGTCTGGATGGTCTGGCACCGAACCGGACCATACCGGACCACCGGACCTACGGGTCCGGATGGTACGGTATGTCCACGTCCGGACCTAACCACCCGAACACTTCTGTGGGTACGATGGTTCGGTGCTGAACGGGACCTCCGGATGGTACGGCACCGGACCGGACCACCCTACCGGACCGGATCGGCACCCCCGACCGGACCGGACCATTTCTTTTCTGATCAGACCCGATGGGTTCCTGTTCAGTCTATAAATGGCGGGGGTTCGTTGGCTGGGCTGACCCAACAGTCGCAGGGTTGTTGTTTTTCTCCCCCTTCGGCTGCTGGAGACGTTTCGTCTTTGGGGCAGGGGTCTTCGCGGCCTCTTGCTTCTGTGGGCGTTTCTTCACAGCCTGCTTCATCGCTTTCGGCTCTTCCCCCTCAAGCTCCCTACACTCCTGCTTTTGAGGAGTTGTCGGGAAGTGAAGAGGAGAGTGAGTCGGAGGACGATAGGGAGGAGGATCAGGGTCGCCCTGAGGTTAACACTGAACCTCTACCCTTGCCGGTTTCTGATGGAACTTCCGAAGCTATGCTTCGTACTTTCCAACAGTACATGACAGACATCACGCGGCGTCTTGACGTCACGGATGCCTCTCTTAAGCGTCTGTCGTCTAGTGTTGACACACAGGACGTGGACCCGGGGTCTGAGGACGAGAGGCAGGAGGCTCGTCCTCGCACAGCTAGAAGGACGTTTGAACAGTTTCAGGACGTCCTTCCCTGAGACGCCCTCTCGTCCTTTGAGTCCGCTTCGGCCCGGGCGCGGGAGGCTCACGCCGCGTCTGCCGGCGGCTCGTTTTATGAACGATCCGGCCGCCGGCAATTCGCGTTCCACCCTAGTCTAAGTGCCACGGTGGAAGCGGCAGCACATCGCCTGAGGAGTACAGATTCACGTGCAAACGCGACCTATGTTCCTCGGGAGGACGCGGGTTCAGTGCCATGCTTTCCTTCGGGAGGCGCACCTCCACTGTTTCCTCGTGTCCAATCTGTTTCGTCCCTCCCTTTTCCCTTTGACTCTCGAACTCTCCCTTTCCAGACTTCGAGTGTTTAGGGTGGGGCTGACGGTGATGTGTTCGTTGGGGAGGTGCCTTCGGTCAAGAAGGTGGAACTGAGCTCTGCTTCGTTCCACAGTCTTGAGGCCACCGTTTCTTCCACAGTCGAGGCCCAATCACAGGCCTTGACATGGATGAGCACGCTGTCCACACTGTTGGACCCTCCCGATCGGGCAGAGTCCGATTCCACTCGGGTCCTTGACACGGTTCGAGTGGATCGGGCTTTGCATGCCGTGCGATCGTGCGTGACGTCTGCGGCAGAATTGGCCATTGGAACACGGGTCCACTTTATTGGCCCTGTTCCGTGATCATTTTCTGCCTACTTCTATAGTGCCTCCGGATATGAGGAAGAGTCTGAGGAACACGTTTCCTCAGCCTTCTTCCCTCTTTCATCCGGACACTGTTCGTTCTGTGGTGGAGTCCACACGCCAGAGGAACACTGATTCTCTGATGGTTGGCCTCGCTGCTTCGGCGACGGCGGCGGGGAGTAAGAGAAGTGCTACAGTCACCTCCAGCTCCCAGCCTCAGAAGAAGAAGAAGAAGCCAGTTTCACTGCCTCCTTCTTCCTCCTCTTAGGCGCCTGTTGCGTTCCCAAGCAAGAGGAAGGGTGCTCAGACAGGTAAGGGGAAGCAGCACCACCAGGGGGGGTGGTCGCAAGCCTGCGCCTGCCCGCCAGCAGAATTTTCAGTGAGTCCCGGCCCTACGTTGACGCCCCCTCAAGTTGCCCCTCTTTCGTCCGTCGGTTCCCTTTTTTCGGGCCCGCGGCATGTGGGGCAGACTGGTCTCCAACCAGTTTTTCTTGAGGGTGGTGTGGTCGGGGTTTTCTCTACCGCTGTCGTCACAACCTCCATTGTCCGCTCTACCTTGGACGTTCCCCCCTCCTCGAGAGCCTGCCAGATGGCAGGCTCTTCAGGACGAGGTGAACTCGTTGGTCGAGAAGAAGGCGGTCTACCCCCTTTCTCAGCCTTCTCTGGGGTTCTGCTCCCGCCTGTTCACCGTCCCCAAAAAGGACGGCCGGTTCAGGCCGGTGTTGGACCTCTCCACCTTGAGCTTGTACCTTCACAGGTGCAAGTTCAAGATGGAAACCCCTTCGTCGGTCCGGTTGGCCATCCGGCCAAACGATTGGGCCATGTCTGGGACCTCCAGGATGCTTACTTCCACATCCTGGTGGCCCCGGGGTACCGACATCTGCTCCGGTTCGTTTGGGAGGGCACGGTGTTCGAGTTTCGGGCCCTCCCATTCGGCCTGTCCTTGGCCCCTCTGATTTTCAACGGGGACAACAACACCACATGCTTAGCTTACCTTCGCCACCAGGGGGGCACCAATTCTCGGTCCCTCTCCCTGTTGGCGGAGGAGATTCTGCTCTGGTGCCAGACCAATCAGGTCCGGATGTCAGTCCAGTTCGTTCCGGGGAAACTGAACGCCCTGGCCGACATTCTCAGTCGGGGCGATCAGGTTCTCTCCACAGAATGGACCATCGCTCACAACGTTCTACAGCGTCTGTGGGCAAGGTGGGACCGTCCTCTGATCGATCTGTTCGTAACTCGATTCAGCGCTCGGCTTCCCAGGTACGTCAGCCCCTTTCGAGACATGAATGCGTTCCACTTGGACGCATTCACTCTCTTGTGGAGGCTCCTCGATGCTTACGCCTATCCCCCGACATCTCTGATTCCGAGGGTGCTGGCAAAATATCTGCAGGAACGACCAAGACTGATTTTGGTCGCGCCTTACTGGCCAACAGCTCCGTGGTTTCCAGATCTTCGCGGTCTCACCCACGTAGACCCTCTACCTCTGGATCTGGACGGGGGAGGTCTGCTCCAGCCTCGATCATGCCTCCCTCATCCACGTCCAGAGAGTCTGTGCTTGACCGCATGGCTCTTGTGCGCTCCAAACTGCTTGCACTAGGATTGCACAAGAGTTCAGTAGAGTTTTCCTTGAACGCTAAGAGGCGATCAACTAATCAGCTCTACGACTTACGCTGGAGAGCTTGGGCCACCTTCGCCTTGTCCAAGGGGATAAAGCCGCTTTATTCCTCAACACAGGACTTGGCCAACTTCCTGGTGGAAGTGTATCAAAAGAAGAGTCTTTCTTCTAAGACTCTTCTTGGATACAGATCTGCCATCGCTTCCACGATTGCGGCCGCTACTGGTCGCAGAACTGAACACTTGATCAGGTCCTCCCTCATCGCTAATGTCCTTTCGGGTATTAGCAATGCAGCGGTGTCTAAACCTCGGGTTTCATTTCCCAAGGGGGATGTCTTTCTGGTCCTCAAACTCCTGCGTAGCAATGAGTTTGAACCCCTGGCAGGCATCAGTATCAAGTTGCTGATTTTTAAGACTAATTGTTCCTCATCGCTTTAGCCACTTGCCGTAGACTCAGTGGTATTCAAGCTTTGAGTGGCCTGGACTTTGACATTGAGTTCACCACACAGCAGTGGTTGCTAGCATGGTCACGTCAGTCTAAGGTATGTTTCTTGGGTATATTTTCTTTTACGGTAGTACTGTTCGAAAATTGCCTGGGTATCTTAATCCTTGGATTTAAGTGATTTTGATTAAGGAGTTTAATACTCTACATATCACCCTCACACCACTCTGGTATTCTGTGCAAGAATAGTACTGTCGAGGTAAGTGTTATATTGACTGTAAGGCTTCTTTTTAAGCCTACTGTCTATATGATACTTACCGAGACAGTACTATTAGAGTTTCCCTCCCGCCTCCCCTCTTGATATGTTATGGGCTTTTTGAGGGTCTGCAGCTCATAAAGAAAGAGGACGCGCCACCTACATCCTGTAAGGGGGAAGCACTCGGACAGTGCTTGGGATCCACGGTGGCGCATGGTTATGGGAGATAATTGTACCCACTCAGCGTTTTGTCCAATTTTTTCGGCCTATAATAGATAATGTGCAAGAATAGTACTGTCTCGGTAAGTATCATATAGACAGTAGGCTTAAAAAGAAGCCTTACAATTGTTTTGATATGTGCATGCGCACACATATCAGGCATGAAAATTCTCCGTATTTTCGGTATTTTCCGTATTTTTGAAAAAAATAAACCGTAATTTTTTTTATTTTCCGTATTTTTCCTCTTTTTTTTTTTTTTTTTTTTTTTTTTTTTTCCCTAGTCATAGTTATAGTAAAATAGTTTTGGGGCCATGGTTGAATCCAATTTTAAGGCTCAGATAGCCCCAGATTGCACCAAATTGCACCCTTGAAAAAAAAAATTTCCGGGGGGGCATGCCCCCGGACCCCCTAGAAGTCTTGGCGCTTCGCGCCTGCGAAACTTGGCGCTATGCGCCTGCGAAACTTGGCGCTATGCGCCTGCGAAACTTGGCGCTACGCGCCTTCGAATTTTTTTTCTCAGTATTTTATTTTTTTTCAGTTTTCATGCCTGACATATACACACACACATTATTCTTGGTTGTTGCAATCTCTGAGGTATGGCAACCACAAACACACACACACACACACACACACACACACACACACACACACACACACACTTACATCCATTCTTATATATAATTAGATTATTGATTATGTCCACAGGCGCTTGTGAAGATGAAGAAGGACTGGGCGGACATGCACTTCAACTTCGTGGAATACAAAGACACCGGACTCAGCATCCTGGCCTCGTTTGAAGACATCCAGGTGCTGCTGGAAGACCACGTCGTCAAAACCATGACCATGAAGGGGTCGCCCTTCATCGCACCCTTTGAGAAAGAAGTTACCGAGTGGGACCAGAATCTGGTAAGATTCATTTTGGTTGCTGTGTGGGTGGGCTGTTCGTCTGACTGTTTTGTCCCCTCTCTCTGCACATCCAAATGTATTAGGTGTGTGTATTTCGGGCACTCGTTTGTGAAATCATAGTAGTTTGTTCCCAAGACCAGAGACTGCTGATATCTTTTCCGTAATTTTGTACCTTTTCATTTATTCATTCATTCATTCATTCAATTGCTCACTTGTTTATTCATCATTTCTGTATTCATTTAATTGTAACAGATCTATCACCTAAGCAGGTTACAAATGGGCCGAATGAAGCAAAAAGGTCCTCAAGAGAAGAAACTAATACCTTAAAATCAGCAAACACAATAATTCACGAGATCTAAACAACAAAACAGATTCACCTCTATGTTTCTTACGAAACTTTCGTCTTTTTCTCTCTTGTACAAACAGCATGTCATGAAGGAAATCCTGGACTCATGGCTCAAAGTGCAGACGGCCTTGGCTGTACCTGGAACCCATCTTTGGCTCTCAGGATTCCCGCAACCTATATGACTAACTAATTCATCTTTTTCGTGTGTCTAGCATCGCATGAAGGACATCCTGGACTCATGGCTCAAAGTGCAGGCGGCCTGGTTGTACCTGGAACCCATCTTTGGCTCTCAGGATATCCGTAACCAGATTCCTGTGGAGGGCAAGATGTTTGAAGAAGTTGATGATCAGTGGTAAGAGTCTATCTCTGTATCAGACCTGTTTACCCTTATGATTTTGGCGTAATTTATTACGATTTTCTGCAAAAAATACGCCATTCCGCTATCCGTGTCAAGACTACGATTTTCATAAATAAAAAAATAAAAATAAAAATTATTTTTTATTTTTATTAATTCACATGTTTGGCATTGTTTTTTTCAATGGCAAAATGGGGTGAAAAAGCACAGGACTGACCAGAGATCATGTCTGTCTGATGAGACGCTGGAGAGCCTTCTAGTGGTGAAGTCTCGCCCTCACTCATTCGGCAAGCGCAAGTACAGTAGAGAAGCGCTTGACACACTCAAAAAGGCCAACTGCGAGCAAAAGAAAAAGAATCAGTGATGCATGTGCTTTTGATGTGATCTTCTTTGAAATTATGATGACTACAAAAACTGACTGATGTGTTTTGTTTGTGAATGATGGATATATGTGCATGATTGCGTTTCGCAGACACAGTTGTCATGTGCGTTGTAATTGGCGACGAATGCTGGATGATTACTATTTTTGTGCCAGGATTACTATTTTTGGGGCTGAGCATTACTCCAAAACACTTATGGGGGTAAACAGGTCTGCTGTATAGTTTGGATGAGGTGAGACTTTTGTATACTTCAAGACATATTGCCCACAGAATTTTGCTTAAAAACCAGCACACATATTTTCAGATAGTTTGACTTGTGTTAGTGTAACATGATTTTGGGAAATGTACTTTTCTTCTCCTTCTGTGATCGTGGACTGCGACTCCCACATACACTTGTAAGCGTGAGTGGGCTTTTACGTTTGTGACCATTTTCCACGTGCCATTTGGCACAAAAAGCTCTTCCTTTTGCGGAATCAAAAGGGTGAACATTATATTCAACAAATTAGAAGCCAGATCAGATATCTCAGGTGCCAACACGGCAACAGATGATGACGGAAAGAATTAACTTTGCACTCATAGACAGCTACATTGGATCACATCTAATTGCTTACCATCTATTTATTTAGGCGTGAGATGATGACAAACGCAGTGAAAGACACCAAGGCGCTGGTGGTCGTCAACCAGGAGAACATGTTGGAGAAACTCAAACACTCTGAGGTATGTCTGGTAGTGTGTCAAGCATATTGTAGGCATGTGGCACTTAGTGAGTAACATTTCTGACTCTTATGAAGTAGGCAACATTTAGATAGAGACAAGGTTTGATCATTGCGACTGCACAGAAATGTGCTGGAAAATTAACAAAGGAGTTTTATTCAAGGCGAGGAATACGTTAAAATATGCATGGTTTGTGTACTTCGGTAATATTGATTTAGTAAGGAATGCACTTCAATTACTTTGCCGTCAGCGTTTTTGCTGCTTGCATTTTGTGTCTTTCTGGATTAGTTAACTCACTCGCCACGACCAGTTTTCTCCCTTGACTTTCCCTCCAGACGGGCCATTTGCATGGGTTAGGAAAAAATTCATAGTGAAAGAATGAATAAAGATAGACAGATGAATCGCTAATTTCACCTTCATCCACGTCAGATCCTTCAGTTTGAAGCATTTCAACAACTTCCAACGCCGTAAAACGCCTGTCATTGGGTCTACGAGACGAGCGTGACAACTGCGTGGAAGACGCCATTGTCTTACTGTTTACCCTGACGCTGATCGTCGGTAGTTTCGCAAACCGGGTCACAATACAGACAAAGAAAGGGACAAGTGAATGCAGTTGCTTCCCTTGCACTGTGGAAAGACCACAGAACAAGCTAGCAACATTTAGTTCCGTACAAACTGCGTCACGATCGCCGCGCGAATTTTTGAAATTCAGAAACGCTATAGCGTTCGGTCGTCCGGAACGCTATGGCGGACTTGGAACGCTATAGCGTTCCATCGTCCGGAGAGAGTTAATAAGCAAAAAGAGACCAAGTGATGGTAATGTGTACGTTGTAACATATACTGTACTTTGATTTTTTCCACAGTCTATGCTGGATGACATTCAGAAAGGCCTGAACAACTATCTTGAAAAGAAACGACTCTTCTTCCCAAGGTAAAATGTTTTCTTTGTTTTTCAATCAATTAATCCATCAAACAAACTTATTATCTCAAGCATAAGAAATTACGTTGGTGGTGCATAAATGACAAACACAACACTACAACATTATCATATTATCATGGGGATTTTTGTGTTTGTAGGGATCTTGCATATGACCAAACACAATATATGATGCTGATCATGTTGATGATAAGGATTTTTACTTGACAGATTTTTCTTCCTGTCCAACGATGAACTGCTGGAGATTTTGTCAGAGACCAAAGACCCTTTGCGCGTACAACCCCATCTCAAGAAGTGCTTCGAGGGCATAGAATGCTTGACCTTCAACGCTGACAAGGTCATTCTGGCCATGGAGTCGGCAGAGAAGGAGAAGGTGGCGTTCTCACGTCCCATCGTCCCAGCTGAAGCAAACGGCTTGGTGGAGAGATGGTTGTTACAGGTATTTGTTTCTGTTCTATTAGGCCCAAAAAAAAAAAATTGTTTCTGGTAACATGGCTAAAAAAATAGGGTCGGTAGGTAGGGATTTTTTTTAATTTTTTTTATTTTTATTTTTTTTACCCCAAATGTAGACCAATAAAACTAACTTTAAAAATCGCGCAAAGAGACTGGATTCACTATACATAGAGACAAGACACTCAACACATTTACAAATCGTCAGCGGACTTTCGTTTTCACACGTTTTTGTTGTTCATTTTCTCACCCTGTCCTTTACCACCAAAAAAAACCAACATTTTTTGGGTTTGGAAAAAAAAAGTTTAGGGTCGGCGCTGAAATTTAGGGTCGGTCGGGTGACCAGAAACAGTCAAATTTTTTTTTTTTGCCTTATGACAATGGAAGGATCCCCTTACAGGTATTATATTTGTTTCTGTTCTATTATGACAATAGAAGGATCCCCTTACAGGTATTATATTTGTTTCTGTTCTATTATGACAATAGAAGGATCCCCTTACAGGTATTATATTTGTTTCTGTTCTATTATGACAATAGAAGGATCCCCTTACAGGTATTATATTTGTTTCTGTTCTATTATGACAATAGAAGGATCCCCTTACAGGTATTATATTTGTTTCTGTTCTATTATGACAATAGAAGGATCCCCTTACAGGTATTATATTTGTTTCTGTTCTATTATGACAATAGAAGGATCCCCTTACAGGTATTATATTTGTTTCTGTTCTATTATGACAATAGAAGGATCCCCTTACAGGTATTATATTTGTTTCTGTTCTATTATGACAATAGAAGGATCCCCTTACAGGTATTATATTTGTTTCTGTTCTATTATGACAATAGAAGGATCCCCTTACAGGTATTATATTTGTTTCTGTTCTTTTAGGACAAAGGAAGAATCCCCCCCTTTTTTTTTTTAAATAAATTTTTAAAAAATAAAAAAGCGTTGTGATGTATTAAGTTGCTCCTGCAACATGTGCACAGATGCTTATAGCCAGCTTGCACAATATTTTATATGATAAATGTCCTAATCAACCCCAGGTGTTTCTATGAATGATAGAGTTTTGTTCGGGTAGAATAGTGGGATGCATGCATACTGTTAACAACCCTGTGGGTCTCTAGGAATAAAAGGGTTAATTGTATTTTGGATTCTCTTCAGTGGAGGACATGATGTCTCAAGCTGAGTTGTTGTGAGGTGAGGGATTAATGTTATTTATGATGGCTGTGCAGGTGAAAGATTATACATGTAATAATGATGGATGCACTCATCAACTCTATGCGTAATTAAGAATGAAAGGATTAAATCTATTTTTCACTGTATTCCAAGGTGGAGGATGTGATGAAGTTAAGTCTTCGCGAGGTAATGGGCAAAGCGGTGGCCGCCTACCCCCTCACCAAGCGTACTGACTGGGTGCTGCAGTGGCCGGGACAGATCGTGCTGGCTGCCAGTCAGATCCACTGGACTGCCGAAGTCACTCAGGTAAACACTGCATGCACAATAGTGTTCCTTATGTGAGTGTGTGTGTCTGTGTGTGGCTTCTTTTTTGTCTTTTTGTCTTTTTCTTTTTTTCTTCTGTTATCCTGGACACTGTCAAGCACTTTGCGTGCATTGCTTGAGAATTTTCAGATCCTTCGTAACAGATCATGCAGCTGCCAGATGAATAATAGTGGTTGTTTTGACTGCAAACACTTGTTGACATATTCACAAGTATGCCCAGGATAAGGATATATAATATGCATGCTTGTGGATTGCAGTTCCATGCTTCTATTTTCTTATTGGCCATGCACAAATTTCTTCACTAGTTTTGCATAGGATAAGCATATACATTCTTGTGGATTGCAGTGGCAGGTTGAGGTCATGCTAAACAGCTTTAAACAATTGTGTTCACTATTTCATGTACAGGCCATAGCCTACGGCGGGCTGAACGCATACCTGGCCAAAAGCAAGAAACAGGTGGAGGGAAGTGTAGAGCTGGTGCGAGGCAAGCTGAGCAAGATGAGCAGAATCACACTGGAGGCACTCATCGTCATTGACGTGCACGGTGAGTTATAGCATCTTGTCACCGCCGGTGAATGTTTGTGTGGCTGGTGGAGGGCAGTGTAGAGTAGCAAGATGTCGCGAATCACACTGGAGGCACTGATCGTCATTGACGTGCATGGTGAGTTATAGTATGTGGTCGCTTGCTCTGTGCACTGATGTGCATGGTGAGTTGTAGCATCTTGTCACTGCCGGTGAATGTTTGTATGGCTGGTGGAGGGCAGTGTAGGGCTTGTGCGAGGCAAACTGAGAGCAATGTTGTGAATCACATTCAGGTGCATGGTGAGTTCATGTCTGGTCACTGCTTGACAATTAAGAATTAAGGAAAGGGGTAAGAATAGACCAAGAAAGCCGCTTGAATTTTGATAAAAAATTGAATGTTCACACTTAATTGTTTTTGCTAGCGATAACTTTTTGTCTTGTGGATCAGCCAGCTACATTATTACTTTCAGAATGACCTCTGAGTATTATTTGCTTTGCCTTGCAGCTTGCGATGTGATCAACACACTGTACGGCCAGAACACCCACACAGCCCACAATTTCTCCTGGATCAGCCAGCTGCGTTATTACTTTGAGAATGAATACTGAGTACAGTGGAACCCCTCTTTGAAGATTTCAAAAAATCTGAGAAAATTGGGCCTTTAAATGGAGGGAATCTTAAAATGGGGGTACATTTACAGAAGTTTTGAACAGAAAATTTGAGGAAACAGTCTTAAAAGGGAGGTAGTCTTAAATTGGGGGCTCTTAAAAAGAAGTTTCCACTGTATTAGTAATTGCTTTGCCTTGCAGCTCGTGATGTCATCAACACACTGTACGGCCAGAACACCCAGACACCCAACGATTTCTTCTGGATCAGCCAGCTGCGGTATTACTTTGAGAAAGATGACGGAGTTTTATTTGCTTTGCCTTGCCTTTGCAGCTCGCGATGTGATCAACACACTGTACGGCCAGAACACTCAGACGCCTCACGATTTCTCCTGGATCAGCCAGCTGCGGTATTACTTTGAGAAAGATGACGGAGTTTTATTTGCTTTGCCTTGCAGCTCGCGATGTGATCAACACGCTGTATAGTCAGAACACCCAGACGCCTCACGATTTCTCCTGGATTAGCCAGCTGCGGTATTACTTTGAGAAAGATGATGGAGTTTTATTTGCTTTGCCTTGCAGCTCGCGATGTGATCAACACGCTGTATAGTCAGAACACCCAGACGCCCCACGATTTCTCGTGGATCAGCCAGCTGCGGTATTACTTTGAGAAAGACTCTGTGATGGTGCGCATGATCACCACCTCTGTCGCCTACGCCTACGAGTACCTGGGCAACACCGGACGACTGGTCATCACTCCTCTCACTGACCGCTGCTACAGGTAAAGGGGGGTAGGGGAAGGGAATTAAGGGAAGGGATGAGAGGAGGGGGAGTGTTTGGTGCATTTAGGGGGGTAGGAATGGCTTTCATTCAATGAAGTTGTAATCTTCTTGGTTTAAATTAAATTACATATTCTTACGCAACTCACATAGATAGCATTAACTTCAGTTAAAGTGCTAGGACACTGAACTACGCTTCACCCCAAAGGGGAAGCAACCCCCTAAAAAAGAACGGCATTGACCTATAACCCAAGCTATACAAGAGTCGAGGTCATACCGTCACGTGACCTATCACGCGTGACTCGACCGCCGCCTATGTTAGAAACTCACTCCTACTTCAGCCACCAAGTAGCTCGGACGCTTTTCACACTACGCTGCAGGCTTTTAGCCTACTGTCTTCTGGACAGTGTTTCACCCCGTCTACAGGTCCCTGCTTCTCATGCACAAGTTTGGGTGAGCTCGTTCTAATTTATTTGCTTTTGCTTGCGTTTCTTTCTTTCTCCGTTGTTCGGTCTGATTGTTGTTTATCAATATCATAACTCAGACTGGTTTTTGTCAGCAATGGCTGACAAGGAGAATTAGAAACCACAGACTAGTCAGTAGCTGCTGAGGTTTCTCCTTTTACGTTTCGCATAAAGAGAAAGGCAAAGGCACTACCATTTCCGTTCTTGACCCAGCTTCTCTAACTTTTGCGTCTGTTAAATAACCTTGTATGGTTGAAAACGACGTTAAACAACATATAAAGAAGAAAGAAAGAATGTCTGTTAAATTTTGGACCCTATGAATCCAATCATGCCAGTGCTGAAGCAGGTTAAATTTAGGTTACTTCAGCCAAGGCAAACGCAGTGGGAAAGAGATTACTTGTGTTAAAGATAGTTTGCTTCCCTTTTTGAGATGTTTTCGACCCAAATGTATAACATGTTGCCATTCGTCGAGTTTGCGCTCGCTCCCGGCGGGAGTGGGCGACGCAGTTTGTTGTCACGCATCGAGGTTCCGCCTTCATGCACAGTCTCTTCGGCTGACGTGCACGCAGAGGAGTGTGTTTACTTCATACGAGGAGCGTTCACGCTCTACAGGTTAGTCAGGTTCACCGGTAGCCAGGTTCTCTGGTGAAAGTGTTCCAGTTGGGCCGGAACTAGTAGCCCCCCCGCCGCGGCTGGGGGGTGAAAGTTTGACTTTCCCGGAGGCTATCGCTCTTTTTTAAGAGGCGGAACTCACGGGGGGTCAACACCGGACAACAAGTTGGGCCGGAACTAGTAGCTCCCCCGCTGAGGCTGGGGAGTGAAAGTTCGACTCTCCCGGAGGCTATCGCTCTTTTTAAGAGGCGGAACTCACGGGGGGTCGACACCGGACAACGAGACAGATGTACTCACGGGCAGACTTTTATGTCTCGGTGAATGTGTACATGTCTCAACTTCCTCCTTTTGGGCAGGAAGCTGCTTTCGGGCAGGCTTTGCACGGTTCTTCCGTTTTGCAATCAGCCTCGCCTGTGGTGGATCGTTTTAGTGACGCAGCTTGTCACAGCGAATTTCACGGTCCAGCCTCAGCAGATTCGGAGTTCGACGATTCTCACTCAGTTTCTGAGGAGGAAGTTGATGTCAAGTTGTCACTCAAACTTTAACCAGCTATGGTTACTGCAGCTCAGGTGTCTGCCAAGTACTTCGCTGAAGGGGTGACAGCTATGGCAAGCTCTGCGGCACCACCACCCTCAGTGGTGGGTGATTTCCGCCCTGCTTTAACGGAAGTTCAGGGATATCGTTTTAGCGAGTCTCCTTCTGTTGCTTACGAACTTTCCAAGGTGCTGGCTAGAACTTCGGGTTCTGAGAATAGCTTGCCTGTGGATACTGTGCCTTTACTGGCTGCACACGGTCAGGTTCCTGATGCTGCTCAGCCATGGTTTGCCTCAGACCAGTTACGGAAGCGAGCACTTCGTTTCATTCACGCAAGTTTGCTCTCTCCCGTCGTCATCACAGTCTTATTGAGACTTACGCTTTGCCGAGTGCACCGCTTCCGGTCACTCCGGAGTTGGCTAATCTCAGGGAAGATGTCTATAGTTTGGACAAAACATTGTGCTTACTCTGAAGGCGCATTACTTGGTTTGGATGAAACGGGAAGATACTCGTTGGAACTTGCGTCTCTTTCAGAGACACTTCTTCGATCTCTTTCGCGGTCGGTCGCGGGGTCGTTGAATCCTTTCGATTTTCGAAACGACTCTAGCGTGAAAGACGTCCTCATACTCCTGGCCTCTTTGGCTAAGGTTTCAGCCGGACAAATGTCAGTCGCGGCACGGTTGTACGCACATGCGGTTTACACACGCAGGGACGCTTTCTTGTCTGGCTCTAGAATTTGAACTTGTGGAAGTTTTCTCATATGTTTCTTCTTTTCTATAACTTCCTTTGTGGGCAGCGATGCGGCGTTGCTTTCGGTTGCGTCACCCGCTCAAGTAACGCTTCACTCGCTGAGCGATATCCGTAGGCCTAGGTTACACCAAGCCTAAGAACTTAGTTTATTCTTTTCTTCGTACTACGGAACCGCTTCCGGTTGCACCGTACTTGTCGATCATACAATCAGTCATCTTAAGGTTCATAGCAAGGAGAAACTGTCTGTTGTCAAGAACAATGATCTCCTGGCTGTGGAAGATCGTGGCCGCACTTCTTTCTATTATCGTCTTGGTACAAGACTTTGATTCGTTCTTTCCCTTGTGCGGTTTCGTACTCACGGGATGCCTTTGTGTTCTGTCGGCACACATATTCAAAGGGTTTAGCTTCGCTGTTCGTCTGGGAAAAGGCCTCGGCCGACAGTATTGTTCTGTCGGTGAGACTTAAATCTCTTCCTTGCTCGAGGGTTTTCTTTGCGAATCCTCCTCTTTGCACGCGGGCTCTTTAACAGAGAGAATCTCACAGCAAAAGGAAAAGCCCACGGCAGGCCTCGGCTTTTCTTATCAGAGAAAAGCGCTAAGCTGGCCTTTCTCAGCTTTGGTTTATCTTCTTCTCGGCGTGGCACGGTGCCAAAAGTTAATACCCACCACTTTATCTCCTCGAGGCGATTTAGCGGTAGGGTTCAGTGGGCAAACAATAGCACGCTTTCTTGCATACTCTTGGCACTTGTCAACTGGAGTATTAGCGTTCGGCCACTCTTCTCTCTGCCTCTGTGTTTTCCCACAGCGGCTGGAGGGGCGATTAGGACTCTCACTTTATTGAGGGAGGCACTGGGGCCCTTCCTGTTGGGTCACTTATATAGATCGTGCCTATGTTTACTTCCACCTTCGGATATACAAAATAGATCGGAAGTGGCTACTTTTTATTTAATTCAGATCTTCGGGGCTCTGGTTTCGTTTTCTAAGCAATCAAATGAAGAGCCGGAACATGTTAGTGTCTTTTCTTGACTGGTTCACAGACACAACCAATCTTTGGATTCTCACACCACTGCTCATACAGGGCGTTCCCGTTGGTTCTCTCTCCACCAGGGAAGCAGTTCTGTCTCTTGTGGAATTCTTTCCCCTTGTCAGGGGATAACATGTGTTGATTCAATCAGACAACACCACAGTGGTCTTTTATCTCAATAAGCAGGGGGTGGCATCTCGCTCCCTATCACTGCCACAGCGAGCATGCGAGGTTTTGATGTGGCTTTTACCACCACGAAATCTTATTAGCAGGGAGGTACCTTTCTGAGAGGCTCTAGGTCTTGGCAGACTCTAGTCAGCCGGCCAGGAATGTCCACTTGGATTGGACTCTATCTCGCTACACGCTTCTACTCCTTCTGGTGAATTTGGAGAAGCCGCTGGTAGAAGTTTTGCCTCTCGGTACTATCACCTTCTGCTAAATGTTCGTCTCCCCGTTCCCGGATAATACTCTCAATTTTACTTTGAGCGGCCTGTTGGTCGCACATTATGGGCCCACTCAATCTTGGTTGCCAGTCCTTTAGGCTGGCAAGAGGGCGCCGTTTTTGTTTTTTTACACTCGAGCCACACGGGTGTCTACTGTACGGGAATCATTGAGACGCTCAGGGGCTTCTGCCTCAACTCTGGATTTGGTCTAGAGATTTCATAGGGGTTCAGCGTCTTCGTTTTTGTGTCACTTTGACTGGCTTGGAACAATTGGCGTACTATTAACGGAAAGAACTCCACTTCTCTCCGTTCAATGCGGGTGGCGAACCACCTATCCTGGCTTTCCGAATTCTCTCCCACGTCTCTGAATTAAGACTTTATGCGATATCAGTTGCACTGACACAGCTAGGTCGCAACATTTTTTCACTTGGGTTCTTTTTAGCCAGCGTGATTAAGGGAACCTCCCTTTGGTTTGCTGAAAGCAAATCTCCAGTCCAGGCTTGGGATTCGCTCCCAGTTTCGGAGTTTTTGAGTTCGGATTGTTTAATCCTTGACAAATTAGCCTTGTTATTCTAAATACGGGAAGCCGTCATACTTACTCTAGTAGCTTCTGAGAGAAGTGCGAGTAAGTGCATTTTCTGTCTGGTTTTTGCTTTAGACATCTCTTTGGAGAAAGACTGATCTATAGCGCTTAGGTTTAATTCAAAATTTCTGACAAATAAGCAGAAACAGGAGTAACCAGATCCGATAATACAATTCTACCAATTTGCAATATTTTGGCTCTGCTAGAGCCATATTTAACCAATTTCGAGCTTAAATATATTTCTGACTCGCTTGACTAGTGGCCCCCTTCATCCCCTCCTTCCTCGTCCTGATATGGCTCTGCGTAGTCGGCTGGACGTTAAGCAACAAATAAACAAACAAACTGATCTGTTTAGATCACCAGAACAAAGGCTTTTGTTTATTTCCATCAACACTTCTAGAGGCAATGATTTAGTGAAGTCAACTTTTAGCTAAATGGACTGCCACATTGATTAGGCATGCCTACAGTGGTGGCAGGGAAAAGGGGGGGGGCAGTCAGTCCTCCCTTTTCAGGCAGCACGGGCTCAAGAGGTCAGAGTGTATAGGCCTCTTCTTTATCTGTTCTCAAGTCTGAGAGACTTACATAAGTCATGAATGCAGCTTATTGACCGTTCAAGGACGTAGTCATGAGTTTTCTATCGGCGGGGTATTTTAAGTACCCGCTGTTTTAATACACATCTACTAGACATCTTCTGCAGAAGATGTCTTTTTATGTGTTCCTGGGAACGTATCTGGTGCTCGGCAGAACAGTAATTTCGGTTTGCCAGCTATTGTAGCTACAGGCCAGATACTTGCAAGATGTTAACTGAGTTCATTTGCCCACCACCTAAATTAGCAATCTGCTATCTATGTGAGTTGGGTAAGAATATGTAATTTAATATAAAATTTCAAAAATAAATTTTTATTTAATTAATATACTTACCAACTCACATATTGGATTCCCTCCCAGCCTGCCCCGCAAATTTTTTAAGGGGTTATATGTTTCAATACGGAATGAGTTTCACCGGTATACATCCTGCGCAGGCGCAGTACACCGGTAGTGTAAATAATCACCAAGGACCATGCCTTATATGGCATACGGTTTTTGTTTCAGAGTTATTTCCCCACGTTGCCATGTAAGAGTGCTTCCATGTCTTATCACAAAACGAAGTTATTGCTTAGGGTTTCCCTAAAAATGAACAGATCACTTCAGTAGGAGTGAGTTTCTAACATAGGCGGCGGTCGAGTCACGCGTGATAGGTCACGTGACGGTATGACCTCGACTCTTGTATAGCTTGGGTTATAGGTCAATGCCGTTCTTTTTTAGGGGGTTGCTTCCCCTTTGGGGTGAAGCGTAGTTCAGTGTCCTAGCACTTTAACTGAAGTTAATGCTATCTATGTGAGTTGGTAAGTATATTAATTAAATCAAAATTTATTTTTGAAATTTTATATTTAAGAGAAGGCTTACTCCAATCTTTGTTCTTGATTTGTCACATTGTGTGAGTGAGGAAGTGTATGGATGCTTCACGTAAGCAGATCTTTTGCTCGAGTCCTCTTTTCTGAAGGATAACAAACTGCAACCGAATCCTTTCATTAGAATTAAAATTGACCAGTTTATTTCGTTTCCTCAACAGTTACATGCCCCTCCCTCCTCTCCTCACAGAGGAGTTCAAGATATATAAGAGAGCTTTGTGAGGGGTCCAAAATATCTAAGAGAGCTTTGCTACTTTGGTCTAGCACTTACAATGTGAATGTGTTTGTGTTGACAGAACACTGATGGGAGCGTTACTGTTGAACCTCGGGGGTGCACCTGAGGGCCCGGCTGGCACTGGCAAGACTGAAACCTCCAAGGACCTGGCCAAGGCTGTCGCTAAACAGGTCTGATTGTGTGTTAGTGTTTGTATGTGTGCCCATGTGTGAATACCTGCGTTTGTTAGCATGGTGTATGTATATCTATTGATGCCCAAAGTGTCTTGCCCATGACTATGTCTGACTGACTGACCGACTACCGACTGACTGACTGACTGATTTATTGATTGGTTGATTAATTGATTGAAAGTCATATTTGTTCCTAGCTGTCCTGCCAGTGGCAATATTTACACATTCATATTATTTCCTGATTTGTTGAGTCGTTTTTTCTTTTACTGGGATGGTTCTGTAACTTTACTGTCCAGCCACAGCCGTGTTATTGGACACAAGGGTTTACTTACTTATTTATTATATTCATTGTTCATTATATTTCATTCGTTATTTCGTTATTTCTTTCTTTTTTTTTCTTCACACTGCTTATTGTTGCTGATGTGTTGTGTGCAGTGTGTGGTGTTCAACTGCTCTGACGGCCTGGACTACAAGGCTATGGGGAAGTTCTTCAAGGGTCTGGCACAGTCGGGGGCCTGGGCCTGCTTTGATGAGTTCAACAGGATTGAGCTGGAGGTAACGTTTTTGGTCAGGAGAGAAAGTACAGTTGCACCTGCGATGAAAGTACACCCTTGGGACCGGCCCAAAAGTGTCCCTACATCGCAAGTGGTCTGTCATGACAGGTATATTTTGGTCAAGACAAAGGGACCTCAAAAGGTGTCCTTTATTGAGAGATATCCGTATCGGGGGGGGGGGGGGGGACATCGCAAGCTACCTGTTTACAGTTGCACCTGCAATGTGAGGCTCCTTGGATGAGGGGACACCTCACAATAAAGGACACTTGTTGTCCCTTTGTCTATTATCTTGACTATATAATATGCTTGCCATGACAGGACTTGTGCAGTTTATAAGGACACTTCTGCCTGATCCCAAGGGTACACTTTCATTGCAGCTACCTCTCTGTATGGAGCTTTTTTTCTTTTTTTTCTCCATTTTTCATTACTTTATTGTCCCATCGCTGGGAAATTCGGGTCGCTTCCTCCCAGTGGAAAGCTAGCAGCAACGGAGTCGCGCTACCCAGGTGTCTGCGTGTTTAGGTGTATTCAGCCACCTGCACTTATGGCAGAATGACCAAGGTCTTTTACGTGCCATTGTGATGACACGGGGGTGGGACATGGCTTCCGTCTCTGGGTCTGCACATAAAGTTGACCCGTGTCCGTCCCGGCCCGAATTCGAACCTGCGACCTTCCGATCACAAGTCCAGTGCACTACCAACTGAGCTACCGGGCTACCGAGCAGTGCTAATTTCAGTTTTGTCAGTGGGGAACACTTTCACAGAGGGAAAGGCAGCATAGAGACTTGCACAAGTCAGGATTTGGTTGTGGAAATGTTGCCTGAACAAACAGAGTGAACAAATACAACAACACTTTTGCAACATTGTACCAACAAAACACCTTGCGTGCTTGCTTGCTTTCTTTTATTTTAATTTTTTTCTTTCTTGTCCTTTCTCTTACAATAAGATTTCTGTGTGCAGGTGTTGTCTGTGATTGCGCAACAAGTGCAGACCATCCAGCGTGCCATCGCTGAGCAGCGCCAGACGTTTGTGTTTGAAGGCACGGAGATTTCTCTGGACCCTACCTGCACCATATTCATCACCATGAACCCTGGCTACGCCGGTCGGGCTGAGCTGCCTGACAACCTCAAGGTGTGTTTGTGGAAATTGCTTTGGGTTCTGATAACTGTTAAAAAGGCAGGGGTTATCTTTTACCACTGGTATGTCATCCACATAGAGTGCAATCCTTTTGATAGTAAAATTCCTCAGAACAAGTATTTTATTGAGGGGATAGTGCAGAAAACACAGAACAGAGCTAACTCTCACTAGGAATTGTTAGTCTCACGGTCATTTGCATGATTTCAGCTGGCACAGATCGCTGACAACATGTGGAGACACACTACCTGCTAGTGCTAGTGATTAGCCTACAATGTCTGATTTAGTTTGCCTCAGTGTTTCCAAGAAAAGGCAACTCTTCCATAACCCTAAAATCTTGACCGAGTTATTTCCAAACATAATCTTTGAAGGTGTTTCAGGTGAGATGACGATGATGATTGTTTCAGGTGTTGTTCCGTACCGTGGCGATGATGGTGCCAGACTATGCCATGATCGGCGAGATCTCACTCTACTCCATGGGCTTTGTGGACGCTAGATCCCTTGCCGGCAAGATTGTGGCCACCTACAGACTCTGCTCTGAGCTGGTAATTTACTTGTTGCTCTGTCATTCATGATTTTGTTTGTATGAAGAGTTTGTGCAGGATGTGAAAGTTGGTTTGACTGGTTAGATGGTTAGATACAGAGATTTTGAACTTTTTCTTTTTTTTTCTTTGCCATTTTTTCTGTATTTTGCTTTATATATATTATTTCTTGCTTTCTGACTTTCTTTCTTTCTTCCTTGCTTACTGACTTTCTTTCTTTCTTTCTTTCTCCCTTCCTTTCTTTCTGTTTTTTTCCCTGCCTAAATTAGGCAAAGGTTTAGAACTTTTATAATGATGCATGTGTTAACAGCACAGCAGAACGGCCAGCATGTATAAAAAGAGGTCAGATGGTGTTTAGCCATGGCTAAACCAAAACTTACTATGTGCAGCTGTCGTCACAACACCACTATGATTACGGCATGAGGGCGGTGAAGTCGGTGCTGACAGCTGCGGGAAGCCTGAAACTGATGTACCCTGACCAGCGGGAAGACGTCCTGGTGCTACGCTCCATCAAAGACGTCAATCTACCCAAGGTAATACACCGCTGACTTTTCAGTCTCTGCTTGAGTTTCTTTGTCATCTATAAGCCATGCAACCATAATTAAAGATCCACTTTGATCTGAAACTGAAAGGAAGGTTAGGTATACCTAAACTCGCTGGAGCTTTCTGTTTTTTCCCCCTTTGTTAACGTAAGAAATCTTGAGTAAAACCATGCTTTGGACTAATTTCACTATTTTAATTTTTTTCGAAGGTCTAGATCTGGTACCTCAAAAAGTTGGAAAATTGAACACCAGACAAATTTAGAAGAATGCATCTTGTGTTATGTACTGGAATCCCCCTTTTAAAGCCCCGCTGATTGATGATTTGCCCTTGTTTTGCAACTGTGTTTTCTCAGGTTTTCTTTCCAAAAGTCTGCAAGTCTTCCTTCATTTTAACACTTCTTCTCAAATTCCCAGTAGTCTTGCAGCTTAGATGATCCGATACTTGTTTTCAGTTCTTGTCCCACGACATCCCACTGTTTGAAGGCATCATCTCGGATCTGTTCCCTGGTGTGGAGTTACCGAAGCCGGACTACGCTTACCTGGAAGCTGCACTGAAAGAGAAAATGGCTGAGGCGAACCTACAGTGTGTGCCCTGGTTCATGACCAAAATATTACAGGTGGGTTCTGTGCTCTCTGGAGAGAGAGGTAGGGGGAGGGGGTGTCAATGTGTTGCATCCAACATTACCTCAGACATCAGAGTTTACAGACTCAGACTCAGTCTCAGAACTTTATTACAAAAGGAAAAAGGTTTTAGGCAAAGCCTATTCTTCCAACCTGTCCTTTATATAACACATAAAGACAGACGCACATTAAAAATATAAATTCAATCATATAAAATACAGAAATACATTGTACAGAATGCATCACAATGTGCATTTAAGGAATTACATAAGGAGAACTCAAAAAATTACAAAATTACATTGACATAGTTATACCTTTCATTTGGGAATAAGTTACAAGGAAAGCGAGCATGTTGTCACCTCACGGCAACTTTTTCTGTCAGTGATTAATCTTTTTAACTGTTTTTCTTTTGAAAAATGAACTATTTTGTTCATCGACTCCTTTGTGTGTGTGAGTTGTGGTGTGGTGTGGTGTGTTGTGTTGTGTTATGTTGTGTTGTGTTGTGTTGTGTTGTGTTGTGTTGTGTGTGGGTCACTCTACGTGTGTGTGTCTTAACTGTTTATGTGTAATTGTGAATGTGTGTGCGTGCCTGCATGTTAGTAGCATGTGCATTTGTTCATAACCAAACCATTTTTTCCGCTTGACGTGTTTCAGATCTACGACATGATCTTGGTGAGACACGGTCTGATGATAGTGGGCGACCCCATCGGAGGAAAGACATCAGCGTTCAGGACGCTGGCCAAAGCTCTCGGAGTACTGAAGGAGAAACAACAGATGGATGAGAACAGGGTGAGAGACTGCAATACATGTACAGTGTTGCCTCTGACAAGAGGACACCCTTTAGACCAGCAAAAAGTGTCCTTACATTGAAGATGTCTTCTCATAGCAGGTACACTCTTAGTCAAGGTTATGGACCGAGGGACAACAAAAGGAGTCTTTGTTAGGAGTTGTTCTCTCATCTGAAGGAAATCACACCACCTATACATGTACTACTGTAGCATAATCGAGCATAGCAAAATGATACCATATCTTACCTCACACGAGCAGGCAACCACATTACGCCTCACCAGGGTAATGGGACACAACGTCACACAGTAACACCTCTACGTTTTCATAGCACATCATCACACCACATACCATGCCATACATCACAGCACAACACAACACAAAACAGTAGTTAGAGTTTGTCAGGTTACTTTCTTCTATACAGGCCCACTGCATGGAGGTGACACAGGCTATAGTATTACTATTAAAGATGGATTCTTGATCATTGAACTGTGAATGCCACACTTCGTCGTTTGAAAGAGGTTCGGTCAGTCTGTTTGTTTGTTCGTTCATAGGCTGAAACTCCCACGGCTTTTACGTGTATGACCGTTTTTACCCCGCCATTTAGGCAGCCATACGCCGCTTTCGGAGGAAGCATGCTGGGTATTTTCGTGTTTCTATAACCCACCGAACTCTGACATGGATTACAGGATCTTTTTCGTGCGCACTTGGTCTTGTGCTTGCGTGTACACACGGGGGTGTTCGGACACCGAGGAGAGTCTGCACACAAAGTTGACTCTGAGAAATAAATCTCTCGCCGAACGTGGGGACGAACTCACACTGACAGCGGCCAACTGGATACAAATCCAGCGCGCTACCGACTGAGCTACATCCCCGCCCGGTTCGGTCAGTCAAAAATACCTGTCTTTTTTTCTTTAATGCCTGGTGGAGATGAGTTACACAAGGAGGCATGGCTAACATACTGACATCACTGCCACACTGTAAGGCAACACCATTCCATACCTTTCGTCACTGAAGCACACAACCACATTATACAGTCTCAAAAGCACAATATGATACAATGCAAAACAAAAAGATTACCTCAACATATAGCACTCTTACAGTGGAATAAACTTTCCAGGCTAGGCTAAACTCAAAGATCTTGCTGCAAAAACCTGATTCTTTCTCGTTGTGCAGGTGGTGGTCAGTATTATCAACCCCAAGGCCATCACCATGGGTCAGCTGTACGGCCGCTTTGACCCCGTCTCCCATGAGTGGACTGATGGTATGTATGTGACTTGTACGGGCCTGGCTCTGATCATGGATATATTACAGTGAATATGTTTTTATGACTATGTTTATATTCTAATTATTATTTGCCTGTTGTGTATCTTAACACTTTTTTGAATTGTATATCAGCAAACATAGAATTACCATTGACGTAACCTTTTTTGATTCATGGATCCAAAAGAATCTTGAAAATTGTCATTTTGAGAAAGGCAAGAGTCGTTATCCTCAAAAATCAGAAGTAAAGGGGAGAAAACTACAAGAATGAAACTGAGCGATTGTTGAGAATGACATGATGCAGACCTGTGCACATCTACGTTTTTTCCGTCATTTCTCCAATTTTTATATGCAGAATAGGGTGCTACGGATTTTTAATTAAAATTCCGAAATTCCGATATTTTACTCAACAACAACAAAAGTGTACTTTTTTTCTGTTTTAAGATGTTTTGACCAATTAGTTGGCCGCTGCGCTGAAAAGACGTTTTCCGATTTACCGGAATAGCGTGTTCTCAGTCTTTGTTCTTAGACTTAGTTCGTCCAGTGGCAACTTGTGATTGAAGTGAAACATGGACAAGAAAAAAAGAGTGCGAGATTCAGATAGTGAAGAGGAGACACAAGGTCTGTCACCAAAGAAGAAGAAAACGGCACAACAGTGCTGGAAGTCCACTTATTCTCAGCCAGTTTTTCCAGTGTTTGTGTGCTTTGTGAGCAGAATTATGTCTTGAACTGTCGTTACAGCTTACTACTGAAACATTTTAAAAACTACTGAAATTTGGTTTGTTTACTACTGATGAGCGTTTTGAGTGTGCACAGGTCTGCATGATGGATTCTTTTATTGATGAGTTTTTTCAACTAAGTCTTTTCTATTTTTTGATTTTTTGTTTTGTTTCATAACTGTTTGTCTGTCTGTTCACTTTTAAAGACCGTGGGGTTGATACTTGTGAATGAATTGTTTTGGGCCCCCCCAAAAAAATAGGTGTGGTTACGGTAACATAGCCAAAAAAAAATAGGGTAGGAAGGTGGGCAATCACTTTTTTTTTTTAAAACTTTTTTTTTCTAATGTGTACAAATTAAACCTACTTGACAGGGAAATAAGTGTGCGACTCGGGCGCTTTAGCTTTCATTGCGTTTTCTGCACTCGGTTTTTTTGGTTTTTTTGACAAATGTAATAAAAAGTTTTAGGGTCGGCCCCTAAAAATAGGGTAGGTCGGGTTACCGTAACCACACCTATTTTTTTTTTAGGCCTTGTCAAAAATTAAACATTTCTTGTTTTTTGATTGTGGATTTGGGAACACTGGCAGTCTTGTCTGTTTTCATTGTTTTCTTTCATTAGGGAATCAGATGAGAGAAAAGAGAAACTTTTGAGAACTTTTAAAAGGTATTTATTGCCCTGTGAGATTTTTTTCTGCAGGATCTCTCAATGGTCATTACATGTATAGCATGTAATGATGAGAAGTAAGAGGTTGCAGGGTAAGCCAACCTATGATCCCATTACCTTGTTGACATCTACAGGTGTGCTGGCCAACACGTTCCGTGAGCACGCCTCCAGTACGTCAGACGACAGGAAGTGGATCATCTTTGACGGCCCTGTGGACGCTGTCTGGATCGAGAACATGAACACCGTGCTGGATGACAACAAGAAGGTAACAATACAGTGGTACCTGTGGCGAAAAGACTAGCCAAACATTGCAAGTGTCTTTTCAAGATGTAATAAACAAAGGGAAGTAAGCGCTCTAAATACATGTGTAATAGAGGGAGAGTTGCGCGGAACCAGTCTCCTAGCACCTGAGGGAATCACTAGCATTGAAATGAACAAGTGACTTTCATACTTTTTTATGGGCCGAAACTTGTGTTTTTTGCACAAGTGGGTTTCTACGTGTATGACCACTTTTACCTCGCCATTTGGGCAGCCCTACTCCGCTTTCGGGGGACACCCAGGATAAAATGTATTTCATTCAGAAATAATTCCTGATTTTGTTTTCTGCGTGTTTCAGCTGTGCCTGATGAGTGGTGAGATCATTCAGATGAGCAACAAGCAGAACATGATCTTCGAGCCGCAGGATTTGGAACAGGCCTCACCAGCTACTGTCAGCAGGTATTTCCGTCATATTTTAACATTAAAAAATAGCGCTTGAGTTTGAAAATTACGTAGGGCTGGATTAAATAAACCTGGCGCATTCACATTAAGTACGAATCCTAAAATAAGTATCATCATTTTGTTTTGAATTGAGGTAGATTTCGGGTACAATTTAACTTTGTTGAGATGTTGACGCTGGAGTTAATACAGCTTTGAGCCTTGTGAAAAGAAGTGTTTTGGTTTTAAAAATCAAAAACATAGTGTTTTTTTATGGGAAATCTTGATTTTAACTAATCCTATCGATAAAGACATACAAGTAAGGAATTTAGACAATACAGAACAGACCCCCCCCCCCCCCCCCCCCCCCGATTAAGATCTCCAGAAATCTAAAATAAATCAGGTCTTAAAAAGGAGGGAGTTTTAAAAAAGAGGTAACTGTACAGAGATCAGGATCTTTTTCTTATGAAGAGAAAATGTGAAAAAACAAGGTCTTAAAAGGGAGGAAGTCTTTAAGGGTGTTCTTCTTCTTCTGCTTTCGTGGGCTGAAACTCCCACGTACACTCGTGTTTTTTGCATGAGTGGAGTTTTACGTGTATGACCGTTTTTTACCCCGCCATTTAGGCAGCCATACGCCTTTTTTCGGAGGAAGCATGCTGGGTATTTTCGTGTTTCTATAACCCACCGAACTCTGACATGGATTACAGGATCTTTTTCGTGCGCACTTGGTCTTGTGCTTGCGTGTACACACGGGGGTGTTCGGACACCGAGGAGAGTCTGCACACAAAGTTGACTCTGAGAAATAAATCGCTGACAGCGGCCAACTGGATACAAATCCAGCTCACTACCGACTGAGCTACATCCCCGCCCCATTGGGGGTTCTTAAAGGGGGGTTCTACTGTAATACGGAAATGAGTTGTGCTTGATGGATGTTGTGTTTTGTACCACCACTCAGATGCGGGATGATCTACATGGACCCGCTACAGCTAGGCTGGGAGCCGCTGGTCACATCATGGCTACAGACACGCCTGCCTGACTTCCTTACCACGGAGCAGAGAGATACTATCAGGGTATGTCGATCAACCCCCTCTGTTCTGATTCAGCAGGATTTGCTTCATGTATACAAAATAAAACAGATCTGAATTCAGTTCAATCCCTTGACCAAGGAACAGGTTTTGGCTTGGGGAAGCTTGGAATTAAAACACAGAATAAAGCATTTGCATGTGACTTCCATTGTTGTTTCAGTCATGCACGGACTCAATATTTTAAGACTTCCAAATTAGAGAGTCTATCGATAGAAAATCTCAGAAAGCTATCTTAAAAGGGGGAGTCTTAAATTGGGGGTGTGTGGGGGGGTGTGGTCTTAAAACAGGTGTTAAACTGTATTTATTTTATTTTATCGAAGTTGTTCAGCTTACATATCGGAGAGTTAAGTGGCCTGCACAAACCGAATCTTGAGGCAGTGCATCAGAAACAACAGTGGAAGTCATATGAAATGCTTCATTCTCTGTCTTGAATTCTCCACGCCCAAATTTTGTTCCTTGGTCAAGGGACAGAACTGAACTCTAAATTCAGATCCTTGTTTATTTTTACTCAAAGGTTTCTGCTCGTGCAACAGCACCGTAATTTTTGGGTGAATATCATATGTTAGGTACTGACTGTTTAGTTGTTTTAGTTTTGATTTTCTGGATCTTACTATGTCACTGTACTCGATAGTGAATTTGTTTAAAAAATCCATTTGTTTAATGTTTTTTGACGTCGGAAGAGATGATCTTTTTTTAAATCCTGTTCTTTCAAGATAAATACCAAGACTTCATTCTTAGAACATAATAATTGTAATGTTGTGTTTGTCGTGTGCAGATGCTGTTTGAGTGGATTCTGCCCCCATCCCTGCACTTTGTGGGGAAATACTGCCATCACATACTGTCCTGTCATCCCATGCATTTCACTGCCTCTGCTCTCAAGCTGTACGAGTGTCTCATGGAGGATGTCAAGTAAGTACAGTAGAGACAAATTATGTGTCAAGACGTGTGTGGTGTCTGTCTTCTTCTTGTCGATCGCCTTTTTACACTCGGATTCCAACTCTTGAGATGAAGCTGGTGGTCTTCTGCAGAGCCTCCACGGGTCCATACAGCTTGCCTTGGAGAGGCGTCGGCCTGAGCCAAGTTTCACTCCTCAGGGGCTGGAGGTTCCTTCAGTCCTGTAGGATGTGGGTTGTATATGTGTGTTTCGGTGTGTGTGAGTCTGTCAGTGGGCTTTTTCATGTTGTGGGGGATGTTTGGCATGCAAGCATCTCTAATTGTGTACCGTCGAACCTGCCATGGTATTGATTGCTCCGAGAGAGAACAAAGTTTCAGGGGGATTTTGTATACCTCCCATGATCTTCTGTCCATCCTTTTTTTCAAATCTGCAGGCATTAATGTACGCTCATCACTATGTGAGTTCGCAGTTCACAAACTCCACTTTCTCTTTTCTTCAGGAAACTTGGCAAGGAAGATGATGACGATGACGAGTTCCTAGAGGAAGAGGAAGAAATGGACGAAGAGTCGGCACCAGACCCCATGGCCAAAGCCATGTCCAATTCGGACAAGGCTATGCAAGAAGAACAGACAGCAATGCTGGTTGCCCATTTCTTCTTTGCCATCGTCTGGTCCGTCGGCGCCACCTTGGACACCAGCTCTCGTCTCAAGTTTGACGAGTTCTTCAGGGGGCTGTGTGAGATGGAGGGAGCTAAGGCGAAATATCCCAGGTAAGAGAAGGGAATCATAGCTAGATGAAGAGATGTTGGAACAGAGGGGTGTTGCAATGGAAGATAGTGAAACAGGGTGTAAAACATGTATTTTTTACAAGTAAAATGACTATTTCTAAGAATACTCACCTCAATTTAACTAATAGGAGTTACCTTACTTACGAGTGCTAGACTGAGAAGCGTCCTATGTTACCAGTACTAGACTGTAAACAAGGTCGCTAACTCTAGATTTCCGTCGGTATACCATTTAGGGGAGTAGTCTCCCTTTGTCGGTAGTACCTCTCTGCGCATGTGCCAATGCCCATAATCCCCAGTTTCAATTCGAAGCTATTAAGTCAATAGCGGGGTTGGCGGGAGGGTCTCTGGTTAAATTGAGGTGAGTATTCTTAGAAATAGTCATTTTACTTGTAAAAAATACATATTTCTTTCGAATACATCACCTCAATTTAACTAATAGGAGAATAGATAACAGGCTGGAGGGTTGACTTTCGATCGGTAATCTAGTGTCACCTCACCCGACTCAGCCCATTTGTCCGGAATCCCCCCTGTAAAATCGGGGGAAGAAAAGGATAGATCATCGGACTGAGAAGCAAGAAATCCTGAGTCGGGCGAGTGGCAAGTTGCATTGTTGCCACTGTGTCAACTTGCTCCAGAAAGGGACAATCGAAAGAAAGTCCCACCTGTCAATGTAGAGCTGGTTTCTACTCGATGGTCGTTACTATTCCTCTGATCACTTGTCTTTATCAATGTTGGGTTATGGTTATGACTTGCCATTATGCGCCTTGAGCGACCCAACTCCCCAGCAACGTAAAGTTCTGCAGGCGGATCAGGTGAACGACCTAAAAGATGAGGAATGGTCAGAGATAACAATTCCTCTAATACCTTGAACTTATCACCAAGGTGCGTCTCTGCGACTGATCCTCCATTTAAGGGAGATTGACGTTTCCAGAGATCCTGTAGAATTCTGGTCTGAGGCACCACTTTCCATGGCAAACAATTGTGCCAGTCGCATGAATGAATATATATATATCCTCTCTGAATTTACCTCTCTAATGAGGATGGTAGGCACAGATACCAGTGTAAATTCAGGCTGACTTAGCTGTTCCTCCTGCGTGACAGGAAGTAAGCGCAAGTGCGCTCAGCAGTACGGTCACTGTCTGCACCTTTCCTGTGCCTGTCTCAACGCATGTGGGGGCTATAAGCCTACCCTTAATGGTTATAGGTACCATTTGTCCTAGAATAGCCAGTGAAAGACAGCCAGCTGTATTGCCTTTACCCAAGGGGAAAACCTGCTTCTTACTTTGAAATTCCACACTTATAGCGTGAGGGGGTCCCCAGTGACCATGGGCATCTCCGAGCCCTTATTGGCTGCATGACCGCTCTTGTCTTACTCAAGAGGGTGCCATGCCTGGCATGCAACTCACTGAGAGGTCCCATTTGTGATTTCAGCAGGACCGTTTTCTGGCTTGATCAGCCAGGTCCTTGATCTAGGTTTTCTGTAAACATGGTTGTAGGTGGCATCTGCTGGGTTGTCTGCCCAGCATAGGTTTTGTGGGTTCTGGGACACTCCAGATTTCTGTAGAGCTCACAAGTTCTTAGATGACTATGCAGTGATGATCTCCGGCCTATGGCCGAAGGTGCACTATCTTGGGCTGATGCAAAGTTCTGCCCCCTGGTAGTTGAACTCACAAAGATGTCTTATGTTGTGATCTCAGTAGTACTTCTGCCTAGATCACCCAAGTCCATATCTGGATTTACAGTAGGCGTGGCTGTGGGCGGCAAGTGTTGCATTGTCTGACCAGCATAGCTTTGTGAGCTCTGGGGCACTTCAGCTGTTTGTGGAGCTGAGCTCTAGGGTGACTATGCAGAGTTGTTTTCAGGCCCCTGCCTGAGGCAGGAGGTGTACTCTCTTGGTCTGATGCATAGTTCTGACTTGACAAAGGTCTTAGTCAGCACCCGAGTTGCCACGTTTCTCGCCCAAAAACGACGCGTAGCCGTAGACTGGGAGTGAGTGAGATAGGCTGGTGTGGTATTCCTGGCTCCAGCTAGGATCTCACTGTGTCTCTACCTCTGGCTCTTCGAGCGAGGGAGAAAAGGCTGGTGTGGTATTCCTGGCTCCAGCTAGGATCTCACTGTGTCTCTACCTCAAGCTCTTAGAGTGACACAACTTATACTCACCCAATAACCTTGTGTCACCGTAGACTGGG
Source organism: Littorina saxatilis (assembly GCF_037325665.1). Lineage (NCBI taxonomy): Eukaryota > Metazoa > Mollusca > Gastropoda > Littorinimorpha > Littorinidae > Littorina > Littorina saxatilis. The sequence continues at coordinate 23,034,331 of NC_090248.1, read as the reverse complement.
AGCGAGGGAGATAGCCTTGTGTGGTATTCCTAGCTCCTGCTAGGATCTCACTGTGTCTCTTTCCTCCAGCTCCTTTAGCTTTTGAGTCCAGGCATCTGAGAGTCTACATATGGATGGGATGGACACATTCACCCACTGTCAAAGGTATTGACGCACTCATTATGCCTTTCGGGGGAGGAATAGCTCTAGGTCTTATCTCTGTGGTCCAGGGATCTTAGAGCGCCAGTTGTAAGAGGCAAACGAAGCTTGTCCAATTCAAGGTTCGGTTGGAAGGGGTGGCTGAGCCTTCCCAAATCCAAGTGTGTCTGTGGCCGTACCCAATACCCCTAAAGGTAGAGGAAGCTCTTCTTGTTCCAGGAAAAATTGACTCAATGATGGAGGGACGTATGGTTTACCCAGTCCAAGATGTCTGGCAGCACTAATCAATCCGCATGGGCTGAGAGGTCCTCCTTGATCTATGAAATCTGGCCCATGGATCTCATAGTGCGGATGGCTGGCCAGACCTCAGACTATCTCTCAGTGTCCTTCCTGGAAAGTCCATGGAAAAACGGGCGGAGTCACCTCGGGAGACATTCCCTCTTTAGTCAAGTCTGTCCGTCTCTGAAGCATGACGTAGGTTGAGTGCTGTCCCTGTTGAAGGGTTTTGCCTTGACTTGGTTTGTTTGCTTAACGCCCAGCCGACCACGAAGCGCCATATCAGGGCGGTTCTTGACTTGGTCCAAGGATGATAACCATGAGGTTTTGTAGCCTAAGGACTGCCTGACCCTGGGGTAGGTTGTCTTCCAAAAGCTGCTGATCATCTCAGGGGCACCTGCCCAGTGATCTTAAACGGCCCATCCCTTCTCTAGGACGTCTACTGTCGTCTCTCCTGTTGATGCTTCTGCCAGAGTTGTTACCATTATCAGTCGAGATGTGACCTGTTACAGGTGTCGGACATCCTCTGTTGAGTGTCGACTGTACAATCTGACATTTCTATCATCATCCCCTGGCTGATGCGGGTGTCAGATGACATTCAGGAAGAAGGGGCAACTCTTACAAGTTGTTACGCTGAGGCCGTCCACAGGTCATGAAAGCATTCTGTACTTGACGATCTCAGAGCACTTCTTCCCCCGTCTCTGCGTTATCTCCAACAGCTCCCCGCCTTGTGATGTAGCCTGAACATGCTCACCCGTGTTGCCCGACGCTTGTATGACAAGATTCTTGGGCCTGTTACCCTGTTGAACAAGCTCCACTCCAAGTGTGAGTGATCTTCAGAGTCGTTTCCTCAGGCAAATGTCTTGAGACACTTTGATTCCTCTTATCTTGGTACGCAGTGTCTGTCTTGTAGCTGTGTATCCGAAGGAGACATCTAGAGACCTCAAGAGCTTGCAGTATGCATGGAAACTGATGTGACTACTATACCCTGTTCAGTTGTCCACCGCTGTTTGACTGGTGATCTGTATGCAGATTGCAGGTGCCATCTTGTTACTGGTAGGGCGGCTCCCCGGTGTGAAGGTTGTAGCCTCTAACCATTAGCTCTCCATTCCAGGTGATGAAGATAACTAGGAGGCTCTAGGCATTCTCCTCACACTCCCAGACTTCTGTGTAGCCGGGCACTGCTGAATATGGTCAGGCGTGAAGTGTTGGTCTAGTTCCAAGAGCGTTAAACATTAGGTCTTCCTCAGTCCGTCAGGAGGTGGTAGACAGGCAATGGGGGGCGGGAGCTGTCCTTCCGGTGCTGAAGCATCGCTACAGGCAGTTTGCAGCACTGAATACTGGTAGTCAAAATGCATGAAGCCACCATCATGATGGGGAACCCTAGCAAAGATAGTGGTGGGAGGGGCCCAGTCCTGTCAACAGCCGTGTATCGGGGTCACCTCAAGGGAGAGGTTGCAGACGAGGCTGTAGCTACCTCAGGGAGATTCTACTCATGTTACGCCCAGTGGACGTCTTGCCTGACAGCTGGAGGGTCTGTCATAAGCTGTCGCAACAATCCTGGGAGTTATCAGGGCGAAAAGGAAGCCTGTCTCTTCCTGTGCTTACTGGAGGTATTCCCCCAGAGCGCCCGACATTGTCTGTTTGGTAATGTCTACGTATATATAAATACATGTCAATATGACTTAATTCCCCCTCGTACTGATAACGGCATGGATGTGCCAAGAGTTTATCCAGTACCTTTCTCATGAGAGTAGCCGCTCTGTCTAGGAGGCATAGTTAATTGTGTGTTGTAACAACATCCGTTTAGCAAATATGTTATATTTTCCATAATATGAAATGATAAACATTGTATCCCTTGTATGAACCTGACTAGAGCCAGTGTTATTTAAGGGCGGCCTCTTATTGTTAGGTCCTGTTGTCTACTTCTGAGAACCTAGTGGTAGGATTAGGTGACAACAGTAGAGATGTGGCCTTGTTAAAGGTCAAAGGCTTAGGTTTTGCCTACGAACCAGGAATAAGTAGAGGCATGACAACATTATAGGAAGCTCCCCTGTGAGTATTATTCAGAGCCTTGCTCGATCTTGCATGTTGTGAAAACTCAGCTGAGTGTAATACTCATGTGTTAACAACCAAGTTTATTCATGCCCCTAAGGCATGGTTTCAACTGTATATTATTCATAACATGTCATTCAAGTGTAATGTACATCAATTGTGCACTGGAACAGAACATAAGTATATATGTGTGCCTGTTCTAATTGAATTTGAAGAGCTGTCTCCTGGCACTGTGGTATCAACAGATTTTAGCTGAGTGTAAATCTCAAAGTGTAAACACTTGAGTTTATCCATAAGTTAAATCTTTTACCACTCAGATAGCTGATTTAAACACTCCATGAAAATGGAATTTGTAACATCAACTGACTTCTTTGATACCCTTTGCCAAGAAAAAAAAGGATTATGCATACACTTTAATTCTTCCTTGTCAATTTAACATTTTTTTTTTTAATTTTTTTTTTTAATATATATTTATATATATATATAATGTGTATGTATGCACGCATACAAGTTTACAAGTTAATCAAGTTAAGTTGGCAAGGAAAGTATTCTTTATCCAATTTGAAGAAGTACCACCACGTGGTCTCTGTGAGTCCACCATGATCATCTGATAAAAATACCAAAACCATAATCTGCCAACCGCAGAAAACATCGTTTCCCAGAAACATAGGAGAGAGAATTACTTGCCTTTCTCTGAGAGTAAAGGAAGTTCCCTCCGTAATATTCCCGGAGGCGCATATCTCAATCTCAGTGTTTGGTTTTCTTTCCAAGCGGGCGAGGTTTGTTGTTGTTATTCTTCGATACAACCCGCTTTCAGTTCTATCAGCGTTCAAGCGTACTGCGGTCCGTATCTACGCTGCCCGCAAAAGTCATCGCAGTTTGTAATGACCGAAGTATCATACGCCATATGTAACATTCGCGGGCGCTCTGTGCCTTCAGTTCAATCAGCGTTCAAGCGTACTGCGTTCCGTATCTACGCTGCCCGCAAGAGTCATCGCAGTTTGTAATGACAGAAGTATTCATACGCCGTATGTAACCTTCGCGGGCGCTCGGTACTTTGTACGCCTAAAAATTCGGATCAGAAATGCGCTTCCGGTCGGGATAACGCGCATGGTAAACCTCGCTGTAGTCGATAAAAAGCTGTTAAAACGCAAAAAACTTCCGGGTAATTTCGAAGTTGAAGGTCTTGTTCGTATTCCTACATTGATGTGTAGGGTGACCTGCCGTTGCTTTCCATTGAAAGCGGCAAGGTAAGTTATCGTTCGCGGAGTTCTATTGCGCCAATGAAACCGGTCCAACCGCTGTAAATATCTGTTCGACATTCGTAACGACTGAGTAAAGAATAGTTGTCGTTCAATTGCATGTTCACTAGTTAAAAAAAGACAAGTAACGGAGCCTGTTAGGCTCTGTGTGTCAACAAGGTATCATCGATGATTGAAGTACCTTCTAGTTCTACTTATGACCAAGTAACTTTGTTACATTTTTAAGCCGTTTCACTTTCATTTTCACGGTTCGTTACGTTGTTCAACGTGATGAATCATTGAATGTATACGGGCGTAGTAATCGCCCTTAAAAAGGAAAGCCCAAACCGTGATTGAAGGTGAATGTTGTAGTTCCTGTGAAGGAAGTCTTCTTAGACGGGAAAGGTCTAAATACACGTCTAGCTCCCCGTAGCAAGAAATTGAAACTGGGGATTATGGGCATTGGCACATGCGCAGAGAGGTACTACCGACAAAGGGAGACTACTCCCCTAAATGGTATACCGACGGAAATCTAGAGTTAGCGACCTTGTTTACAGTCTAGTACTGGTAACATAGGACGCTTCTCAGTCTAGCACTCGTAAGTAAGGTAACTCCTATTAGTTAAATTGAGGTGATGTATTCGAAAGAAATATGCATACAGTAATTCAAGGTTTTGGATGTGACATATTCTGCAAACAGCTTTGTAAACATTTTTTAAAGCTAAGTGTTTTTCTTTCTTTATTTGGTGTTTAACGTCGTTTTCAACCATTCAAGGTTATATCGCGACGGAGGGGAGGGGGGAGATGGGATAGAGCCACTTGTTAATTGTTTCTTGTTCACAAAAGCACTAATCAAAAAAGCTAAGTGTCTCAGTTGAGGGAAGGGAGAGTTGCATGAACGATTATTCAAAAAGAAAGGTAGTGAGAAGGATGCTTTTCCAGAAAACAGCACGAAAAGCACATACAAACACTCCTGTTTTTTAATGAGTTTTGTTACTGTTCTTTCAGTGGGAAGTTCTTGCACAGTCTTTCTTGCCGCTCACAAGTTTAAAGACCAAGGATGACACTGTCTGCCAATCCCTTCATTTCTGTGATAACAATTTATTCTTCCCCATTTTTACCCAGGCCAAAAGACCTAAAGATCAACAGGGCGCTGATGATCCCCAAAAAAGGGACGGTGTTCGACCACGTGTACATCCAGAGGCAGTACGGTTCCTGGAACACCTGGAACAGTCTTGTAGAGACGGTCAGCATTGGCGAGAAAGCTCAGGTAGGTTGTCCGACTCAGAAAATGTGTCGTTTGTCCTAACATTTCGTGGCTTAATTGTTTCATGATTAAATGTTATCTGGCTTTCTGCTGGAGAATGAGTAATTGTAAATGTTGTCTTAATTCTTCTGTCATGACTAATAAGTTACGAGTGTAAATAATGTTCTTTGATGACCAATAACAGTTAACTGATTGTCAAATAATGTTTTTTGATAACCAATAACTAATAATTATTGTTAAATCATGTTTCTTGATAACCGATAGCTGATTGTCGTGAAAATTTGCTCGTATGTTTCTTGTGTGAATTAATTCAGCTGATTAATTATTCAGACATAATTCTCATACTGACAGTTTGAAAAAGTGTGCAGTGGTCTAACTTCATGTCTTTGATGCAGATACTTGTGTGTGTGTGTGTGTGTGTGTGTGTGTGTTTGTTTGTTTATGTGTGTGTGTGAGTGCGTGTTGTCTGTGTGTGTGAGTGTCTGTGTGTGTTTATGTATGTGTGTGTGTCTTTGAGGCAGTTGCTAGTTAGTGTGTGTGTGTGTGTGTGTGTGTGTGTGTGTGTGTGTGTGTGTGTGTGTGTATGTATTTGTGTGTGTTTATGTATGTGTATGTGTATGAGTTGTGGGTGTGGGTGTCTTTCTGTGTGCATGCATGAGTGTAACTGTAAAAGTGACTGAATGTGTCTGTGTACATATGGGTGGGGAGATATTACCTCAGTCGCTAGCTACGCTGGCTTGAAACCAGGTGCTATCGGCGTGGGTTTGACCCCCACATTCGTCAAGGAAGTCAACTTTGTGCAGACTCTCCTCGGTGTCTGAACGCCTCACTGTGCATGCATGCACACGATAAAGATCCCAAGTTCACAGAGGCAGTCTCAGGACTTGGAAACATGAAAACACGCATGCACAAAAAAAGAATGAAAAGCAAAGTTGGTACAGCCATACTGTATGGCAGCTCACTTTCCCCAGTGAGAAAGCAGCCCAACTTTCCATGAGGGTAACTTCACAGGATGATATGATACCAATACCAACACTGATGCACAGCTTAAACTAATATTAAATTACATATTCTTACCCCAATTCTCATAAATGCATTGACTTAAATCTCACATGCTAGATGTCGAAAAACTACTCAAATTACCTACCCTTGCAAGGGTGGTAACCAAGCTAAAAACAGACGCCATAGCCGTTGCTATGACCTGTCCCACCTGGTTACCCATAACCCACCGCGCAGCACGTGAGCGCCGGCATCCGGAATAATCATTCTCGACTTTCGACGACACACGTCAGACGTGCGGAATTCATCTGCTCACTTGGCTTTCCCTAGCCCTCGTCTTTGTGACGATTCGGGCTTGGGGGGGCCTTTACCTGTTCGCCTTTCTTTTGGTGAGACCTGTCCTTTTTATTGAATTGAATTGTTTGTTAGCTGCTTGTTTACAGCCGCTTCAGAAATTTACTTTTCTGGTGGAGGCTATGATTTTCGGCCATATACAAGATGGCCGATAGCATGCAGTAACTTAGGGCTAGGCAGGAAGTGAATAAGGCTGCTAGCCCTATTTAGAAACCTCTGTGCAGGTCGTTGACCCTTCGAGTAGTACTGCTTTTGTAGTAGCTGTTCGTGCGGATAAGGTTTCGTTTTTTCTTCCCAGCCTGCCTCTCCTCTTAAGGAGAACCAGTCAGTGTCTTCCACTTTCGGGGGACTTAACGATGAAATATGTGTTTATTTCTCAGCTGTTACAGGCAAGATTGGCCCGCCCACTGAGGCGGCGTACTCCTTGGCAGCTTTGCATCGTGGTCTGGTGCAAATGGCCAGTTCGGTTCAGCCCTTTTTTGCCTCTGGTGGCTCTGGGTTGTTCGCGAGCACCCTCTCCTTTCGGGAGGGGGGGCCTGCTCCCTTCCTGCCTCTGACCACTCTGATTACCTCCGGTATTTCTCAGTGTGTTGGGGGATGGGGGGGGGGGGGGGGTGTGTTCCTGCTTCGCACCGTGGTCTGGTGCAAATGGCCAGTTCGGTTCAGCCCTTTCTGCCTCTGGTAGTACTGGGTTGTTCACGAGCACTCTCTCCGTAGGGAGAGGGGGCCTGCTCCCCGCCTGTTTCTGCCCGCTCTCCTTGCTTTTAGCACAGCTGAGTCGGGCATGCAGAGTGGGGGGGCACGGTAAGTCACAGCCTGGGCTGGTTCCCACTCTGCCTCAATGGGGGCAGGGGACTGTGTCAGTGGCCCACCCTTTCCCGCCCTCCGGGCAGGATTGGGTGGGGCCTGTGGCGGCGGCCCACCCTTTACCGCCCTCTGGGCAGGATCGGGTGGGCGCTGTTGGACTGTCTTCTCAGTCTATGCCTCTATTGTCCTTGCCCGGCAACCACTCCCTCCCCCCTCGGGGTGGGTGGGCGGGTGGTGGGGCTACAGCATCACAGCTGGGGTGGGACGTTTGGCCTTTCCAGGCTACGTTACATACGGCCTTTCCAGGCTACATTACATACCCCTCCTCTGTCACATTTGGGACAGGGGGCTGTGTCAGCGGCCCACATTCTATTCCACCCTCTGGGCTGGACAGGGTGGGGGCTGTCTGACTGCCTTCGCAGTCTTGAGCGTTACCGCCTTACCAGCGGTAATTGTCCTCAACCAGCAACCTTCCCCCCCCCCCCCCCCCCCCCCCCTCGGGGTGGGGGAGGGGTGGGGCTACAGGATGTCAGCGGGTGGACGGGTGGGGGTCGGCCCTTTACGGTTGCCTATCTCCCCCCTCCAGGGGTTTACTGCTGTGACGAGCCACCCCCCTCCCGGGACCCATCTGGGGCGCGGCGTGGCTCAAGCCAGTCAGCACAGCTGGGGTGGGACATACGGCCTTTCCAGGCTATGTTACATACTCCTCCTCTGCCCCATTTGGGGCAGGGGGCTGTGTTAGCTGCCCGCACTCGTTGTCGCGGGTTGGTTCAAACTGGTCAGACCGGTCCCGTCGCGATATAACCTTGAACGGTTGAAAACGACGTTAAACACCAAATAAAGGAAAAGGTCAGACCGGTTTTGGCGGCTAGGGCCTGTCTCTCGCACAGCGGTCGGGGAACAATGAGCTTGGCTCTGCTTTGTTCTCGGCAGGGTGCTGTGCCGGCTGCCTACTCCTCTGGGCGGTGGCAGGCGAAGACAGAACATGCTCTTAACTCTCCAGTCTCCCATTCTTTGTGTTCTGACACAATGGATTGTGGGGACTCAGACTACAGTATCGCCTTGGCCAGTGGTCATTATCCTCAGCCAGCATCTGTCACCCCCCCCCCCCCCCCCTCGGGGTGGGTGAGCGGTGGGGCTACAAGACGTCTGCAGGTGGACGAGTGGGGGGCGGCCGTTTACGGTTGCGTCTCTCATTCAGTCTTTCCCCCCTCCAGGGGTTACTGCCGTGACGAACCACCCCCCTCCCCACTCGGGGCGCGGCGTGGCTCAAACCAGGCAGACTGGTTCTCAGCACTGGGACGCTTCTCTCGCACAGAGGGTGGGGTACGGCTGGCCGGTCTTGGCTTTGTCTCGTACCCCCACTCGCCCTCCTTCTTGGCACGGCGCTGTGCCAACTACCAACCCCTCGGGTCAGGTGGGCGGTTTGGGTTGGAAGGCAGAGACAGATCACGCTTTTCACTCTCACCCTGCAGGCTGTTGCTGGCCATGAGTTGTTACCATGGTGGGCATTCAGTCGGTGTTCTGATCAGACGGAGATCTATTCGTCTCTGGACGACCTCGGTGACTGGTTGATCTTTTATCAGAGTCAATCAGCTTGCCAGCTGTACTTTCAGATGGTGTTGAACCAGGCTTTTTTCCAGGCGTTCTCAGTAAACCAGGCAAAATCCGAGCTGTCCCCATCCCAGGTTTTTTACCCGGGCATGCCGTTCGACACTGTCTCTTGGAAGGTTCGTCCTTCACAAGAGAGAATAGAGAGGCTTTAGGCTCTTATCCGGCCAGACTGGCACGAGAGCAGACCTCTGCGAGGTCCTTAGCCTTGATCCTCGGTCTTTCCTCAAGTCTCTTTGGGACTCGGCCTCACAGGTCTGGGACAAGAGGGTCCTCCTCCAGGGTGGGTTCCTCCACGCGAGTAGGTGGCTGGAATCCAATTGGATCGCTCAGGGCGTTTTCCCTAGCTTTGTTCCCCCCCGGATTTAGACCGCTTCATGGATGCGTCTCTGTCTGGATGGGAGCCTACATTGGCAATTACAGTCTTGGGGCTGTGGATGTAGACTCAACTCCTTGGGCATCTCAATTGCCTGGGGTTAGGGGCAGTAGCTCTCAGTCTACTAGCCTTTCTCTTTGGCTATATACAGGCATGTCCGGTTGCATACGGACAATACTTCTGTTGCTTCCTATGTGGACTAGCAGGGAGGAGCAAGTTCTCGCTCCCTGTCAGACAGAGTTTACGGGATTCTGATTTGGTTTCTTTCACACTAAATCAATTTTCTCAGGGGAATATCTCCCCGGCCGGCTCTATTATCTGGCCGACTCGCTCAGCAGGACCTCTCAGGGCTTGCACACGGGTTGGGCCATCTACATACAGGGCTGGAGGTTGTGCTGTTTGTGTTACAGATCGTGGGTTTTGACTCTGGTCTCGGTGCATGAAGCACATAGGTCCTCCACTTTCTCTGTGTATACCCCTCATTGGCCTCCTTGGCCAATTGGTGTATAGAGCGCCCCTCTCTCAATCCAGGTGAAACAAATAGGCCTCTCTCCTGATGTTCATGGCGCTTTTGCGGGCATGATCAAAGGACCTTGTTTTAAGAGGTTTAGAGGCGTCCCCTTGTATAACGCGTAGGACTTTGTTCTTCATACTCTGGGCCTCAGCCCCGAAGGGCAGTGAGGCCCATGCGTTATTGGGGTTTACCGGAGGATGTAGCCTTGGAACTTATAGTTCCGGTTTTTTTCACGGTTTTTCGGCCAGATTTCCTTGAATCAGAAACCTGGTCAACCTCCTCTGGTGTTTAATTCCCTCCTCTCGGGAGGATTCTCGCTCCGGGTGATTTGGATTTTCTAACTATCTGGTTAGAGTTTTAAAATCCTTTTTAACTTGCGCTCAGTCAATTGGAACTGAAGAGCCAAAAGCTCATATTCTTATCTCTTTACACTATAGGTGAAAGAGGCTTCTCTTAATTGATGCTCACAAGAGGTGTTGCTACTTTCATAGGACAGTCCAACGAGTGGTGGCTTATTGAACACAAGGGCGGGGGGGGGGGGGGGGGGGGGCGTTCAGTCCTCCTTCTGTTCCTTTACAGGTGTTCAGGAGTCCAGAGCCTGGGGTTCTTCTCTCGCTGGTGGGGTTCCTGTCGCCTATGCGAAGTTTTGCCAACAGCTCTTTGGAGGTCTGATGATGTGTTCATTAATTTTGTACCTCCTGGACATCTCCTGGGTGGGTGGGTTATGGGTAACCAGGTGGGACAGGTCATAGCAACGGCTATGGCATCTGTTTTTAGCTTGGTTACCACCCTTGCAAGGGCAGGTAATTTGAGTAGTTTTTCGACATCTAGCATGTGAGATTGAAGTCAATGCATTTATGAGAATTGGTTGTTTTGGTTTTTTTTTACTGTGCAAGATTTGTAATAAGTGTGTTTGAGCTAACAGTTTTTACAAGTAACTATAATATATGTGACATTTGAAAGTTAAAAATCCCCTTGAATGTTTCTGTTTGATGCATGCCACTAACATTTTGTAATTTGATAAAAATTACAGGAATTGCAGGTAATGTTTTTATTTGTAGTTGCTAAAATGTTAATTTGTCGCAAATGCTTTTTTTGTTTGTTAGTTTTTGGTGCATGGAGTTTGTTCAGTTTATGTTTGCAAGATGCAGAAGCTTTGCTTATTCCTCAAAAGCTTTGATTTTGGGGCATTTGTCTTTGTTTGACTAGGGATAGAATTTAGTTTTAGAAGTTATTTTCACTGGAGTATGATATTAAGAACACATGCATGCATATAGCTGTGTTGTTGCCGATCTATTTACACATAATGATCAGTTTACTTATGTCAGTTACCTAATATGTTTTTAAAATATTTTTTTGTAACCAATTCTTTGTAATTTGAACACTGGACAAAAATTAAAATGAGACTGTAAAAAATGTGTTGTCCTAAAACAGTTAACTTTTACTGTCAGGCACAACCGGACCCCACTGCCCCCAAGAGAACATCTCTATAAACATTATGATTCTTTTTTAAATAAATTGATGGAAAAAAGTTGATCATTGGATTGTTAATTTATTGTGATAAGTTGATCCACATGTAAAGCTTGCTTGTATACAAGAAATTAGATTTTTTTTGCGCGTCTGTATGCATCTTACAGTTTTTGAAGATTTTTCGTTTGCTTGCTTGTTTTGTGGCCAGATAAGCTTAAACATTATTTTTATTTTTAAGTAACATTTGGAATAGGTTTGAAATGTGCTAGTTATGAAAAACAGTTGTGCAATTATTCTTTCATCTTACAACTTGACTTTAATACATTTTCAACTAGTTATCTTTTTCTTTTTACATTTAGTCAAGTTTTGACTAAATGTTTTAACGTAGAGGGGGGAATCGAGACGAGGGTCGTGGTGTATGTGCGTGTGTGTGTGTGTGTCTGTGTGTGTGTGTAGAGCGATTCAGACTAAACTACTGGACCGATCTTTATGAAATTTGACATGAGAGTTCCTGGGTATGAAATCCCCGAACGTTTTTTTCATTTTTTGGATAAATGTCTTTTATGACGTCATATCCGGCTTTTCGTGAAATTGGTTGAAATTTTGGTCAAGTAATCTTCGACGAAGCCCGGACTTCGGTATTGCATTTCAGCTTGGTGGCTTAAAAATTAATTAATGACTTTGGTCATTAAAAATCTGAAAATTGTAAAAAAAAATAAAAATTTATAAAACGATCCAAATTTACGTTCATCTTATTCTCTATCATTTTCTGATTCCAAAAACATATAAATATGTTATATTTGGATTAAAAACAAGCTCTGAAAATTAAATATATAAAAATTATTATCAAAATTAAATTGTCGAAATCAATTTAAAAACACTTTCATCTTATTCCTTGTTGGTTCCTGATTCCAAAAACATATAGATATGATATGTTTGGATTAAAAACACGCTCAGAAAGTTAAAACAAAGAGAGGTACAGAAAAGCGTGCTATCCTTCTTAGCGCAACTACTACCCCGCTCTTCTTGTCAATTTCACTGCCTTTACCATGAGCGGTGGACTGACGATGCTACGAGTATACGGTCTTGCTGAAAAATGGCATTGCGTTCAGTTTCATTCTGTGAGTTCGACAGCTACTTGACTAAATGTTGTATTTTCGCCTTACGCGACTTGTTTTTAACTTTTTTATGGGAAAAATGGCTACTCAAATTTTTGGGTTTAGACTCTGAGTTCCAAATAACATACAGTCACACACAAAAATGCGTTCACATTTATTGCATCAGACAGGTCACTTTCTCGAAAAATCAGACATGGGATTCTTATTTTTAGGCTCCAGGGATCATTCTTGAGATTCGTGCAAATCCGCTGAGAAAATTTTCTTCCATATGTTTCCCTGCTGTTTGAATTGTTGTTATTGCCATTGATATAGAAGCTCTATGATTAAGCTGAAATATGCATTTCAGGGCCAGTTTTGTGTGTCTAAAACACTAAAAACCTTCAGCTTCGCCCCCAGACCCCGATCAGTGGCGTTGCCCCTGGACCGTACTGGGGGCCTTCTGCGGCCCCCAGACCTCCACCTTCTTTTTCCTTAATTATCACTTTTTCTGAATCCCATGTCTGAAAAATGGTTTAACAACATGGCAAGCTAATCTTTTGGTTGGCGATTTTCACATTAATTAAGTGTTAATGTATCTTTGGTGGGATGGACAATGTGAAAGTATGGACTGGCATTGTGTTTCCTATTAATGAACCCTTCACATGGGAAGTAACTCCGTCAATTTCAAACTTTATAATATCGTAGAAAAGTAACCACAGCAAGTTTTCCACAATTTAGTCTATGGACCATTTCGAAGCTGGGTTGGGAGACGGGAGGAAGAGATCTATAGCAGAATCTCTTTTTCAGCATAACGCGTGACCCCGCTAGACGTACGAAGATTTTCTAAATGGTCGCTTGGCTGAATTGTAAATGCTCAAACCTCGCAGGAAGCTCTGTCGAAACGAAAACGGATATGCGTCATAGGTAGCAATTGGTGTATAGCAGGCATTCTAAGATTAGCACATGTTCTTGGGGGGCCCTCTGGAGGCATTAGCTTAATCAGACCTGGGAACCCATACGATTTCGCCGTGTTTTGTACGCTTGATTGGTACAATACGATCAGTACGGTCGGTGGAAACAAAAAATTCTTAAGACTGTTTTTTTGTGATTCATTTAATTAATGATTAAAATAATTGTATAACTCTGCATTTGATCAGTTATTACAGCTTTTGTCATTAAATATTGAAAGAAACATTCATTTTAAAGGTATTGGTAAACTTAATCAAAGGTGCAACGGTCGCGCGCGAAGCATGTTTAAATCATCGATGTTCAAAAGTTTGTTTAAGAATAACTCCAAGTGCAAAACAGGGGTTCCCAGGTCTGGTTGATATAAGAGCATAATTATATTGACCTAATTCAGTAGTGCTAGCAGAATAATACAAGATCTGCAGATATCGAAACAGGAATGTTTATCTGTACATATTTATAATGATATATGCGTGTGGAAGGAGTGTGAAGTTTTATGCATACACCATAACAAAATCCTGTGCTTTGCATTTGGTAAATAAACTGTTTGACTTGACTTGACTTGACTTGACAAATATTTAAATTTTATTTTTTAATATTTGCATGGTTTCAGTTATGGACTCTTAACCTTTTGAAGAGATTTATTAATCAACAGCAATAGTAATATGTCCCTTATATACCTGATGACTTGAAGTGGTGAGAGAAATGTTGAAGTCTCATGCGAAAGAGTGTGCATGAAGATGTGTCAAGCAATTTTGACACTGTAAGCGAATTCTTTTGTGGTGCTTTTTTATCTACCGGGTACATGTATTGAGCTTTTTCAGAAATATTTTTTTGCACAGTAGTATAGTGCTTTAAGTTGTGTTGGTTTTCTTGTTGTTGCTCGTATAGTTTATGTTCCAAGATTTTAAATTTCTGTTGCCTTTTTATTCAAAGAATATGTAGATAGATTGCAATTTTGTTTGGACTGTAGAATTTATGCTTCTGCTATAAAAACGTCTTTGGTATTGTCTTTTTTACTCTCCATGTTTGTTTGTGTAAATGTTTTTCTGTCTGTTTCTTTGCAGTAGTATGGCTCTGCAGTGCTAGTGTAGACATGTTTTAGATTTTGTTTATGAGTCAAATTGTCAGTTTGTTTTTGGTAGGACTGTTTGCTCGTTGCAAAATATGAGTAATGCAAACCTCTTCAGAATATGATTAATGTACTTGTGCTTAATGAGGTGGGATGGGGAGGGGGTGTCAAGGAAATGGTAGCAGATTTGGAAGGTAAAGGCTGGAGAGAAACAAAATTCAAATTTTGTAAGCTTCTTTTTGTTATTTTAACAGTACATGTACAGTGGAACCTTTTAAGACCTCAGAACAAATCTGAGAAAATCAGATCTGATAAAGGAGGGCGTTCTTAAATGGGGGAAATTTACAGTGGTTTAATGAACAAAAAGTCTGAGAAAACAGGGTCAAAGGGCAGTCTTAAAATTGGGGGGTCTTAAAGGGGGGGGGGGGGGGGGGGGCATCGATATGAAAAAGATCCATCACAGGTAAGTTTAACAACAATTAAAGCTTTCATATATTTTTACGGAATGGTCTGTTGGCTGAGTTTATATCTTGTACTGTTTCAAGTGAGAACTGAAGGACAGTGTATGACCATATGAATGAATTTGTATGTGAGATAGTTACTTTATAATGGTTGATTTACTTCTGCATTCCAGGTAGCCAGAATGGAAATTTTTTGTCGATAATTTTTTTTTCTCCATTGTTTAGCTGCTTTTGTTTTGATTTTTTTTAAACAAAACATCTGCTCTCTTTGCTTTGGGGTATATTTGTCATCATGTTCTGTTCAATATCACAATTTGCACGTTCACCATTCAACTTTTATGTGGTTGCATGTTTATATGTTAATAGAATAGATGTGATTCTAATTTACACATTTTTGCTTGTTTTCAATTGATTTTGGTTCATGCATTTACGTTTGCGCTTCATTGATTTTGAAATCTAGGCGGCGACAGAAAGTGTCTTCTCCTCAGAGACCTTGGTAAGCTGCTGAAGCTCTGGAGCCGGTTGCAGAATGTAGTTTTACATGTATCTGATGTATATTGCAATGTGATGGGGTTGCATGCCAGACTGCATGATTTTTCATACTCTTTTTTGTTTTTTTGTTGTTTTTTTTAATCCTTTTTCTCTCAGCATTTCATGTATTTCATGTGCATGTATCTTCAGTAGTGTTATGAGAACTTATTCTGTTCTCTTATTTATTTATTTTTAGGTTTTTTGACTCACATGCGAAGCAAAAGTGAGTCTATGTACTCACCCGAGTCGTCCGGACGTCCGGACGTCCGGAAAACTTTAACGTTGGATATTTCTTGGACACTATTCAGTCTATCAGTACCAAATTTGGCAAGATGGTGTATGATGACAAGGCCCCAAAAAACATACATAGCATCTTGACCTTGCTTCAAGGTCAAGGTCGCAGGGGCCATAAATGTTGCCTAAAAAACGGCTATTTTTCACATTTTTCCCATTTTCTCTGAAGTTTTTGAGATTGAATACCTCACCTACATATGATATATAGGGCAAAGTAAGCCCCATCTTTTGATACCAGTTTGGTTTACCTTGCTTCAAGGTCAAGGTCACAGGAGCTCTTCAAAGTTGGATTGTATACATATTTTGAAGTGACCTTGACCCTGAACTATGGAAGATAACCGTTTCAAACTTAAAAATTATGTGGGGCACATGTTATGCTTTCATCATGAGACACATTTGGTCACATATGATCAAGGTCAAGGTCACTTTGACCCTTATGAAATGTGACCAAAATAAGGTAGTGAACCACTAAAAGTGACCATATCTCATGGTAGAAAGAGCCAATAAGCACCATTGTACTTCCTATGTCTTGAATTAACAGCTTTGTGTTGCATGACCTTGGATGACCTTGACCTTGGGTCAAGGTCACATGTATTTTGGTAGGAAAAATGTGTAAAGCAGTTCTTAGTGTATGATGTCATTGCTAGGTTTAGTTACCCTAAAGGTCGAGGTCAAGCATGTGAGTCGTATGGGCTTTGCCCTTCTTGTTTATTATATTAATTAAGTAGAAGTGCATACCCCAGCGAAAGACAAACCTCTCTCTTAATTACTCTCTCTCTCTCCCTCTCTCTCTCTGTCTCTGTCTCTCTATCTCTCTCTCTATCTCTCTCTATATCTCTCTCTCTATGTCTCTCTCTCTCTCTCTCAAACACACACACACACACACACACACACACACACACACACACACCCCAAGTTACACACGTACACACATACTCACACGCACCCACTCACTCTCTCACACACACTTCATACACACAAAACACACCCCCATACGCACATATAGACAGACGGACATGTAACACACATACACACACACATACACTTACGCACACGCACATACACACATGCACATACACACACCCACCCACTCACTCTCTCTCTCTCTCTCTCTCTCTCTCTCTCTCTCTCTCTCTCTCTTTCTCTCTTATACAGACACACACATACACACACACACATGTATACGCACGCACGCGCGCACACACACACACACACACACACACACACACACACACACATTGCCTCAAACAAATCTCATACACACAAAACACACACTCATACGCACATAGACCGGCACGGTTGGCCTAGTGGTAAGGCGTCCGCCCTGTGATCGGGAGGTCGTGGGTTCGAACCCCGGCCGGGTCATACCTAAGACTTTAAAATTGGCAATCTAGTGGCTGCTCCGCCTGGCGTCTGGCATTTTGGGGTTAGTGCTAGGACTGGTTGGTCCGGTGTCAGAATAATGTGACTGGGTGTCGTGAGACATGAAGCCTGTGCTGCGACTTCTGTCTTGTGTGTGGCGCACGTTATATGTCAAAGCAGCACCGCCCTGATATGGCCCTTCGTGGTCGGCTGGGCGTTAAGCAAACAAACAAACAAATACGCACATAGACGGACACACACACCTTTACAAACACACATACACACTCATACACACACAAACATACACACAAACTCATGCACACACACTTTCACACACACACTCTCTCTCCCTCTCTCTCTCTCTTTCTTACACACACACACGAATACAGACTCATGCACACGCGCACGCACGCACGCACGCACGCACGCACGCACGCACGCACGCACATACACACACACACACACACACACACACACAAACAAACAGTAACACTAACACGTACATATGTGCACAAAATGAACACACACACACATGCACACACCGCTCGAGAGAAAAAGACTACAGGGAAGCATGACGTCATGATGCATTAATTGACGTCAAAGACTTTCGACCGTGACGTAATCTTCTTACGCGAGCTTTATCCATAGACTTGGAAACTACGGAATTTCTACCCGTCCAAAGCGGCCTTGGGTGGCGTTTGCTCAAAAAATGGGGGCGCCTATTGCACCCACCGTATTTTAGTTAGTATGTTCCCAATTTTTGGTGAACTTCCATCTTCAACTGTAGCCCGTAGCCGGGCACAAAGAATCCTTCTTGATCATGTATTATCGGTATGAAAATTTCTCAAGTCGATTACAGTATAGCGTTCGTGGGATACCTCCAGCTTCGCTGGGATTAATTTAATTTTTGTTTTTTATTGATGTTTTTTAAAAATTATTTATTATTATTTTTTATTTTTGTTGCATCCATATCAACAAAAGCATGCTATTTACAATATGCTTAGATATCATATGATATTAGTATTTCTCTTTTCTTTCATCTTTACGCATGAATTTTGTTCCACAGCTTCGTATATATATATATATATCTGTGTAAATATTGTGGATTTTTATAAGCCTGCAAAGATAACAAATCATCAATTAAACAAATTGACAACATGTGTGTTTTTTTTCCCCATTTATGAATTTTAAAGATCTATAACTATGACTAGCACTTGGAAATTCATGTGCTTTACAAATGAAAAGAGGATTTCAGGTACTCGAAAATGCTCATTATAGCTAAGTGACGGTTTTACCCGTTGTCACACACACCTCTTCCACATGCTGGATATCTTTTAGGTCTTGGATTTTGTTCCTTTAATTGTTTGTGCAAAAAAATCCATCTTTATACAACACATATTATTTCTTATCTTTCCAAGCTATTTACACATTATTCCTTGCGTACATGTTCTAACAAACCTTATATATCTCTTAATTCCTTTGTATATAGTGACTGCTCAGTAAATAATTCGACCTCTCTTGCCCTTAATTCAAGCAAGATCAACCAACAAAAAAGCAGAGACAAACACCAGTAAGAATAAATGTGTGCTGTTTGCATGGGGATTTTTCACTCAAAAGATGATTTATGCAAGTTTCAGTTCACAAATATTGCGAAAGAGAAAAAAGTGCAGCCAACGCATTTATTGATGCTTTGAACTTTTTCATGGCTTTATTTACCCAAAATGCACTACATCAGCTTGCATGTAAAGTCTTAAATCTGAAATTTGTTTACACATTCATTTATAGTTGTTATTTTTTTCTTGAAGGAAAGATTTGCGCTTGCTTTTTTCATACAAAAGATCCATCATTAAACATGTAAAAATCTCTACCCGTTTAACAATTTCAAAATTTAAGAATTTTTTCTTTTACTGACATACCACCCCCATCTCCTGCAGCTGGCTTCAAGCGTCTGAAGTGACCGCGCACATTTTATTTGACTAAAGTTCCACGATTCTTTGTTTGACAGAACACTATATAACATTTAAAGGTATTTTTAGACACATGCATCTTTAAACCGAAGAAATTTGTCAAACAACTCTTTTTTTTCTTTTTTTTGTTTGGTAAAAAGAAAGAGATAATCAGTCATTCTTCAGATAGCATTTGCATGTTGTGCATATATTGAGAATGATTTTAATCCGTCAGATATGTGGTCTGAAATAGAACAGTGTAAATCCTGTTTTAGTATGATCAGAATGACTAGCAACTATCTCTGGACATACTTTTTCTTTATGTGGTACAATATTGATGTTTCTTTGTCTTCAATACTTAGATGTTTGAGTGTTGTCTATATCCTTGAAGGTAACTCAAAAAGTAAGCTACATGTAACATATTTGTTATCAATTAACATTTCTTGTTCATCTTTCAATGATTATTCCCAGTTTTTATTTATGGCTTCAATGAATAAATGTTCAAACACTAAACAAAATATTCACAGCTTTGCATGGCAATGTTTTTTTTACACCTTTTTTTCTGATAATCTTGGATGTTATTTTTCTCTGAACTAACTTAATGTCAGTTTGTCATACTTCTGACCATCCCTTGTATTCTGGTAATGGGTTCATTTGAAAATTACATTTAAAGTCTTAATTGATTATTCATTTATTGCAATTTAGAAAAGTTGAAAAAGACCTGCAGCTATATATATTAGGGTAAGGTTGCTTTCCATGGAGAAAATAGTAAATATTTGTTCAAAGTCACGAGTTTTCTTTATCATGATTTAAATTTTTTTCTTCACCAAAATAACCTCTATTCTGAAATGTAAGAAATAACCTTCAACATGAGATATTAGCTTCCAACATTGATTAGTGGAGTGATTTTATATCTCTTTGTTAATCAAGCCAACTACACGTAATTACTCACTTACAAATGTAACTGTTTCTGTTAACTTGGCAAATAAAGGAAAAATCTCATTTTTCAATAACTTTCACAAACAAAATAACTAATTCTGATTAATAATACTCAGACTTGCTCATTAATCTTCCACTCTGAATATTAATGAACATCATTAATTGTATAATGTTAATGTCAGACACTGTTTCTAATTGTGTTGCTGTATTAATGTGTTAACTTTTATTAACAGAAAGACCAGGAACTGCGCATTATGGTAAGCAATCTGGGCTAATATTGATAAATAAACAGATGGGTTAAAAAGGCGAATTCTATGCCTGTAGTTGCACTGTTATGATGCAACCATCCCACATTTTTATTGGAAGCGTATTATCAATAAATATCCCAAATTAATCACAGTGATGCCACCGCAGACTTTAAATCTGTTTCATCAAAGGTTAACAAACAAGGCAAACATTTATGGAAAATCCGCAACCCAGTTGCAGCAAGTTCACGGTAGACTTGTCTAGTCTACTGCAAGGTTGCAATGAGTCTGCAACAATAGCTAGGCCACAACAGGGCCTAATTTTTGTCTGTACGGGTAAGCTTTAGAAGTCATAGGAAGAAATGTACCTGACGGATGAAGAAATGTACCTGACGGATGAAGAAATGTACCTGACGGATGAAGAAATGTACCTGACGGATGAAGAAATGTACCTGACGGATGAAGATTAGTGACAGATGGGCAGATTAGGCAGACTGATCAAGGAAAAATAGAACTTGTTAATTCCAACCGTTGGTTTGTTAACTTTGTATTCAGCGTCATTTGTGGAAAGACTGTACAGGCAGGGGTAATGTGTGGAGAGAGAGACTGTATATCTGTCTCTGTCTGTGTCATGTGTCTGTCTGTCTGAGAATTAAAAGTTAAATGAGAATGGGAAATGGAAACTTTGGAGTTGCTTATTTTTCAGCAAGACTGAGGTGTTTGAAAGCAAACATGTATACTCAGCATACAAACTTTCATTGTAGACTCATGCAAATACAATCTAGATTGTAATTAGTCATAACATTACAGATCATTTTTATTATTTGTATCAGTTATTAATGTCTCCTGTCCTCAACTTTAACACCAGTCTTTTCTTATGTATATATAGTCAGAACAAGTACGCAGTACAGAACCATCGTAATAGCAAAGTTTGGAAGAATTTAGTCTCCTCTTTGTAAGAAACAATTTAACAAACTCAAAATGCTCATGAGTACTAGCAGTTTCTTTTCTGTAGACATGAGTATCAACTTTGTTTATCATTCTGACACTGTAAATGTATTGACAAATTCATCATTGTCGTTAGCTGTTGTGCTGACCCTAACTCTTGACTTGTGCAGACCAATAATGAGACCACGAAGGCAGGCAGCAGGTCTTTTGGCTTTTTTTCCCCAGCATAATTAAGCATGACAAGTTCACACCTTTGCAGTGGGCAATTCCCGGAAATAACTCTGTTGAGGTTCAGTTGGCTTACACACTGATCAGTTGGCAGACATGCGATCATGGCGACAGTGATAATGAGCTATGATATGTGCACGTTTGTTTTTAAAGAAAAGGGCGTAATACGGACACTATACAAAGTGCACATCGGAGCACATTTTCACTGTCATGCTTATGAATTCTGACACATTTGATCAATGCCAACATTAAATTTGCCTTGTTTTTTTTTAAGGGGTGCAACTCTTGCACAACCCATACAAATCCTGACACGAGTTATTTCCCATTTCAGTTCCACAAGCCGGATTCACTTCCTTGCCCTTTTTTCCAGCTTGCCTATTAAGTCACATCTTAGCAGTTATGTCAGTCAGCATGCCAGATCCATTTCGTCCTGAAATTTTATTTCAGCATGATGTGTGGATGCATGGATACTATTTGTTTCACCATTTCTTTGTCAGACGTTTGTCCTCATCGAACAAAACAAAAAAAATCACTGGGAGTTTGTTTCAGCATGCTTTCATTATTACATCTTTTGCAGATAATTTCATGTCTTTGCATTTGAATATTTTTGGAAAGCTAAGGTTACTTTTTACTGGGGTTTCTTTCACATTCAGCATGACTTGATCACATCTTTGGATTTTATTTTAGCATTCAAATGTTATTTTGTGCTTTAATTTGCATGTCAGCCCCATGTTATATCGTCCCATTTTTCTCTCCAGTCACTTGCGCTGAACTTGTATTTTGTTTGACTTGAGCATGGAAACTACATTCTAATGCTTTCTCTGAAAATTATGCATACCATATTGTATATTCTAAAAAATAATTTAAATTAAGTCACAGCAGACATTAATCTTTCTGCTTGTTGGCTCGGACATCTCTGTCCCTGCCGTTTCTGTCCTCCCCACACAACAGATCAACGCACTCATCATCAACACAGCAGAGACGGTCCGGCAGCGCTTTTTCCTGGAACGCTTCCTGAGCCTGGACAAACCCCTGCTGTTCGTGGGAGCGACAGGGACGGGGAAGAGCGCCATCACCAACAGCTACCTCCTGGACCTGCCCCGCGACAAGTTCATCATCAACAACATCAACTTCTCCGCACAGACCTCCGCCAACCAGACGCAGGACATCATCTTTTCTAAGCTGGACAGGTGGGTGGAGAATTCAATACGCTGTAACTAATGATACAGTGGAACCCCCCTTTTAAGACCTTCAAAAATCTGAGAAAATCAGGTCTTAAAAAGGAGGGAGTCTTAAAATGGAGGTAAATTTACAGAGCTTATGAACAGAACATCTAAAAAAAAACAAAAAAAACAAGGTTTTAAGTCCTAAATTGGGGGGTCTTATAAGGGGGGTTCCACTGTACTACTGCGGCATTCATGCGTGCCACAGGAGTGGAAGTCTAAAAGGAGCGCACGCGAAGAGTAAGAAGACATCGAACCGTGTCTTGATACTTTTTGACGAGATGATGGATAACATGCAGTATGAGCACATTTATTGAAGTCTGCATTGAGTTTGGTTGTGCTATGGAACACTTGTCAAACTGTTAGAGTGGATGAAACATAATAAACACATGGGCTTATTTACTTGGATGACTTTTATTTTTACATCTTGTCACTCCCTCAGCCCTGAAAGTCCAACAAATGGTGTACTCGCCTTTGGCTAGTAATTCTGAAAATTTACTAGCCAGATAGCAAACTTTACTAGCCAAACCAACAATTTGTTTCAGCAACTTTACTCGCATTTGGCGAGTAAATGAACATTTCTACTCGCCAGTTACATGTTTCTACTCACCATGGCGAGTAAAATACTCGCCACTTTCAGGCCTGTCCCTGTTATGTATTTTTATGCCATTTTATTAACATTTCTTTCCAATAAGAAAGTAGACGTTCCTTCTTGAACTGATGTGCTGTGAGCTCTTCTATGTTTAGTGACTGTAACTGAGCGTTGGACAAGCGTTGTGATCTCAAGAATGTTATGTGCAGGGAGCTGAAGGCTACAGTATAATCTGAAGCTCACTGAGATTGCTGAATATGTTTGAAATACCGTTGGACACCCCCCCCCCCCCCCCCCCAACACACACACACACTTTTCAAGACCATAGTTTTTCAGATATTTTGATAACGACATTTGTAAATTTTCTTCCATTTAAGACTTCACAGCTCTTGAGGCCTGATTTAGGGCGGGGATGTAGCTCAGTCGGTAGCGCGCTGGATTTGTATCCAGTTGGCCGCTGTCAGCGTGAGTTCGTCCCCACGTTCGGCGAGAGATTTATTTCTCAGAGTCAACTTTGTGTGCAGACTCTCCTCGGTGTCCGAACACCCCCGTGTGTACACGCGGCAAGCACAAGACCAAGTGCGCACGAAAAAGAACCTGTAATCCATGTCAGAGTTCGGTGGGTTATAGAAACACGAAAATACCCAGCATGCTTCCTCCGAAAACGGCGTATGGCTGCCTAAATGGCGGGGTAAAAAACGGTCATACACGTAAAATTCCACTCGTGCAAAAAACACGAGTGTACGTGGGAGTTTCAGCCCACGAACGCAGAAGAAGCAGAAGAAGAAGAGGCCTGATTTTCTGAGTTTATTTTTGGGTCTCAAAGGGGAGGTCCCACTGTAAATGTACGTCATCCATGTGTGTGCAGGCGGAAGAAGTCAGTGTACGGACCAGCTCCCGGCATGAAGCTGTGCATCTTTGTGGACGACCTCAACATGCCGGCCAAGGAGAAGTACGGGGCTCAGCCGCCCATTGAGATCCTGCGTCAGTGGATTGACCACAACTTCTGGTATGACAGGTGAGTGGACAATGAAATAAATAAAAATATTGAAACATTTTTTTTAAATCGACTGTGTGTGAATGTTTGGGATTAAATCAAACTCAGAATACTTGAAGAACCATTCACTTCCACGCGCCAATCCGTTGTGGTCAGTGCTTTGTAATCCTTCATGGAAGATTTAATCACATATTCTTACTCCAATTCTTATGAATGCATTGACTTTAGTCCCACATGCTAGATGTCGAAAAACCTCTCAAATTACCTGCCCTTAGTAGGGTGGTAACCAAGCTAAAAGCGACGCCATAGCCGTTGCTATGGCCTGACCTTGCTCGGTTACCCATAACACCCTGCGCACCACGTGAGCGCCAGCATCCGTAATAATCATTCTCGACTTTCGACAACACACGGTGGACGTGTCCGAATTTCGCTCTCACTTTTGGCCTTCACATGCCTGCTCGTCCGTGAGACTAGCCGGTTCTTGGGGGTCTACCTGTCCGTCTACCTTTTGGGTGAGATCTTTCCTTTTTACGTTTGGAATGTAAATGTTGTTAGCTTTGTTTTGAACACGCACGCAGATAATTTTGTTCTGGGTGACTGTTTTTCGCCGGTCTTAAAATGGCCGACAACAAAGCTAAACTGAGTGCGAGACTGGAAGGCGACAAGGCTCTTAGCCCAGTTAAGAAAGCTAAAGCTAAGGGTAAAGCCAAGAGCGTTGACGTGCCTATTATGCGGGTAGAAGATCCGTCAAATAGCACTTCGTTTGATGTTCCTATCCCTCCGAGGACGGGTTCCGTTTCGTTCACAGCTCGCGTCCCCTGATGGGGGTGAGGAGCCGGGGCCTTCAGCCCTGGGCTCGTTAAAGTCCGAATTGTTTGATTTTATTTCTCAACAGTTTGCGTCTCGATCTGGGGCCCCTCCTCTGCCTCCGGCGGTAGGGGATCCTTCCTCCCTGGCTCGGCTGGGGTCGTCGTCGTCGTCGACTCCGGCGACTCCTGCGGATGGGGGGGGTGGCCGGGCGGCCATTTCTTCTGCGCACTTGCTTGGTGCACCTGACCAGTTCGGGCCTTCCCTCTCTGCCTCTGGTAGTGCTGCGGTTGCGCTCGAACACTCTCTCCGTAAGGAGAGGGGGTCTGCTTCCTCTCTTTCTCTTCCCGCTCAGCTTGCTTTTAGCAACACTGCAGTGGGAAGTCAGCTCTCTCCCCTTGTGGGAGAGGGAGAGAGGGGGCATGGTAGGTCACAGCCCGGGCTTGGTCCCGCCTTGTCCCACTGGGGGCAGGGGGCTGTGTCGGCTTCTCACTCTTTCCCACCCACGGGGCGGGACTGGGTGGGGGCTGGTGTAGCGGCTCACCCTTTCTCGCCCGCCGGGCATGATCGGGTGTCCGCTGTTGGACTGACGTCTCAGTCAGTGCCGCTATTGTCCACTGCTAGCAGCCGCCCCTCTCCCCAGCAGGGGTGGTGGGGCAACGGGACTACAGCAGGTTGACGGGTGGGGGCGGCCTTTCACGGTCTCGCCTCTCACTCAGTCTTACCCCTCGCAGGGTTCGCTTGCTGCAGCTGCGAGCCAACACCCACCGCATGCAGCGGGCGGGGTAGCTCAAACTGGCCAGACTGGTTTTGACTGTTGGGGCCAAGCGCCCGGTCAGCGGTCTACCAACAATGGGCCTGGCGCGGCTTTGTTGGGTGGCCCCCTCCCCCCGCCTTCTTGGCGGGCCTCTGTCCCTACTGTCTACCCTTCTACCCCAGTGGGGCAGGGGGGGGATGGTGGGTGGCAAGCGGGATCGGGTCAAGCTTTTGTGGCTCCTGTCTCCCCTCCTGTGTACAGTGATACTGTAGAGGCTGGGGATTCGGATTCTTCTGTGGAAGATGAGGAGTGTGTAGTCTTGCCTTTTGGGTTTAGGCAAGCCATGAGAAGAGCGGCTTGTGTGGCAGCTCGTTACTTTCCGGAGGGGGTGGTGGATTCAGGACAGGATGTCTCTTTTCCACCATCCGCGGCGAATGATTTTCGGCCTTCACAGGAGAGTTCACAATCGTTTCGTTTTGTGGAATCGCCTGCCGTGGCTTATCACATGTCGCAACTTTTGGCTCGACCGGCCCCTCAGGGCAGCGGTCTGTCGCCAACTCCTTTCCCTTTGTTGCATGCTCACGATACAGCGCCTGCTTCAGCCGATCCATGGCTAGCGTCAAACGCGCAGGCCACTGCTTTTTCGCCGTTAGTGCAGAAAAAGCTGGACTGGAATGTGAAGTCAAGGAACTTTGTTCAGACTTTTGCTTTGCCGAGGGCAACTTTGCCAATTCCGCCGGAGTTGCTTGCCTTGTTGCCAAAGCAGCCTTCTGCTAAGGAAGGGGTCTCGTTCTCGGACGCTTCTCTCTCTTCTCCGGAGGAGATAGGGCGTCTTGATCTTGAATTGGCTTCTATGGCAGAGTCTTTGCTCCGAGCTCTTACTCGAGCTGTTGCTGGCTCTTTGGAGCCTTTTAGACTCAGGGAAGACGCCTCAGCCAGTGACATCTCCATACTGCTTGCTGCTTTGGGGATGGTGAATTCTGAGAGGATGAGCATTTCAGCAAGGCTGTATGCTCATGCTGTCTTTTCACGGCGTGATTTGCTGCTTTCTCAAGCAGGCTTTTCCCAGCAGTCCACTGTGGACTCACTGCGTTCCTCGCCTTTTGTTGAGGGCTCTCTCTTGGGTAGAGTAGCCCTGGATGCAAGGCAGCGGGAAGTTCAGGAGGCTAAAGACAGACATCTCGTTGGGATTTCGTTTAAAATCCCAAAGAAATCTCAGTCTTCTTCGAAGCCTTTCTGGAACAAGAAGCAGCACGGCTCCTCTCGTCCTAAGGAACAGGGAGATAAGGCCGCACCAGCTAAGGGTGCTCCTTATCCTAAGAAACCCTCGTTCGGGAAGGGGAGGGGTGGGGCTCGAAAGCCCTCCCCCCAATGAGGCTCTCCCGATCACATCACCCCTGTTCCCCCCACTCTTGTGGTGGCGGGTGGCCCCACCAGGGCTATTTCCATGTGGCAGGCATTAGTGCACAGCCAATGGATTTTACGGGTGGTGCGATCGGGATTCCGGCTGTTGTGGGAGGGGGAAAAGGCTCCCTTGACCAGGGTTCCTCCTCCCTTTCGTTTTCCGGCCAGCCAAGAGGCCACAGCGGCCATAGAGACAGAGATCAGGTCTCTTTTGGCCAAGGAGGCTATAGAAGAGATTGTGGATCACTCCTCGCCGGGGTTTTACGGACGCCTGTTTGTAGTGCCCAAGGCGTCGGGCCGCTGGAGGCCTGTTCTCGATCTTTCGTTCTTGAACAAGTTTCTTCGGAAGATCAAGTTTCGTATGGAGACAACAGCTTCGGTCAGGGAGGCCCTACGCCGGGGAGATTGGGTGACTTCGGTGGATTTGACGGACGCCTACTTTCATATCCTTATGCATCAAGTGGACAGAAAGTGGCTTCGTTTCCGCTGGGGTCATCGGATCTTTCAATTCAGGGCTCTGCCCTTCGGGCTGTCCCTGGCCCCGTGGGTTTTCACTATGGTGATCAGGCAGCTGGCCGCGCTGATCAGGCAAAGAGGTATTCGTCTACGGACGTACCTCGACGACTGGTTGATTTTGAATCAGAGTCAGTCAGTGTGCCACTTGAACACTCAGGTGGTGTTGAACCGGGCTCTGAGCCTGGGGTTCTCTGTGAACCAAGCGAAGTCGGAATTGACTCCCTCGCAGAGGTTTGTTTACCTCGGTATGGCGTTCGACACGGTCGCTTGGACGGTCCGGCCTACGCAGGAGAGAATTCAGAAGCTTCATGCTCTCATTTTGGCCGTGGCTGGCAGCCAGCAGGCTTCGGTGAGGGTCCTTACCTCGATTCTGGGCCAAATGGAATCTATGGCAACTCTGGTTCCCTTAGGGAGGGTGTACAAGAGGCCTTTCCAGGCTGCGCTCAGCTCTCTCTGGGAGCCGGCTTCGCAGGATTGGGACAGAATCGTCCCCACGCAGGGATGGTTCAGTCACGCGACTGCTCGGTGGTTGGACCTGGACTGGATCTCTCAGGGGGTTCCCATCTCTCTGCCCCCTCCGGACATAGACCTCTTTACGGATGCGTCAATGGCCGGGTGGGGGGCTCACATCGGGGGCCAGACGGCCTCCGGTCTTTGGACTCAGTCCCAGCGTCTTTGGCATATCAATCGCCTGGAGTTGGAGGCGGTTTCCCTCGGTTTGCTTGCGTTTCTCCCTCTGGTGGGCGGCAGACATGTCCGGTTGCACACGGACAATACCACTGTCGCTGCTTACATCAACAAGCAGGGAGGAGCTCGGTCGTTTTCCCTGTCAGACAGGGCGTGCGAGGTTCTGGTGTGGTGCCACTCGCATCGGGTCACGATCTCAGCAGAGTTTCTTCCGGGCAAGCTCAACGCACTGGCGGATTCACTCAGCAGGTCCTCTCAGGTGTTGCACACCGAATGGACGATCACTCATGGGGCGCTCCAACGCCTGTGGGCACAGGTGGAGAAGCCCATGATCGATCTATTTGCAACGAGGTTTTCAAAGAGACTTCCCATTTTCGTGTCTCCCTTTCCGGACACGGAAGCTTGGGCAAGCAATGCGTTGGAGATCTCGTGGAGCGGCCTTCAGGCCTACGCATATCCTCCCTTCCCTCTGCTCAGCAGAGTGGTGAGGAAAGCCGAGCTGAATCGTCCGGAGCTCCTGCTGCTGGTAGCCCCCTGGTGGCCTTCCCAGCAGTGGTTTCCAGATCTGCTGTTGTTGGCAAAAGGAGTTCCGATCCCTCTAAATCTAGTGCGGGGAGAGCTCGTTCAGCCAAGAACAGGCATCCCGCACAGAGACCCGCAGGCCCTGCGCCTACACGTTTGGAGACTGTGAGGTCGGAACTGCGGAAATCTGGCGCTTCAGACTCGACGCTGGATTTGGTTTTTAAGGCGCATAGGTCCTCGACTGCGTCTGTGTATGCTTGCCATTGGGCTGCCTGGGCCAAGTGGTGTAGGGAGGCGGGGGTCAATGCTGTGGCCCCGCGCTCGTTACAGGTGGCAAATCATCTTTCTTTTTTGTCTGCTCAGGGCAGTTCGGCCTCTGCTTTGAGAGTCCGACGTTCTGCTATATCTGCTACTCTGAGACAGATAGGCAGATTGATTAACGTTAACGGAGTGATTGCTAGTGTGATCAAAGGGGCCGCTCTCCAGGAAGCGCAGAGACGGACCTCTGTCCCGGCATGGGACTTATTTTTGGTTTTAGAATATTTGCGGTCTGCGGCGTTTGAGCCTTTGCAGGCTGCTAGCCTGACTGATTTAACACGCAAGACGGTTTTTCTGCTTCTTCTGGCTACTGCTCGGCGAGGCAGTGAGATACATGCCTTGTCGGGTTTGTCGGAAGACATCGCGTTTGAGCGCGATGGTTCAATGTCGCTTCATTTCCGGCCTGGTTTTCTCGCGAAAAATCAAAAGCCAGGCCAATCCCCGCCCGTGGTCCGAGTCCCCCCGCCTGGGACTATCCTAGCTTCGCACGATCCGGACTTAGCTAACTGTCCAGTTAGGGCCTTGAAGTCTTACTTGGCTCGCACTCAGTCGGTTAGGGCCAAAAGCCAAAAACTTTTGTTCATTTCATTGAACACGAAATATGACAGGGACATATCGAAATTGACCCTAACAAGATGGGTGGCGACCCTCATTAGACGAGCATATAAGTGGTGGCTCTCTCAGGAGAGGGGGGGGCGTTCAGTCCTTCCTCTGACATCAGCTCGAGTACATGAGGCCAGAGCCTGGGCGTCCTCTGTGGCCGTCTTACGTTCAGGGCGATTAAGCGATGTCTTGCAGACAGCTTACTGGAAGTCAGACGATGTTTTCATCAGCTTCTACCTTCGTGACATCTCTTGCACGCGACTGGATGGCTCCAGTGCATTGCCGGCTTTGGTCGCTGCAGGGCAGGTGCTTGCAAGGACATAAGTAAGTTCCCTCCGCCTTTAGGAGGAATCTGCATTCATAAGAATTGGAGTAAGAATATGTGATTAAATCAAAATTTAATTAAAAATTTTCGATTTAATATAATATACTTACCCAATTCTTATAGTTAATACCCTCCCATCCGTCCCCGCTGGATTATGTCCTTGGGGGTTTGTTTGACTAATAGTCTCGAATGATTATTACGGATGCTGGCGCTCACGTAGTGCGCAGGGTGTTATGGGTAACCGAGCAAGGTCAGGCCATAGCAACGGCTATGGCGTCGCTTTTAGCTTGGTTACCACCCTACTAAGGGCAGGTAATTTGAGAGGTTTTTCGACATCTAGCATGTGGGACTAAAGTCAATGCATTCATAAGAATTGGGTAAGTATATTATATTAAATCAAAATTTAATGAAAAATTTTCGATTGTGATACCTGGAGGGAATCAGCTTAATTGTCACCAGCTTTTCAAGTTAACATATGCATGAGTATTGCAATGTTTCTGTATGGGTAATGTCATAGCCAGCCTGCTCACCAGTGGTAGCTGAAAGCTCTGATGGACAACCTGGAACCTTTTGACCGCTTGTGTGACACCTACACAACCTTAGAAGTTTTGTTTTTCACCCTACTGTATTCTGCAATTTCTTTTGCACTCCAATTTAGCTACTTGTGAAAGTCCCCTTGCTGATGGACTAGACAGAAACCTCTGTGTGACTAGATCAGTTTGCTTGATCATGAGTCGAACGGGTTAGTTCAACATTGTGGTTTTCAGCGCCTGTGTTTCTGATATTGTCCATGTAATTTTCTGTTGTAATTCACTTCTTAATCTGATGTCTCATAAGCAAGCATGGTAAGAACTATCATGAGAACGGGAGTCAGAAAAAATCTCAAATCCATGTTCAAGCCACGTTCTCATCCATTTTCACAGAAAGGACAACAGCATGCTGATCCTGCAGGACGTTCTGATGCTGAGCGCTATGGGTCCCCCTGGTGGTGGCCGCAACATGGTCACCCCGCGCTTCCTGCGGCACCTCAATGTCATCGGCATCGAGACGTTCGACGAGGAGACCATGAAGAACATCTTCGGCCCTATCCTGGACTGGCACTTTGGCACCTTTGACACCGTCCAGCGCCGCTTCTCAAGGGTAAGAGAAGTGTGAACTTATACACAGGTGGCTGCTCTCAAATTAAAAGTTTCTAAGTGGCTCTAAATGCCTCATAAACCATGTTTGTTTGACTGCTGAGCAAAAACACCATATTCTAGCACTTTGGCACTTTTGACTCCGTCCAACGCCGCATAACTTGGGTGGGAGTTTGAACTTGAAATGCAGAATACTTATCAATTGAAAGCTTTCTACGTGGCTCCAAATGTCTCATAACCCATGTTTATTTGACTGCTGAGCAAGCATACAATGCAAAAAACACCATATAAACATACTGTTCCAGACAATTCATAAATAAGAAAGCAAAGCCCATAGATACACAAGAAGATCTGATTAAAACAAGTCGCGTGAAGCGATATAAAAACATTTAGTCAAGCTGCCGTCATCAAAATAACAGATTAACACACAAAAAACAGTCATCGCCGAGACTATATTAAGATAGTCTCGAGTAACCACATCAAAAGATCGAGACGCGTCACGCTCGTCTCCGCAAATCGAGCGAACGCAGTACTTACTTGGATTACTCAGACTCAGTCTCTAGGGTATCTGAATCTATTTTTGAAGTGACTGTGTGTTTCTTAAGAAGTATCCTACAACCATACTGATTATGTTTTGTTCTTGAATGTTTCAGATCATTCTGTCAGCGACACTAGAGGTGTACCAGGAGGCTATCTCACATTTCCTCCCCACACCCTCCAAGTCTCACTACCTCTTCAACCTGCGAGACTTTGCCCGTGTTGTGCAGGTATTTATCACAGCTTGTGTGTGTGTGAGTGCATGTGTGTGTGTGTGTGTGTGTGTGTGTGTGTGAGTGCATATGTGTGTGTGTGTGTGCATGTGTGTGTGTGTTTGTGAATGCATGTGTGAATGTGTATGTTTTTGTGTGAGTCTGTGTATGTATGAGTCTGTGTGTGTGTGAGTGTGTTCGTGCATGCTTACATTTGTGTGTGTGTGTGAGGGTCCAAATGTCAGAATCTGCCTCTGTGTTTATGTTAAAATTCGGTGAGGTCTCACTGAAGGGGTGGGAATGTGTGGGTGTAATACGGTCCATATATCAGAACCCACTTCTGTTTTAGACATGCTCAAGGAGTAGGGATGAATGGGGGGGGGGGGGGGGGGGGGGGGGGTAAATGAAAAAATTTTATGTGCAAAGTGTGTGCATATGTTTAAGTGAATGCAGTATACACTATCTTCTGTACGTGAATGTTTGTAATGGTGTGGCTGTGTTCATGGATGCAGGAATTTACATATAGGTTTGTCCATTGCTAGTAATAGCGTGTGCACATGTCTCCTTGAAACTTCTGTTCTAGAATAGACGTTAACATGAAACCAACCTCAGAATACTTGAAGAACCTGATTCACTTACACGCGATAATCCGTTGTGGTCAGCAGTTTCTAATCTCACAACCTCATTTATACATGTTGGCCTTGAGTTGTTTAGTTTAATACAATATATTTCTGTTTGTATTTTCAGGGAGTGTTGCTTCTAAAGTCATCAGTAGTGCCTCAGGGCGTGGATGGGGCACAGAAAATCTGTCGCCTCTGGATGCACGAAGTCTACCGCGTCTTCTACGACCGCTTGGTCGATGACGACGACAGAGAGGCATTTTTCCGGATCGTCAAGGTGAGCCTATTTTATTGTTGGGGCTGTACATTGCAGGGACTGCTGTATGACTGCATATCTTGAAGTTGCGCCTTGACCCTTGTCCATTCCTTCCTGCCCTGTTCAAGCTCACAGTCATTTTCCCTGTGTTTTCTATGCATGTACACTGTTTCCAGAGAGTTTTTGTTCCAATGATCTATGTTCGTCTACAATAAGATTGCAACAAATTTTGCAGCAACTTCTAAGGTTCTTTACTCTATTGTTTGTGCATCTACGTGGGCCATATGCATTCATGCATTTTACTTGTACTTCAAAATTCAGTAGTTGCTTCAAAATTCAAAATTGCCTCCCTTGTATCTTCTGAGTGAGTTTCTTGGACAATTTCTTAGATTTAGTATCTGTATCATAAGTATTTACTTCAAAGACTGTTGGATCAAACTACAGTGAATGTAACATTTTGTTTTTGTCATTAATTAAATGTTCCAATTACATATCGTTCTTGTTTTTTTTGATGCAGTGGATGTTGTAGTTTTTAAACTCAACTTTTTGTATTTGCTTTTTCCCAGGTCCGTGTGGAGAATCACTTCAAGGAAAAGTTAAACTCGCTCTTTAGTCACATCGCAGATCCCGACCATCTCATCGCTGATGACGATATTCGTTGCCTTATTTTCGGTGACTACATGAAGAAAGGCGACGACAAGCAGTATGATGAGATACAGGATCTTGATGAGTTGCGAGAGGTGTGTGACTTTACATTTTTGACATACAGGATCTTGATGAGTTGCGAGAGGTGTGTGACTTTACATTTTTGACATACAGGATCTTGATGAGTTGCGAGAGGTGTGTGACTTTACATTTTTGACATACAGGATCTTGATGAGTTGCGAGAGGTGTGTGACTTTACATTTTTGACATACAGGATCTTGATGAGTTGCGAGAGGTGTGTGACTTTACATTTTTGTGTCTGAGTCTGCATGTGTATTTGATTTTGTATGTGTGTGGGTGTGGGTGGGTGTGTGGGTGGGTGTGGGTGGGTGTGTGTGTGTGTGTGTGTGTGTGTGTGTGTGTGTGTGTGTGTGTGTGTGTGTGTGGTGTGTACATTTCTTCATGATTTAGGTGGTGTAACCTTGTTTTTTCTTCATTGTTTGTTTTGAAATTTTTGGTCTTGTATGTTGTGGATATAATGCT
Organism: Littorina saxatilis; assembly: GCF_037325665.1. Classification (NCBI taxonomy): domain Eukaryota; kingdom Metazoa; phylum Mollusca; class Gastropoda; order Littorinimorpha; family Littorinidae; genus Littorina; species Littorina saxatilis. The sequence continues at coordinate 23,000,435 of NC_090248.1, read as the reverse complement.
GCGTCGCTCACAAGAAATAACGGTTTTAGGTGTGACAAAAAAAAGAACCGGGCCTGTGATAAATACAAGACTTATTTTACAACCATTTGAAAAATACATACATCCCCCGTGGCTGCCCGCATAACGAAATCGTTTTTCTCGTGTTTTGAACTTGCCAGTGTTACAGCACAGAGCAGAGTCCGTCCCGCACTTTGCTTTGTGTACATCACGTGGCCACCCAAACACCAGCACAACGTAATATTTTCACGAGAAAAACACGTTTATTTGTTTGCTTTGTCTGTATTACACATTTCTATTTACATTTACCACTGACACACCAAATTGTATACTCTAGTTTGCAAGTGAATGGTTATCATACAAAATAACGTTATCACGAGACGAACAGAGATCTCAGAGATCGTCTGCTTCTCAACTGTTTCACGCATATCGTGTAATATCTATTTTTGCGGAAACCTCCCGAAGAAATGCAATCTCAGCGGCTTCCACCTGCAACATAGTCGTGCTTATTTGGAATGTGACGTCCTGTACTTCGTCAGTCACACCTATCTCGAAAACTAAGTGTCGCACAGAACCAGCGCCCTTCCATTAATATGTTCTCTTTGTGGAGTATATTTTGCATGCCTGTATGTATTTAGCATATCGTTTGTGTGTATGCATGCATGTGTGTGATTTTTGGTATCTGTCCTTTTTACTGATGCCTTTATGTCTGTCTGACTCTGATTCTGTTTATTTTTCTGAAGTTCAAAATTTCAGCTCCTGGTGTAAAGATAACTATTTAGCCCTAAATGTGACAAAAACAAAAGAGCTAGTTATTGACTTTCGCAAAAACCCAGCTACAGTTTCAGATTTGTACATAGATGGTGTGAAAGTTGAGCGAGTGACTGAATACAAATATCTCGGTACAGTCATTGACAACAAACTAAATTTCTCCTCAAACACTAAAGCTATCCACAAGAAGTGTCAGTCAAGAATCTACTGCTTACAAAAGCTCAGAAGTCTGAACATCAACAGCCGCATCCTCCAAACATTCTATACTTCATTCATTGAATCCATTCTCACTTTCTCTTTCATCTGCTGGTATGGAGGTCTGTGTGTGAAGAGTAAGAATGTGCTTGGGCGGGTGGTGAACACATGTGGTAAGATTGTGGGGGTGAGACAGGAAGGACTGACTGTGCTGTATGAACGACGTGTGGTGCGAAAGGCCCGCTGCATCATTCAGGATAGTAGTCATGTGCTCGCTCACCACTTTGAGGTCCTGCCCTCAGGACGTCGCCTCCGCACTCCCAGATTCCGCACGCTCAGAACTAAGAACAGTTTTATTCCAAAGTCAATTGGCTTTTTAAATACCTAAGTTAATTAAAACTAGTATGTGTGCCGGTGAACATATGCACTGATTTCTGTGATGAATATTTTTTATATTCTTTGATGTGCACCCTTATGCTGAGTGTGATAACCCTCGAATGACTAGTCCTGTGATAAATATTGTTCAATGACATATCTAGTCCTGTGATAATGATAGTTTTTAGCGGTAAACTTTTAGCTAAAGCTGACGGCAATTAACCTATTTGGAATCATGTTACTATTCCTGTTAGTGTACATATGCGTGCGCGAGTGTAGTATGCTTCGTATGGTATTTTTATCTGTTGTCTTATTATTTGTTTTGTCTTTTAATGTGCACCACACTGAAATTTCTCTGTATGAGATAATAAAGTATTCGTATTCGTATTCGTCTCTGTGTGCTCTCAATGCTCATATGTTTTAGTTTGCTGACTATTTTTTTATTTTCTGGGTTCAGTTTTGAACACACTTTTTTTCCCTTTATGTTTATGTATTCACCTTTGTGTATAGTAGGGATCGAATTACTTTTTGTGTACGTTCAGGCACTATTAGACTTACGTGCTCGTGCATGTATGTGCATGTAATATATGTTTTCAAAGAATGTGCTTACTTTAACGCTCAAGTTTCAAGATGTGCGACAGAAGTATCAGTGCGTTTATATTTCTTTCTCTTTTGTGTGTGCACAGACAGTAGAGCATTACCTTGAAGAATACAACATCATGTCCAAGGCACGGATGGATCTCGTGATGTTCCGCTTTGCGATCGAGCACATTTCACGCATCAGTCGTGTTTTGAAACAGCCAAATGGCCACTGCCTGCTCGTGGGTAAGTACCGATGCTCAGGATGCACACACTGTGCGTGGTCAGACATTGATATCATTGAAACTTTCATTGAGATTATTCCTCTCATCTTCCATCTTTCAACAACACCACCAACAAATTTAAGAATAAATCAGAAAGTGATGGAGTCAATGTTGTTAAAATATACTCATCATAATTATTAGATGTTTGGTTGCTTTCCTTCAATGTTGCTCTTGATATGATATGACTGATGACGGGCGCAGTGGCGTGGTGGTAAGACGTCGGCCTCCTAATCGTGAGTTCGAATCCCGGTCGCTGCCGCCTGGTGGGTTAAGAGTGGAGATTTTTCCGATCTCCCAGGTCAACTTATGTACAGACCTGCTTGTGTCTTAACCCCCTTTGTGTGTACACGCAAGCACAAGACCAAGTGCGCACGAAAAAGATCCTGTAATCCATGTCGGAGTTCGGTGGGTGATGCCTGTCTTACACTGTGCCGAATATCCTTGCGAATATGAACATGTTGTATTCGGCAAAAAAAGAGACGAATGGACAGGAAAAAATATTGAAAATTCGAAGCCTTACCGATCATTGCGAATGCATACAAATCCATATACGAATGTCTTGCGGATGTATTACGAACGTTGCGAGTGGCCTTGCGAGTGTTGCGAGTGCTTGCAAACATTTTACGAATAAAGCGATTATGCAATTCGCATTGTTCGTAATACTGCTCTTACACTGTGCCGAATTTCCCTTGCGAATAGAATTCACCAATAATTCGTATTGATCGGGACATGGTCGCAAGACATTCGTAAATGTTCTTAACCATTCGCCACCATTCGTCTCTTGTTGCGAATATTAGCAACATGCTCCTAATATTCGCAAGGAATGCATATTCTTCAGTATTCGCAAGCCATTCGTAATCATCGTAAAGGTATTCGTAGCACTTGCAAGGCGTTCACAATGATTGGTACACATTCGCAAGCACTCGCAACTATTCGTAAGACATTCGCAAGAAATGTGTATATGAACATGTTGTATTTGGCCAAAAAAAGAGACTAATGGACAGGACAAATATTGACCATTCGAAGCCTTACGAATCCTTGCGAATGTCTTACGAATGGTTGCAAGTGCTTGCGAATGTCTACTGATCATTGCAAATGCATACGAATCTATATTTGCAAGGATATTCGGCACAGTGTAGGACAGGCATAACGAATGTTTGCGAATGCCTTGCGAGCCTGACGAATACATTGCGATGATTACGAATGTTCGCAAGGATATTCGGCACAGTGTGAGACAGGCATAACGAATGGTTGCGAATGCCTTGCGAGCGTTACGAATACATTGCAATGATTAAAAATGTCTTGCGAAATCTTACCAGTACGTTGCAAAAAAGTTGAGAATATGACTTCTTTGCGAATATTAGGAACATGTTGCTATGTTCAAAACAAGAGACGAATGGTGGCGAATGGTTAAGAACATTTACGAATGTCTTGCGACCATGTCCCGATCATTGTGAATTATTGGAAAATTCTATTCGCAAGGGCAATTCTGCACAGTGTAAGAGTAGCATCATGGAAACACAAATATACCCAGCATGCCTACTCAACAAAAGCGGAGTGAGCTGACTATGCTCTCAGAGTATAGTGTGGGGAACCCGAATGGGCAAACGAGCTCACACGTAACCAGATTATTCTGGAACGCTGAAGAAGAAGATATGACTGAGTAGTTACTTTCAGATGTGTCATTGCTGAGTAGTCACCTTTATGCGTCTGGTTTTACTTTCTAATATTCACTGTGAAAGGTTTGATGATTGCGGGACAAGCACCAATTTTAATGTCCAGTTATTTAGGCGTACCTGTGGGCAGCATTGACAAGTATTTCTACTCCCATTCATGACCTTGGTGTTTCTGTTTTGCAGGTATAGGTGGAAGTGGTCGTCAGAGCGTGACGCGCCTGGCGGCCTTTATATCCGATTTCCAGCTGTTCCAGATTGAGATCACGAAGAACTACACCACCACCGAGTGGAGAGACGACCTGCGTCGCATGATGCGTCGTGCCGGAGACCAAGGCGTCTCCACCGTCTTCCTGTTTGGGGACCACCAGATCAAGGTGTGTGTGTGTTTGGGGAGAGTGTGTTCGGTATTTTTGCACATGTGTAACCGAGTGCCAGAAGCAAAAGAAATACCCTCGGGGTAAAGCCAGTCAAACAGGTTTGAGATTTTAGAGCTAATTTTTTAGCAATTATAAAGTAAGGTCTTTTACTAAATAAAGATCTTTTACTTATTAGACCGGCACGGTTGGCCTAGTGGTAAGGCGTCCGCCCCGTGATCGGGAGGTCGTGGGTTCGAACCCCGGCCGGGTCATACCTGAGACTTTAAAATTGGCAATCTAGTGGCTGCTCCGCCTGGCGTCTGGCATTATGGGGTTAGTGCTAGGACTGGTTGGTCCGGTGTCAGAATAATGTGACTGGGTGAGACATGAAGCCTGTGCTGCGACTTCTGTCTTGTGTGTGGCGCACGTTATATGTCAAAGCAGCACCGCCCTGATATGGCCCTTTGTGGTCGGCTGGGCGTTAAACAAACAAACAAACAAACAAATCTTTTACTTATTATTTGTGCATCTACATGGACCATATTCATTGCTACACAAAGGTTCTCAAGAGAATACAAGGAGACAGCAGCAGCCAGACCCATCACAAACAGAACTCTACAATTGACAGCTGTCTAACCAGCGACTGACGTACAAAAAACGTCGAGCTGCTATAAATAGCCCACGGTGTATGGCTGCCTAAGTGGCGGGGTAAACACAGTCGTACATGTAAAAACCCACTCGTGCAAAAACACAAGTGTATGTGGGAGTTTCAGCCAGTGAACACAGAGGACAAAGAAGAAGTACCCCAAGGATGTCATATTAAAACGTTTTTTTAGCAGGGAATATTTCTTTTGCGTCAAAATAAAAGATTATTAAAACATTTTCTCTGTAATGGGAGTTCTTATCTTCACTGTCTAACATATAAAGTGGAGAACTACAGATTAGCAGAGAGAGTGCCCAGTTTGTGTGTGTTAAAACTGACTGCTGCTGTACATACAATGTAGTTCAACAAAATGCATCTGATTTTTCTCGACCATTGATAGAAAATTAAAAATAGACGAATTCCAAAAATATCTCTGTCAGGTTTGTGTGGGTTGTCTTCTTCTTCTTCTTCTTCTTCTTCGTTCATGGGCTTAGACTCCCACGTTCACTCATGTTTTAAGCACGAGTGGATTTTTACGTGTATGACCGTTTTTACCCCGCCATTCAGGCAGCATACGCCGATTTCGAGGGAGGCATGCTGGGTATTTTCATGTTTTTATAACCCACCGAACTCTGACATGGATTACAGGATCTTTTCCGTGCGCACTTGGTCTTGTGCTTGCGTGTACACACGAAGGGGGTTAAGTCACTAGCAGGTCTGCACATAAGTTGACCTGGGAAATCGGAAAAATCTCCACTCTTAACCCACCAGGCGGCAGCGACCGGGAAAACGAACTCATGACCTCCCGGTGAGGAGGCCGACGTCTTACCACTGCGCCCGTCGTGTGGGTTGTGAAAAAGTAAATACCCTTGCTTTTAGTGGTACAAACATTGCACGGGCCAATCACTAGTGAGGGGTGTGTCTGAAACACGTGGACATACAGGATCACGTGTGTAATTTACTAGCCCTCGAAAAAGCAACAATATTCACAACCCAAACAAAACCAACAGAGTTATTTCCATCATCTATTGGATCATTGGTTTGCAGCGTTTTATCATCATCAGTTTGTGCAATGTATGAAACAAGATTCTTATGTCCACGAACATACCTCCTTTTTATTCTCTGTCATTTTATTTTTCAATTTTATACATTTTTTTTTACGTGAACAGGACGAGTCATTCCTGGAGGATGTGAACATGATCCTGAACACTGGTGACATCCCCAACCTGTATGAGAAGGAGGAGAGGCTTGAGATTATTGAGAAAGTAAGTACTTTTCTGTCACAAGTACTGACACACAATTTGTATTGAGAGCTAGATTACTTTCACATGCCTCATGGAAAAAAGGTGTATGGAGAGAACAATTTCATTTGTGTCGTCAAAGATATAATGCATAACAATGCACAAACAGTCTTGTGAACTGAAGTGAATTTGTAAGGAGAATACAATTTAATTTGCATTATCAAAAGACTGCATAGCAATGTACAAGCAATCCTGTGAGCTTCAAATTTGTTCATATGGGCCGTTTTGGTTTGATTTTGCCTTCCCCTTCTCCAAATCTCACCAATACCACTGAAGTTTTATCGAACATTCTTTTCACAGCATTAATTAATGTTTCAGTTCCAGTTCCAGTGAAAAGGTTTCCTCATTTGTTTTCAGATGCAACAGCTATGTCAGTTGGAGAACGCACAGATCGAGTTCACGCCTCTCAACATGTACAACAAGTTTGTGGAACGCATCCGTCGCAACCTGCACGTGGTGCTGGCCTTCAGCCCCATCGGAGACGCCTTCCGCAACCGCCTGCGTATGTTCCCCTCCCTCATCAACTGCTGCACCATTGACTGGTTCAAAGTGAGTACACATGTGCATGCATGCATGAACATGCATGTAGTCACACACACACTCACACACACACACACACACACACACACACACACACACACACACACACACACACACACATAACACACACACACACAAACACACACAAATGCATACACAAAATCACACATGCCTGCTTGCAAACACACTCACACACACACACACACACACACACACACACACACTTTTCTTAATCTTGAAAATCTTAGTTTTGCTAGCTGGTGAAGAGTGGATTTGATTTCCATAATAACGTCAAGTATTAGAAAAAAAAGTATATATAGATGTGATTTTATGAGAAATCACAGCACATTGCTCAACAGCCTGTCAGGCAGCATAGGAGATTAGCATAGGTCTGAATTTAGAAGCAGTAAGGATTATATCCTATGCTATTGAGATGGGGAAGGGAATTGGTGGTATGTGCATGCGTGCGTGTAATATAATCTATTACCAAATACAGGCAGTTACCTTGATTGATGTCTTGATTTTCACTGCAGGCCTGGCCCGAGGATGCTCTTGCACTAGTTGCCAACAAGTTTCTTGATGACGTGGAAATGTCAACTGAGGTACGCAACGAGACAGTCGTCATGTGCAAACACTTTCACGAAAGTGTCCGCACACTGTCTGTTAGGTAAGTTCATCACTTGACACTTCATTTCATTTCATTTCATTTCATGTGTGTGTGTGTGTGAGTGTGTGTGTTTGTGCATGTGTGCTTGTTGTGAGCATTTGTCTGTTGTATGTGTTTGTTTGCGTGTTTTTGACTGTGCACTGTGCTGCGCTGCGAAAAAATGTGATTCTTTGTATTTTATGCAAGCATGTATATGTGCTCTTTGATGAGACTATTTTCCTTTTCATCTGAGACAAAATGTATTAGTTGTATATATCGTGTTGTGTTTTTGATTGAACTTGTAAATTGAACTTGTAAAGCGCTTTGAGCTGTGGAGAAGCGCTATATAAATGTCCATTATTATTATTATTATTTGATTATCCCATTGCTGGGAAATGTTGGTTGCTTTCTAGAGAAGAGTTGTGCTACCCAGGTGTGTACTTGTTCAGGTGTAGTTAACCACCTTCACTTCTGTATGAAATGACTGAGGTCTTTTATATGCCACGGTAGTGACACATGATTGGACATGGATATCATCTGTGAATCATCACGTAAAATTGATCCGTGTACATCCTGGCCTAGATTTGAACCTGTACGTGGTCCAAGAATCACAAGCCCAGTGTGCTACCAACTGAGCTACCAGACCCCCCACAGATGAGACACGTTTTTGGATGGCGCTCATGTTATCCTAAGAAATCTGCCATGAGCTTAACTAAAAGGGAGATAGATTGTCCTTGACGTAATATTCTCCCACTTTTTATTGTGTTCTTTGTATGTTAAGGTAGTATTTTTCATAGCTTTGCACTAGTTTAGAAGACATGTTGTTTTCCTCTTGCTGTTATTTTTGTTGTCTGTTTCGTTGACAATGATGATGATAAATGAACACACTGCATGGTTGAAAAACTCATCAATTTCAATGATAGAGGCTGCATGGTTAGCACCTCCAACCTTTGCCTTGTACTTACTCTGCTGCACATGAAACCTTGGTGCTAGCAGGCCAGTCCATGCACTATAGGCCCTGTTGCCTTATGGTTTTATCGTCAATGTAACTTGGCATACTTTAGCTGCCTAAGAAATACATACTTTAGCTGCCTAAGAAATGCATACTTTAGCTGCCTAAGAAATGCATACTTTAGCTGCCTAAGAAATGCATACTTTAGCTGCCTAAGAAATGCATACTTTAGCTGCCTAAGAAATGCATACTTTAGCTGCCTAAGAAATGCATACTTTAGCTGCCTAAGAAATGCATACTTTAGCTGCCTAAGAAATGCATACTTTAGCTGCCTAAGAAATGCATACTTTAGCTGCCTAAGAAATGCATACTTTAGCTGCCTAAGAAATGCATACTTTAGCTGCCTAAGAAATGCATACTTTAGCTGCCTAAGAAATGCATACTTTAGCTGCCTAAGAAATGCATACTTTAGCTGCCTAAGAAATGCATACTTTAGCTGCCTAAGAAATGCATACTTTAGCTGCCTAAGAAATGCATACTTTAGCTGCCTAAGAAATGCATACTTTAGCTGCCTAAGAAATGCATACTTTAGCTGCCTAAGAAATGCATACTTTAGCTGCCTAAGAAATGCATACTTTAGCTGCCTAAGAAATGCATACTTTAGCTGCCTAAGAAATGCATACTTTAGCTGCCTAAGAAATGCATACTTTAGCTGCCTAAGAAATGCATACTTTAGCTGCCTAAGAAATGCATACTTTAGCTGCCTAAGAAATGCATACTTTAGCTGCCTAAGAAATGCATACTTTAGCTGCCTAAGAAATGCATACTTTAGCTGCCTAAGAAATGCATACTTTAGCTGCCTAAGAAATGCATACTTTAGCTGCCTAAGAAATGCATACTTTAGCTGCCTAAGAAATGCATACTTTAGCTGCCTAAGAAATGCATACTTTAGCTGCCTAAGAAATGCATACTTTAGCTGCCTAAGAAATGCATACTTTAGCTGCCTAAGAAATGCATACTTTAGCTGCCTAAGAAATGCATACTTTAGCTGCCTAAGAAATGCATACTTTAGCTGCCTAAGAAATGCATACTTTAGCTGCCTAAGAAATGCATACTTTAGCTGCCTAAGAAATGCATACTTTAGCTGCCTAAGAAATGCATACTTTAGCTGCCTAAGAAATGCATACTTTAGCTGCCTAAGAAATGCATACTTTAGCTGCCTAAGAAATGCATACTTTAGCTGCCTAAGAAATGCATACTTTAGCTGCCTAAGAAATGCATACTTTAGCTGCCTAAGAAATGCATACTTTAGCTGCCTAAGAAATGCATACTTTAGCTGCCTAAGAAATGCATACTTTAGCTGCCTAAGAAATGCATACTTTAGCTGCCTAAGAAATGCATACTTTAGCTGCCTAAGAAATGCATACTTTAGCTGCCTAAGAAATGCATACTTTAGCTGCCTAAGAAATGCATACTTTAGCTGCCTAAGAAATGCATACTTTAGCTGCCTAAGAAATGCATACTTTAGCTGCCTAAGAAATGCATACTTTAGCTGCCTAAGAAATGCATACTTTAGCTGCCTAAGAAATGCATACTTTAGCTGCCTAAGAAATGCATACTTTAGCTGCCTAAGAAATGCATACTTTAGCTGCCTAAGAAATGCATACTTTAGCTGCCTAAGAAATGCATACTTTAGCTGCCTAAGAAATGCATACTTTAGCTGCCTAAGAAATGCATACTTTAGCTGCCTAAGAAATGCATACTTTAGCTGCCTAAGAAATGCATACTTTAGCTGCCTAAGAAATGCATACTTTAGCTGCCTAAGAAATGCATACTTTAGCTGCCTAAGAAATGCATACTTTAGCTGCCTAAGAAATGCATACTTTAGCTGCCTAAGAAATGCATACTTTAGCTGCCTAAGAAATGCATACTTTAGCTGCCTAAGAAATGCATACTTTAGCTGCCTAAGAAATGCATACTTTAGCTGCCTAAGAAATGCATACTTTAGCTGCCTAAGAAATGCATACTTTAGCTGCCTAAGAAATGCATACTTTAGCTGCCTAAGAAATGCATACTTTAGCTGCCTAAGAAATGCATACTTTAGCTGCCTAAGAAATGCATACTTTAGCTGCCTAAGAAATGCATACTTTAGCTGCCTAAGAAATGCATACTTTAGCTGCCTAAGAAATGCATACTTTAGCTGCCTAAGAAATGCATACTTTAGCTGCCTAAGAAATGCATACTTTAGCTGCCTAAGAAATGCATACTTTAGCTGCCTAAGAAATGCATACTTTAGCTGCCTAAGAAATGCATACTTTAGCTGCCTAAGAAATGCATACTTTAGCTGCCTAAGAAATGCATACTTTAGCTGCCTAAGAAATGCATACTTTAGCTGCCTAAGAAATGCATACTTTAGCTGCCTAAGAAATGCATACTTTAGCTGCCTAAGAAATGCATACTTTAGCTGCCTAAGAAATGCATACTTTAGCTGCCTAAGAAATGCATACTTTAGCTGCCTAAGAAATGCATACTTTAGCTGCCTAAGAAATGCATACTTTAGCTGCCTAAGAAATGCATACTTTAGCTGCCTAAGAAATGCATACTTTAGCTGCCTAAGAAATGCATACTTTAGCTGCCTAAGAAATGCATACTTTAGCTGCCTAAGAAATGCATACTTTAGCTGCCTAAGAAATGCATACTTTAGCTGCCTAAGAAATGCATACTTTAGCTGCCTAAGAAATGCATACTTTAGCTGCCTAAGAAATGCATACTTTAGCTGCCTAAGAAATGCATACTTTAGCTGCCTAAGAAATGCATACTTTAGCTGCCTAAGAAATGCATACTTTAGCTGCCTAAGAAATGCATACTTTAGCTGCCTAAGAAATGCATACTTTAGCTGCCTAAGAAATGCATACTTTAGCTGCCTAAGAAATGCATACTTTAGCTGCCTAAGAAATGCATACTTTAGCTGCCTAAGAAATGCATACTTTAGCTGCCTAAGAAATGCATACTTTAGCTGCCTAAGAAATGCATACTTTAGCTGCCTAAGAAATGCATACTTTAGCGCTTTCTGTGGTTTTGGAATACTACAGTGGAACCCCCCTTTTACGACCTCCAAAAATCTGAGAAAATCAGGTCTTTTTTTTATTTTTATTTTTTTTATTTTTTTTATTTGAGAAAATCAGGTCTTAAAATGGGGGTACATTTACCGAGGTTATGAACAGAAGGTCTGAGAAAACAGGGTCTTAAAAGCGAGGGTGTCTTAAAAGGGGGTTCCACTGTACCAGTTTATATGGACTCTGTCAAACTGTGTTTCAACTTTAAGGATGCTACTTTGTCTTCCAGGTACTATGAAACGATGCGGCGCCAGAACTATGTGACCCCCACATCCTACCTGGAGCTGATCAAGACTTTCAAGACTTTGCTTAACAACAAGCGCATGGACATCCTCAACAAGAAGTTCCGATACCAGACGGGCCTGGAGAAGATCGACTTCTCTGAAAAACAGGTTGGTTGCATGTTGAGCGAGAGAGGGTGGGTCTGTCTGTCTGTCTGTCTGTCTGTCTGTCTGTCTGTCTGTCTGTCTGTCTGTCTGTGTATATTTAAGCTAATTTCTCCAGGTGAATGAGTTTTTTTTGGGGTTTTTTTTTTTGGGGGGGGGGGGGGGTGTTGTGTGTACGTGTGTGAGGGGGGGGGGGGGAGTATATGAAAGAATGCTTTTTAGTGTCTGCCTGATTCTTATCATTAAACCAAAATGCATACCTCTTCTGAAACTGTACAGGCGAATTTGAACAATGCTCAAAGCGCAATACTGTGTACAAAGGCATATTCTAACTTTGTCTAGCAGACACTTTCAAGGGAGACACACCGGGCCACGTCACACGCCCTGTTATTCACTAGATCAATGGAACCCCCTTTCAAGATCTAAATCAGGCCTTCAAAGGAGAGCCTGGTGTTAAAATGGATGGAATTTTACAGAGGTTATCTACTGACAGTCTGAAAAAGCAAGTTCTCACAAGGGAGGAAGTCTTGAAGAAGGGTCTTAAAGGGGAGTAACTTCACTGTACAGTGGAACCAAACGACCGACCACCCAAGGGACCAACCAAAAGTGGCCTTTATAGACAGGTGGTCGTTCTCAAGAGGTGAATGATAGAGAGAAAAAGCCCGTCAGGGACCCTATGGGGTGGTCGTTTTGGACAGGTGGTCGTTCTCAAGAGGTGAATGATAGAGAGAAAAAGCCCGTCAGGGACCCTATGGGGTGGTCGTTTTTTTTTTTTTTTTTTTTTTTTTTTTTTTTTTTTTTTTTGCCAAGCACATCATTGTGGGGCTTTTAATCAATAACATGCATCCGTCTACAATGTATCATCATTCATGGTCATGGGGTGGTCGTTTTGGACAGGTGGTCGTTCGCAAGAGGTGGTCGCTAGGGCAGGTTTGAATGTAATTGCTTAATTCAACTCAATTCAATTCATTACAACTTTATTGTCTGAATGTAACAAACAGACATTTTTCTTTTGGCTCGTGTACAAAATAACATCACTTAAAATCACACTCTTAAAACATATAAACACACAAAATGTACACGTCAATACAGTGGAACCCCCCTTTCACCACCTCCAAAAGTCTGGGAAAGTCAGGTCTTAAAATGGATGGAGTCTTAAAATGGGGGTAAAGTTACAGAGGATATGAATAGAAAATCTTAAACACTAAGGTCTTAAAAGGGATGGAGTCTTAAAATGGGGGTAAAGTTACAGAGGATATGAATAGAAAATCTTAAACACTAAGGTCTTAAAAGGGAGGAAGTCTTAAATTGGGGTTTCTTTAAAGGGGGGTTCCACTGTACACACAGGTTTAATGCTATTGTGTTTTGCTTATTTCAGATCAACCTGATGCAGCAAGAACTGGTGGAGCTGCAGCCCAAGCTGATCGAGACCAGCAAGGAGACGGAGGAGCTGATCGAGATCATCGAGAAGGAGACGGTGGAGGTGGAAGCCAAGAAGAAAGTGGTGGAGGCAGATGAAGCCGTCGCTAACGAGGCCGCAAACGCCGCACAAGCCATCAAGGTATGCAAGGATGGTTAATGAGGGTAGAGTCTTCCCTTAAGCCTGATATTAAATGGTCTGAATCCGCTTGACACTGTGTGGTAGTTTTCCTTGTTTTTTTATAAGGACGGATAAGTGTTGATTGGGTGAAGTGAACTCTGCTGGCCGCACGAAGCTTTGGCACTAATTGTTTGTAAAAGGACTTCACCAAGTCTTCGCAAAGTGAAATGAACAAATGACTTCCATCCACACTTGCAAACGTTTCTCAAACAGCTTCAGTTTTAGTTGCATTTTGGAACATTTGTTGCTTGTAGGAATGTCACAATGGTTGCTTAACAATGCGTATTGCCATGATGGTCATTGATTGTTATGACTGAACCTCTTGACGCACGTTCTCTTGATTACCTGCATCATTTTGATACACACTCTAAGCCTCTCTATTTGTTGTGTGACAGGACGATTGTGAGGCTCGGCTAGCAGTGGCGATGCCTGCCATGGAAGCTGCCTTGGCGGCGCTGAACACGTTGAAACAGAACGACATCACCATCGTTAAAACCATGACCAACCCCCCTCAGGGCGTCAGGCTCGTCATGGAGTCCATCTGCATCATGAGGGTGAGTTTCTTTGTTAGTTGGAGTGGTTTGTTAGAGAGCAGAGTTGGAGTGGTTTGTTAGAGAGCAGAGTTGGAGTGGTTTGTTAGAGAGCAGAGTTGGAGTTGGAGTGGTTTGTTAGAGAGCAGAGTTGGAGTGGTTTGTTAGAGAGCAGTTGGAGTGGTTTGTTAGAGAGCAGAGTTGGAGTGGTTTGTTAGAGAGCAGTTGGAGTGGTTTGTTAGAGAGCAGTTTTTGTATGTGTGGGGGTGGTTGTGTGGATGTGGGGATCGTGTGGGTGTGCATGCATAATTATGTGTTAGAGTGCTTTGTTAAGGGGCAGTTTTTGTACTCTGTGTGTCTATGCTTGTGTGGGTGGGATTGTCAGATGTGTGTGTGGGATTGTGTGCATGTGTGTGCGCTTGCATGTGTGTGTGTGCATATGTGTGTGTGTGCTTGTATTGGTGTGTGGGTGCTTGTGTGAGTGGGTAGTCGGATGTGAGTGTGGGATTGTGTGTGTGTGCATGCATGAATGTGTTTGGGTGCAGGTGTACGTGTGGGTGTGTGCATGGCTGTGTGTGTACCTAATTGTGTACATGTAGTTGAATTTCTGTGTGTGAAGCATTTATAGCTATGTGTTGTTGTGTCTGAAAGATGGGTGCACTTGTTTTGTTTGAAGGGCATCAAGCCAGATGTGAAAGTTGGATCTGATGGCAAACGTTTTGAAGACTACTGGGGAGCTGCTAAAAAGGTTTGTTACACACACACACACACACACACACACACACACACACACACACACACACACACACACACACGCATGCACGCAAGAGGAAAGACAAACAATCATGCAAAATCAATCATAAAAGCAATTGCCTAACTCCCGGGGGTTATAGCTGGGAAGGTATACCCAAAAATATCAAAACAGTGGGATTTTGGTTAAATTGGATAACTGGCCGAGACTGTATGGCAAACACAAAATGACTCCTGAGCATATGCATTAAGTTGTGCTCTGCCTCTTTTTTCGGGGGTATTCAGACTATACACAGACTGTTACAGCATTTTGAGCAATCTTGAGAAACCTTTCCAATCTGTCTCCATTTCTCTGCCTTCGCTGTTGTTTTTCACATTATGGGTTTCTCGCACTCTGTGCTGTTGACAGATGCTGGGAGACATGCATTTCCTGGACTCGCTGAGAGAGTTTGACAAGGAGCGTATCCCAGCCAGCATCATGAAGAAAATCCGCGACAAGTACACCAGTAACCCCGACTACGACCCCGCCATCATCAAAAATGTTTCGTCTGCCTGCGAGGGTCTCTGCAAGTGGGTGCGGGCCATCGAAGTCTTCGATGAAGTCAACAAGGTGAGATAGAAATTATTTTATGTAGCGCCACTCTTGTTTCTGCTAGCTTTCTACTGGGGGGAAACAACCCAAATTTCATAATTATATCATTTTTAGATTTTCTGCTCCAATGGTGTGTTATAAAATCAAACCCTGACTATGAGACACCAGTAGGTTTTGGGGAGATGTTTGTGATAATTACGTTCTGACTGCTGTTGTCTCGTGGTGTTCTGGTATGCTATTTAAAAACTTTGTGTTGAGCAAAGAAGATTTTTATAGGGCTGTTTACTTGCCCAAACTCACACTTGTTTGACTGCTTTAAATATAGCCTCCAAACGCAGTTCATGTGTTTCTTGCACTTTGTCACATAGTGAAAGCCCTTTTTAATACCTACCAAAGTAAGCGCTCTGTATCCATACCACATGTGCAAGCGACTTTCATCCTCAATTTATGAGCTGACTAAATACCCCTTACAATGCAGGTGGTAGCGCCGAAGAAGGAGAGCCTAGACAAAGCCCAGGCGGAGTTTAACCAACAGATGACGGTGCTGAGAAGGAAACGGGCCGAGTTGAAAGAAGTGACGGACAAGCTGCAAGCACTCAAGGACAACCTCACCACCAAGCAACAGGAGAAGAAGGTAGGAACTTGCTTGCTGAATGTTTAGTTTTTGTGCCGTGTTGTGGTATGAGATTGTGTGTGGGGTGAGGGGTGTGATTGTGTAGGGTTGTGGTATGAGATTGTGTGTGGGGTGAGGGGTGTGATTGTGTAGGGTTGTGGTATGAGATTGTGTGAGGGGTGTGATTGTGTAGGGTTGTGGTATGAGATTGTGTGTGGGGTGAGGGGTGTGATTGTGTAGGGTTGTGGTATGAGATTGTGTGTGGGGTGAGGGGTGTGATTGTGTAGGGTTGTGGTATGAGATTGTGTGTGGGGTGAGGGGTGTGATTGTGTAGGGTTGTGGTATGAGATTGTGTGTGGGGTGAGGGGTGTGATTGTGTAGGGTTGGTGTGTGTGTGTTTGTGAGTGTTTGGAGTGTGTGCATATGATACATTTATTTGGGGGGGGGGGGGGTGCTTGTGAGGATGTTTGAGAGTGTATGTCAGTGCGTGATTGGGAACATTTTGACTTTTGAAATGATATGAAACTTCAGACTTTGACAAATATTTTACAAAACACAGAATTGATCTAACTGTAATAGTTTTTTCACAGTGCTGTTTTGAAATACACAGGTGAAATCCTTTTGGGATGATGAAGTGGGATGATCAATAAAGCGATTTAGCAGTAAATCTGAAGATTGATCATTTTATCGCTTCTGACCTATTTCCATTGTAGTCGAAAATAGCTCACTGCGTCTTTAGCCGGGTTTTCCCATGCAGGCTCACATATGTGTGTTTTGGGGGGATGAAGGGGGTGGAAGGAGGGATTCTCTTGTATGTGTGTGTGGGGTGTGCATGTGTGAAGCATGTTTGGTAGGATATTCTGGGGTAGTTACGTTTTATGACATGAAGTGTGATTGGTCTGGTATTGTAAAATGGCATGGTATACTGAAGTGCACAGTATCTCAATCAATCAATCAATAGGAAGCTTATATAGCGCGTATTCCGTGGGTACAGTTCTAAGCGCTTGTCGAAGAGTTGTCAACACAGGACTGACAAAGAAACTAACATCTACAGACGGACACGAACCCTATCACACACTAGCAAACCCTGATAAACATACAACAAACAACTGTTTAAACAACAATGTACACATCAATAGCTAGGTCCAAACAAAATAATATTAAGCACAAAGAAAACACCTCTCACAGAGCACAGCACAAGAATGTCTTTTGGGGCACAACACATCACGTCGAACATGAAAGTCACAGCCAGTTACGGGAAGAACTGAGTCTTCAACCTACTCTTGAACGCGTCAAGTGAGGGGCTCTGGCGAAGCTCAAGCGGCAGGGAGTTCCAGACGGAGGGGAATGCACGCTGACCAGCAGATGCGAGTTTCGAGCGAGGGATGTGAAGGCGGAGTGGGTCAGCAGCAGTGGGTCTCTCTCTCTCTCTCTCTCTCTCTCTCTCTCTCTCTCTCTCTCTCTCTCTCTCTCTCTCTCTCTCTCTCTCTCTCTCTCTCTCTCTCTCTCTCTCTCTCTCTCTCTCCCTTCTCTGTCTCTCTGTCTCTCTCTCCCCCCCTCCGCCATCTATCTCTCTCTTTTTTTCTCCATACTTCGTCTGTGGGGTCTTCTTAGTAATGATTCAAGCAAGTTGTTAAGCAGTAAGTGAAACTGTGCAGAGCCTGGAAGACAACATTGAGATGTGCAAGATCAAGATCGAGCGAGCGGAGAAACTCATCAGCGGTCTGGGAGGGGAGAAATCCAGATGGACACAGGTAGGTAATATTTCTATCATGGGTCACAACTCTGGTTGAGAATGATCCTACAACCGATAATTATGAGTTTCTGGGACTGCAGACCGTAGTGTAGGGAGTTTGTGTGTGTGTGCTGTGTGTGTGTGCATGTCTGTGTCTGTGTCTGTGTGTGCAACCTTAAATATGTAACTCGATCAATATTATGTGCAACAAAGGAGAGTCATACGAGCATTTGCTCTTCTTGTTGATGATGTACTTTCTTTACCTCAGAACGAAACAGTACATGAACAGACAATTATCTTTTTATGTTAAATAATGCAGAGCATAATATAGTGTGTGAGTGTGTGTGTGTGTGTGTGCTCGCGTACATGCTTATATGTAACTGATTAACATTATCTACAAAAAAGGTGAGTCATATGAGTATTTGCTATTCTTGCTAATGATGTGCTTTCCTTGTCTCAGAACATTGAAGACCTGACGGAACAGTACATGAACATCATCGGTGACGTTCTCTTGTCGGCAGCTGTGGTCGCCTACCTGGGCCCCTTCATCCTCATGTTCAGACAGGTAAATCTATACAGGTGTTTGTTGGTGGGGGAAGGGGGCACTGAAGGGATACAGTTCAAGATGTTTGATGTGTGTACAAGGTGGAGAGGGGAAGGAGTATGTGTTTGTCTGCATGACTTTGTCAATATGGTTTAATATGCTTCTATTTCTGCATGTGTCATATAGAGCCTAAAAAAACCATACTATTGAAGTACAAGTAGTATGCATGCACAAACATATACAGAGACACATGCAGACACTCTCACTCGCACACACACACACACACACACACACACACACACACACACACACACACACACACACACAAAAACACATACATGTACATGCACACACACACTCTCACTCACACACACACACACACACAAACACATACATGTACATGCACACACACACTCTCACTCACACACACACACACACACACACACACATAAACACAAACGCATACATGTACATGCGCACACACACAAACACATACATGTACATACTCACATGAACACACACTTACACAAACACATATACACACATATATATATAGATATATATATATATATATACGACTTGTGTCTGTCTGTGTGTCTGTCTGTGTGTCTGTCTGTGTGTCTGTCTGTGAGTTCGCGATGCACGGCTAAAGTTCTCGATGGATCTGCTTCAAATTTGGTGGGCATATTCAGGTAGACCCGGGACAGGACACAACCTGGTCGATATTTCAACACGTGCTCTCAGCGCGCAGCGCTGAACCGATTTTGGTTCCACCTCAGCTACCCGGGCCCCCATACCGACACACCAAAGCCGCTACACAACATCACAACGCCAAAGTTCTCTGTGGATCTTTTTCAAATTTGGACACCGTATTCAGCTACACCCCGGACACAATATCATCGATGAGATATTTCAACACGTGCTCTCAGCGCGCAGCGCTGAACCGATTTTGGTTTTTGTGTTCATTTCACCATTATAAGTAACTCTTCCTTATCTTCTCCAGTGTTTTGCGTTTATCTCCCTTCCTTCGTGTGGCTTCAATCCATATTCCCGTTTGTAAGTTACTATTTTTAGAATGTCACTGCGCTGTCCACAACGCTTCCCTTGCACCCGTAAGTTGTTCTTACTGTCAAAGTGAAAAGGTTGAATCAATTTATAGCCACGCGAAAAATACACTCTCACCTATCTCTATATATTTATAGATATACATATACATATATATACGGCTTCTGTGTGTGTGTGTGTGTTTGTGTGTGTGTGTGGGCAAAAACCTGTGTATTGTAGAGTTCTGTTTGTGATGTGGTCTAGCGGCTTTTGTCTGTCTGTATGTTCTGGCATTTGAGAAGCCACAGCAGATAATATAGGGCTAAGAAATAAGCTCTAAAATTCTCAATCCCGTTTGACAGGACTTCGCCTTCAAAGGTGATTGTGATGAACCGCCACGCTGTCTGTCTCTGTCTCGCGATTCACCCCGGCGAAGCCGGGTATTCCTCTAGTATATATATATATACAGCCACACACACATACAACCACACACACACACACACACGCATGTGCGCACTCTCACATAAAAACAGCAGTGGATTATGAACAGGGTCATATATGTCATTCACCACAACACATGTCTCTTGCTATGACTTCACACAGGAGTGCCTGAAGGAGTGGTTTGAGATGTGCAAGGAGAAGGGCATCCCCATCTCCGAGACATTCTCCCTGTCCCTGACACTGGGCGACCCTGTCACCATCCGTGATTGGCAGATTGCTGGGCTCCCTGCTGACAAGTGAGTCAAATATAAGTGCTACCTGTCAAGAGAAGACACCCTCAAGCCTAAAATCAATTGGGCAAAGTCAACTTTGGGAAGCAGGCTGCATGAATTTTCTGTAAAAAGACATCGCAAAAGTCTTTGCAAAGTTGACTTAGGGCTCAATTATGGGTACGCATTAGGAGAAGAAGACTTAGGGCTCAATTGAGGGCCGCGTTCAGGACCAGTCAAAGGTGTTCCTACATGACAAGTATACTTTAGTCAAGATCTAAGAAACAAAGGGAGGTAGGCGCTCTAAAAGTGGAAGACATTTTGAACAGATAAGAGAAAGCGAGACATATACAGCAGTCCCTGCAATGTACGGCCCCCGGCGTGAGCGGACACCTGACATGTACGGACACATTTGCTCGGCACGGAGTGTTTTCCTTCTATATTTGCCCCCCCTTAAACGGACACCTGCAAAACGTGGACGCGGACACTCATTTTCGGTCCCAACAGCAGGTCATACCTCCAATGTACGGACAGACCATCGTCAAATGTTCACCACAACAAAGTCGATAACAGAGCAGTCCGGCTCTTGGTACAAAGATCACAGCCGCAATGGCGTGATGACAGTCACTGATAACTTGAGTGCACGTGTACCCATCAGGAGAGAGGGGGGGGGGGGGGGGGGGTAGTTTTGGTCAGGAGTGGAGTACATGCGAAGATGCCAACATGAAACTGCACTGTGCTCTTTATTCTTGTCTGTTGGACGTAAACAACAGAAACCACATGTACAGTCGATGAAGGTCCTGAGCGAAAGAGAGTGAAAAACGGCCACAGTTCTCAGCATCGTGTGTCTAGTCTGTGTGTAACCTCTTTCATTGACAAGATACTCTTGTTTCCCCTCAGCCTTGACCAGTGAGTCGGTTGCCTAATCTGTGAACCCTTCAGTTGTCTTGCTTTGTCAAAAGTTACGACACAGTCAACTGGTTTTGCTCTGAGTGAACGGATGTCAGTGCAGCTGGCCTCTCTGGCCACAGCCCCAAACAGTACATGGCTGGAGGGAGTGAGAGAGAGGGAGTGGGGGTGGAGGGGTAGCTGGCTAAACTCTGTGGGGTGTCCGGTGTCACTACATGTCAGCAGGAAGAGCATTGGAGAGAAATAGAGAGGTGTACTCTTCCACACAATTTCCAAGCATCAGTTGTCACGGCTTGGGGTACGCATTAGTGAGGGAGAGTAGGAGCTGTGTTATGTACTGTGTATTTCCGACTGAAGAGTGAAAAGTCACTGCCATGCCACATGATCGGCATGCAGTCAATAAAGCCAGACAAGAAGAAAATAAATTACATGACTATGACATGCAACTCTATCTGCTGCTATTTCTTCAAACTGGTTTTCAAGCTTATTCTTTCAAAGCATCTGCACACGCTCCTCTGTGCTGTGTTTGTGTGGCTGCTTTCGTATGTCAGTGCATGGTGAGTGTGTTCACTGCGGCCTTGAGGATTTATTTTATCTCTTCTTTTCAACACTTTTCATACAAATCATTTTTACAGAACGTTTAAAGAAGTATTAGGAGTTTATTGTTATTGTTTAGTAGCCACAAGAAGTGATTAGCATAGATTCAATCCTGTTGTTTGTGTGTCTCTGTGTGAATGTATGGCGGAGGGGGTGGTGTGGTCACCCCTCCCGTGACCGGACACCTGCAATGTACGGACAGTTTTGCTATGGCCCAAGGGTGTCCGTTCATGAGAGGGACTGCTGTACAGAGAACCAATGTCCTGGCTCCTGGGAGAATAACAAGCATGGAAATGAAGCAGCAAATTTCATCCTCATATCAGATATACTTTAGTCAAGTTGATGGAGGAAGGGACAGCAGCTAGGTGTCCATTATTGAGAGTGCGTTCGCTTATCAGAGGGGTTAAATTACTTGACAGGCACCACTGTACCATGAAAATGGACTGCCGCTCTTCATATTTTGCAGCATAAGAAATTAGTTGATCATAATTGTCTTTCTTCCTTATTCACCAATGCCCAATTGGTTTAGGATGTTACTTTTCAAGCTTAAGGTTTGCAGAAAGACAGTCAAGAATGTTTTTTTGTGTGAGACCATGTGTTTTCTTTTAGTAGAAATCAGACATGAATCCAACTACATGTCCAAATCCAAACCAGATTCTTATCCTGCAAAATGAAATTCATCTGTTCTCTTACCTTCACCTTGCAGCTACTCCATAGACAATGCCATCATCGTGAAGAACGCCAACCGCTGGCCGCTGATGATCGACCCCCAAGGTCAGGCCAACAAGTGGATCAAGAACATGGAGAAGGTCAACAAGCTGGAGGTCATCAAGTTCTCCGACAGCAACTACACGCGGGCTCTGGAGAACTGCCTCCAGTTCGGAAACCCCTGCCTGCTGGAGAACATCGGAGAAGAGTTGGATCCCATTCTGGAGTCAATATTGCTGAAACAGACATTCAAACAGGTGAGGCGCTCGTCTTGTGTAAGTCAATATTGCTGAAACAGACATTCAAACAGGTGAGGCGCTCGTCTTGTGTAAGTCAATATTGCTGAAACAGACATTCAAACAGGTGAGGCGCTCGTCTTGTGTAAGTCAATATTGCTGAAACAGACATTCAAACAGGTGAGGCGCTCGTCTTGTGTAAGTCAATATTGCTGAAACAGACATTCAAACAGGTGAGGCGCTCGTCTTGTGTAAGTCAATATTGCTGAAACAGACATTCAAACAGGTGAGGCGCTCGTCTTGTGTAAGTCAATATTGCTGAAACAGACATTCAAACAGGTGAGGCGCTCGTCTTGTGTAAGTTTAAGAACAATGGAGTCTGTGAGAGCGATAAATAAAAAGAGCTGGACCTGTTCTGTTGAAGCAGACCTTTAAACCGATGAAGATTGGTGGAAGCAAGGTACAGGTATAGGGGTGTGACAGAGAGACTACTGCGTCACCTTTCACAGCAGACCCGATCCCTGCAGAGTTGTCTGCTGGCCTTGACGGCTTGAGCATGGACTATTTATAGTAGCTCGACGTTTTTTGTACGTCAAACAGTTAGACAGCTGTCAATTGTAGAGTTCTGTTTGTGATGGGGTCTAGCTGCTGCTGTCTCTTTTTGTATGCTCTTGGGAACCTTTGAGTACCTATATATATGGCAGTTTTTGTAAGGCTAAGAAATTAGCTCTAAAATCTCAATCCTGTTTGAATGGCTTTGCCTCCAGAGGTGATTGTCGTGCTTCGGGCACTCGGTTACAGGGGTATTTGAAGGAGGGAGGGAGAGAGAGAAATGGAGGGGGGAACTTAAGTCAGCCAGAGAACGATATAACAGTGGAATCTATTCTGCTGCGAAAGTTGGTGTGTATAGTGTAAGCATGACGCCTGTGGACTAATGCATCTTCTGATGTGCAGAATGGCCTGGACTACATCCGACTGGGCGACCACATTGTGGAGTTCAGCAAGGATTTCAAGTTCTACATCACCACACGACTCCGCAACCCCCACTACCTGCCGGAAGTCTCTGTCAAGGTAGAGATACTTTCTTTTTCTCCTGATGAACTATGTTCACCTCTCTCTCTCTCTCTCTCTCTCTCTCTCTCTCTCTCTCTCTCTCTCTCTCTCTCTCTCTCTCTCTCTCTCTCTCTCTCTCTCTCTCTCTCTCTCTCTCTCTCTCTCTCTCTCTCTCTCTCTCTCTCTCTCTCTCTCTCTCTCTCTCTCTTAGTCCTATCTAGGGCATGGGCTGGATGTAAAAAGGTGGTATATTCTTGCTTCTCTTTGTCTTGTCTTGAAGTTATTACACTATTATTCCAACTGCTTTGGTGGAACAATGAAATAGCTGGAAAGACTGAGATGAGCTAGATATATCAGTCATACCTATATTACTGTAACTCAAAAATGTAAGTGATTTTGACTTTTACTCCATGAAAAGTCAGGTCTTCATGCTGGTTCAGCACAGGGTTGATTGGCTTTGGAAGACTCCGAAGGACAGACGCAATAGCCTAGCGGATAAGACGCCAGCCTCCTGTGCGGAAGGTTGGGTGTTTGAACTTCAAATCCCAGTCACGCCTGGTGGGTTAAGGGTGGAGATTTGTTTAATCTCACAGTTCAACTTATATGCAGACCTGCTAGTGCCTTATCCGCCTTATATATGAAGTCTTATATTGCGCGCGTAACTCCCGACTCGGACTGAAGGCGCAGGGATCTATTTATGCCGTGTGAGATGGAATTTTTTACACAATACATCACGCATTCACATCGACCAGCAGATCGCAGCCATTTCGGCGCATATCCTACTTTTCACGGCCAATTATTTCAAGTCACACGGGTATTTTGGTGGACATTTTTTATCTATGCCTATACAATTTTGCCAGGAAAGACCCTTTTGTCAATCGTGGGATCTTTAACGTGCACACCCCAATGTAGTGTACACGAAGGGACCTCGGTTTTTCGTCTCATCCGAAAGACTAGCACTTGAACCTACCACCTAACGCCCTGACCCAGGGTCGAACTCGCTTCCGAGCGCAAGTGCGTTACCACTCGGCCACCCAGTCCTTTGTGTGTACACACAGGCACAAGACCAAGTATGCATGGAAAAGATCCTGAAACCTATGTCAGAGTTTGGTGGGTTATTGAAACACGAAAATACCAAGCATGCATCCTTAAGCGCTAGTAATGGTCCAAGTTAAGACCCTGAGTGCTATGTGGAAGAACAAGTACAAGGAATCCGTGTGAGATGTTTCAGTGTGGGGGTGGCTGTGATGTTTCAGGTGACGTTGTTGAACTTTGTGATCACCCCGCTGGGTTTGGAAGACCAGTTGCTGGGCCTGGTGGCAGCCAAGGAAAAACCGGCGCTGGAGCAGAAGAAGAACGAGCTCATCATGGAGAGCGCTCGCAACAGGCGCCAGCTCAAAGAGATCGAGGACAAAATCCTGCAAGTTCTCTCCTCCTCTCAGGTGGGTCAGCTTCCGGTTGGTTAGCGAGTACAGTCAAGTTTTTCTATTCATAACCTCTGTAAATATATCCAGTACAGTGGAACCTCCTTTTTCAGATCCCCCAATTTAAGACTTTGTGGGTTTTATTTTACAGATGTTCTGTTGATAACCTGTGTAAATACATGTATACCTTAGACAGTACTGCAACCCCCTGTTTGACACCCCCAGCCCCTTCTATGTAAGACTTCCTCCATGTTAAAGGCACAGTGTAGCTCACAGCCTTCGTTTTGCGGTTTTGTTGCAGCTGAGTGCATTTACAGTTCAAAAATCCTCCTATGGTAGTAAAACAAACCCAAAACTATCCAACGACGACATCTGTGAAGCTCGACAGTTTCTTGTTCACGCGAGTGCATAAATTAACCTAGTTATTACGTGGTGTTTGGTCGGAGTTCGATTCAACTGAGTGATTCCGGCCTCCATTTTGTTTTACACAAACTCATGATGACGTCTGACATAGTTTGCTAGTGACGTGTCTTTTTGTGCATGATGTGGTGATCTACCTGATCTAATTTTAGATCCAAAAATAGGTCAAGACCAGCCGGGTCCGAGTACGAAATTAATTCGTAAAAAAATCGCAGTTCTTGACTCTTTGGGTGCAAGTCAATGAAACTTGGTAGTTCTTCTAACGGATAGCTGCCTGAGGTATGACTAAAAGTCCCAGGGGCTCCGTGCACCTGGATTTGACAAGTTCAGTACCTTTAAGATCTTGCTTTGTTCACATTTTCTGTTCATTAACTCAGTGAATTTACGTCCAATTTAACAATCCCTCCATTTTAAGACCTAATTTTCTCAGATTTGTGGAGGTCCTAAAAGGGGGGTTCTACTGTAGTCGGATGGTTTGATGGAAACAGTATGGGAGTTCCCTCTGTGAGAACTTCTCCAAGGCACATTGAAAGACAAGGGAATAGCATTCTGCAAGCTAACTCTTTCCATTTATCAAGGGGTTCAGGTAATTGTTCTCTGCAGTATTTACAAGGAAGGGGTCACGGAGAAGGATGAAGGAGAAATAATTAATTTAAAAGATGAACAGCCTCATCCCTAAGATCTGCACTTAAACCTATCTGCCTAGTTTATTTTTTTTATGAGGTGTGATATAGAATAAAAGAGACTTTTAGCTCTGTTGTAAACCTCTGTGGTACTAAGGTTGGGCTGAGCATTCCCATGAACCATTTTGCAGCGTTGAGTCAGGAAAAAGAAAAGACATTTCAATCAGGTAGAAAAAAAAGGTGAGAGGGGTAGAGGCTGGATTTGTAAGAGCCATAACAAATGATCTTTCTTACTTTTGAACTAAACTTGGCAAAACAATTATTGCAACAACTTTCGCACGCTAACAAAAGCGGTAAAACGCAATCCATTTTAGTTCAACTTTATATGCTGGAAAAGGTAATTATGTCCACCGTTTATATCATTTGTCCGATCGGTGGTAATTTGTATAGGCATCTCGTTACAGCCTGTCAAACAAGGTCACCCCTAAAATCGACCTGACAAAAACCATATATAGCCCCGTGTTTTAAAATCTGCAAAAAATCAGAATGTGCACTTACCAAACACTTCTGACTGCCGTTGGAAAGGCCATTCAATTTCCAGTTCAAAACATTTTGTTTGATGCACCTTACTTCTCTAGTCTTTGTTTAGCCTTTCGACAAAGGCGGTAGGGGTCAACCGTTTCAGAGGCAAAAAAAGGCACGTTTTGCGGCCATTTTTGAGGGGGTCCTCCACTCAAAGAGCCATATCTGCTCAAGTTCTCAATGAATTGCTTTGGAAATTTCAGAAGTTATGACCAAAATCTGTGTTGTTTTTGGTGAATGTGTATACTAAGCGTGTCTTATTACGCAACGTTTCCGAAAGACCTAAACAAATATTCATTTTAATTCAGGGTTTAAGGAAAACAATTCGTGACATTGCATTCTAAGACTAGAGAAGTAAGGTGCATCAAACAAAATGCTTTGAACTTTGAATGGCCTTTCCAACGGTAGTCGGAAGTGTTTGGTAAGTGCACATTCTGATTTTTTGCAGATTTTAAAACACGGGGCTATGGTTTTTGTCAGGTCGATTTTAGGCAGGGATCGTACAGGTCATGGAAAACCTGGAAAGTCATGGAATTTGATTTTTAATTTTCCAGGCCTGGAAAGTCATGGAATTTCAATTCAAGTCATGGAAAGTCATGGAGTTTAACAAAAATAAGAAAGAAAAAAAATTAACCTTAAGCACACCAGCGGCGATTTTCGTTACCAAGCCATTCATCAACACCCCCCACCCACCCCTTTGCCAGCCAGCAGCGATTTGCGTCGCCAGCACAAGGCTTGTTCGTATGACCAACTTCTCGTTCGTATTTGCATACGAGAATAACGGTATTTTTAACGGCACTTGAGCCAAAGCGAGGCTCACTTCCTTCCGTTATCTCGTCGTGTCGTCTGCGCTGCATTTGAGTCGGTTTCGTCGAAGTTTTCTGCTTTTGTTTTTGCATCGATAAAGTACTTTAGCGCTTCGACAAGCAAGATGGAGGATGATGAGTTTGAAACTTTCTTTCGAGTTGTTTCTTGACAACAAAAAGTATGCGGAATTGGAACGAATTACCGAGGAAGATCTTCGCAATGAACTGTGTATCGCGGTGAAAAAAATGACAGTTCGTCAAGTCACAGTGACGGTTACGAAACGGAATTTACGAAAGTGTAGATGGATACAAACAGTGGCTGGTCCAGTTTAGTGAAATGACAGGACCAGCAAACATTAGCCTACCGATAATCTGACTGGGTAGAAAATGCTTGACTTGCTTGTCGAAGAGACACTGCGTAGAAACTGACTCAAATTCAGTGCAAAGCAAGCCAGTGTCAAAAGTTCTGGCAGTGACAAGACGTAAAAAGTTTGCTTGTTCGAAAAGGGTGACCTGTGGATCTAGTCATGGAAAATGTTATTGAGGCTCATGGAAAGTCATGGAAAAGTCATGGAATTTTGTTTCTAAAAACCAGTGGGGACCCTGTTTAGGGGTGACCTTGTTTGACAGGCTGTAACGAGATGCCAATACAAATTACCACCGATCAGACAAATGATATAAACGGTGGACATAATTACCTTTTTCAGCATATAAAGTTGAACTAAAATGGATTGCGCTTTACCGCTTTTGTTAGCGTGCAAAAGTTGTTGCAATAATTTTTTCGCCAAGTTTATAATCAACTTTTTTCAATGTGAATTTCAGGGTAACATTTTGGAGGATGAGTCGGCCATTGAGATCCTGTCTTCCAGCAAAGTGCTGTCTCTGGAGATCTCAGAAAAACAGAAAGTTGCGTCAGTCACTGAAGCCGAGATTGACGAGACCCGCGATGGATACAAACCGGTAAGGCTGAGCACCAGAAAGTGACCCTGTCATTTGAATGATTCTCGCTACAGGGTGGAAATAAACAATCAATTCTTAGAATTTAACATACAGTGGTACCTGTGATGTGAGGCCCCTCTGATGAGCGGACACCTCCCTTGAAAGGACACCATGTTGTCCCTGAGTTTATTACCTTTAAAGCATACCTGCCATGAAAGGCCACCTGCAATGTAAGGACACTTTTGGCTGGTCCCAAAGGTGTCCTTTCATCGCAGGTACTACTGTACAATTAATCTACCTGAACTCACTTACCTGAAAGGACAGCCATACATAGTCTACTAGATGAATACCCGCTTCGCTGGGTACGGCTGCGCCGGGAAGAAGTCGAGCCAAATACCCGGCTATGCCGGG
>NC_090248.1:22912615-22971592 GCF_037325665.1 Littorina saxatilis | reverse complement strand
AGTCGAGCCGAATACCCGGCTGCGCCGGGGACCCGGCTATGCCGGGTGTACGCAGGCTTTGCCTTCGCACCGCACGGAGGAAGGGAGATAATCGCGGCTGAAAACACTGGAGAAGATAAGGAAGAGTTACTGGGAATGGATCCAGAGAAAAACCAAAATCGGTTCAGCGCTGCGCGCTGAGAGCACGTGTTGAAATATCTCATCGATGAGGTTGTGTCCGGGGTTGTTAAGTGTTTCTTGTATAGAATATAGTCAATGTTTGTAAAGATTTTAGTCAAGCAGTATGTAAGAAATGTTAAGTCCTTTGTACTGGAAACTTGCATTCTCCCAGTAAGGTAATATATTGTACTACGGTGCAAGCCCCTGGAGCAATTTTTTGATTAGTGCTTTTGTGAACAAGAAACAATTAACAGGTGGCTCTATCCCATCTCCCCCCCTTTCCCCGTCGCGATATAACCTTCGTGGTTGAAAACGATGTTAAACACCAAATAAAGAAAGAACTTAACTATAAATATACCTGTCTTGACAGACAAATGTTAACCTGCAATGTAGGGGTATCATCAGCTGGTCCCAAGGCTGTCCTTTTATCATATGTTTTTGTGTACTGTACACATATTCAGAGCTCTTTTTGTTTCAACCTGTGTGTTTTTGAGTCACTTGAGAAAAAGTGACTCTATGTAATCGGTCAGTGTTAGTCTGTCCGGCCGGCCGGCCGGCCGTCCGTAGACACCACCTTAACGTTGGACTTTTCTCGGAAACTATCAAAGCGATCGGGCTCATATTTTGTTTAGTCGTGACCTCCAATGACCTCTACACTTTAACGATGGTTTCGTTGACCTTTGACCTTTTTCAAGGTCACAGGTCAGCGTCAAAGGAAAAATTAGACATTTTATATCTTTGACAAACTTTTCTCGGAAACTATCAAAGCGATCGGGCTCATATTTTGTTTAGTCGTGACCTCCAATGACCTCTACACTTTAACGATGGTTTCGTTGACCTTTGACCTTTTTCAAGGTCACAGGTCAGCGTCAAAGGAAAAATTAGACATTTTATATCTTTGACAAAGTTCATCGGATGTGATTGAAATTTTGTAGGATTATTCTTTACATCAAAGTATTTACATCTGTAGCCTTTTACGAACGTTATCAGAAAAACAAGGGAGATAACTAGCCTTTTCTGTTCGGCAACACACAACTTAACGTTGGGCTTTTCTCGGAAACTATAAAAGTGACCGGGCTCAAATTTTATGTGAACGTGACTCATTGTGTTGTGAATAGCAATTTCTTCCTGTCCATCTGATGCCTCATATAATATTCAGAACTGCGAAAGTGACTCGATCGAGCGTTTGCTCTTCTTGTTGTAAAGGAAAGTTGCTCGTGTGTTGAAAACTGACTAATTTTTAGCTGCTGCTTTAACTTTTTGATTCTTATTTTGTTTTCATTGAGTGGTTATTTGTCATAGTTACTTGGACTTCTTTTGTATGAACATTCATTTTACGAAGCACACAGGACAGTGACTATTGAGTGGTGATGTGTTCAGGTTGCCCGCCATGGCAGTATGCTGTTCTTCACCATCTCTGACCTGGCTAACATTGAGCCCATGTACCAGTACTCTCTCACCTGGTTCATCAACCTCTACCTGCAGGTGTGTGTGTGTGTGTGTGCATGTGTGTGAGTATAGGGTATGGGTGTGTGTGTGTGTGTGTGTTTGTTTGTTCATACTCAGGTGCGCATCTGAAACAGAATGTAAAGTTGTCAAATTGTTCATAACCAAATTGAAGAAATAATCCTGTATGTTCTAATCAACATCGTTTTTTGCGTCAGAATAAGAAGTTTGGAATGGGTGTTTATAGTCTACACACCTGATTTGTCATGGGTGCAGAACTACAAATAGCAAACACACTCTCGATTGACATTTAGAACAAGAAAATACGCAACACTTACACTTATCTATCAATTCATTTTGTTGCCAGTCGATCAGTAACAGCCAGCCATCAGCAGACCTGGAAGAGAGGATCCAGAACCTGAACCATCACTTCACCTACAGCATCTACAGGAATGTGTGCCGCTCCCTCTTTGAGAAAGACAAGCTGCTCTTCTCCTTCCTCCTCTGTGTGGGTCTGCAGAAGGGCAGGTAGGTTATACATGGGCTCACACTCACACACAAGCGCACGCTTGCACGTACGTACGCACGCACTAACACACGCATGCACACACACACACTCACATGCACACAGACACATGCATCCACCTGCACACACACATGCACGCAAACACACACACACACACACACACACACACACACACACACACACACACACACGCACGCACGCACGCACGCACACACAAACAAACCTGCATGTAGAGCTTGATGAACCAGGCTAAAAATCTGTAAGAAAAATGAAGAAAATACAGGGAATAAGTAGAGTAGGACATTTCAGTGTCAAGCATCAGATTTTGTCATTGACGGTTGCCCTCTACATGTTTCACGTTATTAGCTGCCAAAGACACTTCTTGAGCCTTTTGATTAAGTCTGTAGAGTATATAAACATACAAAAACAAAATTGATAAAATAAATAGTCCACAGAAAAAAAGTATCAATAAGAAAATGAGACAATCTGTGCACACTCCCTTTCACAGTCATTGTCATTTACTATCTTGATTTTTTTTTTCTCCAGAGGGGAGGTAAATGACCAGGAGTGGCGGTTCTTGCTGACAGGGGGCGTGGCCCTGGAGAACCCCTTCCTTAACCCCGCCTCCACATGGCTGACAGACAAGTCCTGGGCGGAGATCGTGCGCTGCTCACAACTCCCTGCTTTTGATGGCTTCATGGACGAGTTTCAGAAGAAGGTAAAGTTCCATGGCTAAATCTTGCAACCATGCGGTCAGTGCATGGTTTGGGGTGAAGAAATCATAATGCTCATTTTGATGATTGCTTTTCTTTAGTGCATGAGATTCTTCATTTTCAAAGGCACGCTTATGGTTCAAGATAAAGTGAAAACTGATTGTTTACGCTAACTTCAGGCTGTGTATAGGAGAAGTTTGACCCTATCTGTCACTGGTGACATTAGACTTTCATCTTGAACTCAGATAGTATAGAATATTTCAGAAATCCAGAAGAACAATCTCTTATGTTGTTAAAATAAAAACACTTCCAGATATTATTCACTGTCTTATGTACTAGACTGAGAACTGGAAGAGAATGTATGACGCAGCGTCCCCCTTTGAACAGACATTGCCTTCAAATTCAGACTTGAGCTGTAATTGTTATTCTTCAAATAGATAAACGAGTTGTGGAGATGTAAAAGCTTTTTATTCAGACTCAAGATGTTTGCCTCGTGTGCTAGATTGCGGACTGGAAGAGAGTGTACGATGCAGCGTCTCCCTTTGAAGAAACACTGCCAGAGCCTTACGCCACATCCCTGACAACCATGCAGCGACTCATTGTGCTACGGTGTTTGAGGCCTGATAAGGTTGGTGTGTGTGTGTGATTGTGCTCCGTTGTTTGAGACCTTACAAGATAGCTCTTTGTGTGTGTGTGTCATTATTATGCAGCATTGTTTGATATCTTACAAAGCTGTGTGAAAACGTGTGTGTGTGCGCACATGTGAGGATGTGTCTGTCTTTGTCGGTCTACCTCTGTATGCCTGTACCTGTGTGTCAAATGGACCACTGTTTTCCTGTTCACCTTTCACCTTTGTTTTCTTTATGGTGATATTTTCTTTCCTATCATGATAGAGTTTATGCAAATACAATGGTGTCCCCCTTTTAAGACCACCAAAAATCAGAGTGCATGATATTTTAAAATCCCCCCGCGGGTTAGGGGGAAGAATTTACCCGATGCTCCCCAGCATGTCGTAAGAGGCGACTAACGGATTCTGTTTCTCCTTTTACCCTTGTTAAGTGTTTCTTGTATAGGATATAGTCAATGTTTGTAAAGATTTTAGTCAAGCAGTATGTAAGAAATGTTAAGTCCTTTGTACTGGAAACTTGCATTCTCCCGGTAAGGTCATACATTGTACTACGTTGCAAGCCCCTGTAGCAAATTTTTTATTAGTGCTTTTGTGAACAAGAAACAATTGACAAGTGGCTCTATCCCATCTTCCCCCTTTCCCCGTCGCGATATAACCCTTCGTGGTTGAAAACAACGTTAAACACCAAATAAAGAAAGATATTTTAAAAGGGAGGGAGTCCAAAAGTTGAGGTAACTTTACAGGGATTATTTACAGGAAATGATAGCAAACAGGGTCTCAACTCATTGTCTCCCAGGTACGGATATATCCGTACCCATTGATATGGCTCTATCTGACCAGGTACAGATATATCCGCTCAGACTGTTAGCTTCAGTCGCTTCCTAGATCCTGTAACGTCTATCTGACGCCTGCATTCCAGCGTGTTGATACACAGTTACTACACAGTTACTACAATTCTGAGTGACCTGCTGCAGCAAAGCTGGTCTCGGCAAAAAAAACTTGGTCAACATAGCTGGGGTAGAAAGTGTGAAGAGAGAGGAGTATATATATAAATTGGGAGATTTTGATAGAATGGTTCTACTGTAAAGTCTTTTAAGACCATGATTGTAAGACTCCCTTTACTATAAGACAACATTTTCACAGACGTTTGTGTCATAGTGTCACTAAATTTACCTCCATTATAGACACCCTCTTGTACCTATATACATTTCTTGGATTTTAGGAGGTCTGAACATAGAGATACCACTGGACCATGAAATAACCATGACAGCCTGCATCTACAGCCTTGCACACTTCATTTTGTTCTTGTCACCAGATGGTTCCAGCAGTGGGGAACTACATCGCCGAACACCTGGGTCAGAAGTACACCGAACCTCCCACCTTTGACCTCTCTCTCTGCTTCGAGGACTCCAGCTACTTCTCTCCCTTGATCTTCGTTCTCAGCCCTGGGGCCGACCCCATGGCCAGTCTCTACAGATTTGCTGAGGAAAAAGGTGCAAAGGATGTTTATTTGTGATGACAGAAAGTGTGTGTTTTTGTGTGTGCACGTTCACCTGTGTGTGTATCTGCACATGTGTCTAGTCTATATACATAACCACATGTGTGTGTGTATCGGTAGATGTGTGTGCATGCATGTGTGTGTCTGTATGTGTTTGTGTATGTGTTTGTGTGCATGTGATTATCCTTCTCTGTGTGCAGGAGGACTGGTGCACATGTGTGTGTGGTTATGTGTTCATCACTGAGGAGGATTATATAGACTAGAAATAATGAACACGTTATGAGAAACAAAAGCCTATGTGAGCATTTCCAAATGATGTTTTGACGTTTTTGCATCACTGACAAAAGGGGTGTATAGACCGCGCAGACCTCGCCCCAGATCTGTAGCTGCCAGGAAGGCAGCAGAGAGACGCAGAAAATCCTGTATTCCTGTTGATGAGGCAGAAGAATTCAAGCGTATGTTAAATCAGGCAGTAGCACTATGCTAAAGCTTCAGTATAGGCCTCGAAACCTTTTTCAAGGATTTAAGTAGCCTTTAGCTCTATCTTTTGTAGTTTTGAAGACTTACAGTTTTGTGACAGTAAAAATCTACTTGAACGTGCAGTTGTCAGCTTTCGGTAGTTGACTATCGTTCTATAGCTTTGATTTGTATAGATCATAGCTTTTTGCTGTTTCTAAAGTAGTCTCGATTAGCCTTTAATTTTGTGACGGTCAAAACATTAATGACTTGATTGTGCAGTTGACAGCTTTGGGTAGTTGACTGTTGTTCCATAGCTTTTGTTCGTAGTATATGACTGGAAATAAAACAGTGTTTGGTAACTGATGGATAATTGATTTCCTAATGAACATCATGAGGTGTTTTTGTTTTTTTCGGATTGTCAAGTAAATGACAGGTGAGTTTGAGTAGACCTGGATAACCTGTGCCGATGTTTTAGCTTTGGTTATTTGTTTTAGCATAATAGCTTTTCTTGTGGAATAGATACAAAAATGTTTCTTGGTGCTTCTGAATGTTGTTTGTTTGTTTGTTTGTTTAGTTCATTGAGACTGACTTTTACTTTGTGAACCAATGAAGTAGGTGAAAGCACTTTAGTGGATTCCTTATTTTGACGTCCAATTTCAGCAGCAGTTGATTAGACCTTCACATAGAATCTAATGTTAGCTTTATTTTAGTAGTGCAACCATGAGAGGAAGTGTTGTCACTGGTTTAAGAATTTGGCAGGAGCTTTGAATTGAACATGTGCAAAAGTCTGCTATTTACAGTGTGTGTGTGACTTAGTTGCTTTATGTTTTAAATGGTTGCAGGTGGTTTGTTTGATATGAAACATGTTCCAGTGTGTCAATTTCATGAAGTCATCTGTGTTGAATTGTTTGAAGGACATTGAATTCAAGACATGCTCTGAATTTTTTGTTAAATGTATAATTTGATTCAGCTGAGCAATACCTTCCCGATATAGTACCATCGTCTATGAGATATTACTTAAAATTATTATTCCGAGACTTATTCATCAGCTGAGCTCACAGTCCTCTAGACAGCATGGGAAGATGCCCGAAATAGTAGTCGACTGAGTTATTTCCGAACATCATACCCAGGAATCATATGACACCATCAACATAGCCTCAAAGGCTGATTTCATTTTATCAGACTGCAATTCGAAACTGCCATGCAGTAGTTGAAAAACGCTGGTGACAATATGATCTTTACTTGGTGCAATTGTGTTTCCAGCATCTGACAAGAACAAGAACCTGCAGACTATCTCATTGGGTCAGGGACAGGGACCCATTGCAGAGAAGATGGTGATGGATGTAAGTACTTTGGGTAATCATTTTGTCTTTTATTTTTTCATTTAGATCAGAAGTTGGTTTAGCATTTTGAAATGTGCATATATGTTTCTTCCTCAGATTGTGTCTTACTTTTGGGTGTGTTAGGTACCTACCGGTCTCAGGAAGGAATCAGGGTGGGACAAGCTCAATATGGTCAAAACCGTGTACAACAGAACATTCTTTCACACTCTGTATGTCTCTGTGTGTGAGAGTCTGTCTGTTTGTATCTTGGCATGTGTGTGTACTCTGTTTCTTCTCTCTGTCTTTGACTCTCATACATCCCAACAAACTCCCGCAGTGGGGCACTGCGGTTATGAAATTAAAGGCCCCTCCTGTTTTTGGAACCGCAGGAGCTTTCTAGTTTGCTGTTAGGTAGATTTTTGGTTCCTCTTTCCTGTCATGCTCTTTTTCTTCATGAATTCTTTTCTTTTTTCTGCCTTCTTGCTCATTCACCTGTATTTTTTCCAAAAATCTCTTCTCTTGCCGCTTGTCTCGCGATTCATGTATAGTTTAATCTGTTAGTGTTCTGATGTAAGTCCAGCAGTAGATAGGTTAAGCCTATTATAACATACTGGAAACTGGTAATCTTCCAGTAGGTATTAATTTAGTTTTACTAAAGCCTGCTGGGACACAAGTAATGGGTTAGTGCATTTGTAAACAGGAATCGCTTGACAAGTGGCCCCCTTCATCCCCCCCTTCCTCGTCCTGATATGGCTCTGCGTAGTCGGCTGGACGTTAAGCAACAAATAAACAAACAAACAAACAAAAAATCCCAACAAACTCCTTCCTGTCTGTCTCACAGGTTGCTCTTTTACCATCACAGACACACACAGACACAGACACATATAAGCACACATACACACACATGCAAGCACATACGCATGCACGCTCACACATTCACACACATGCATGCGTGCTTACACACACACACTGATGTACATGTACACACAGCAACATACACGCACAGACACAATCACACAGGCATTCACACACACACACACACACACACACACACACACACACACACACACACACTGACACATACACGCACACTTACACTTCAATCAGAACATATTATTAATCCCAACAATGTTTTTTACCTGTTGACAGGCCGTGGCAGCAGGGACGTGGGTAGTGCTTCAGAACTGTCACCTGGCTGCCTCGTGGCTTCCTCAGCTGGAACGAATCTGTGAGACGGTGAGTAACATACAGTGGAACCCCCTCCTAAAGTCTGAGAAAATCTGGTCTTAAAAAAGAGGGAGTCTTCTTCTTCTGAGTTCGTGGGCTGAAACTCCCACGTACACTCGTGTTTTTTTTGCACGAGTGGAATTTTACGTGTATGACCGTTTTTTACCCCGCCATTTAGGCAGCCATACGCCGTTTTCGGAGGAAGCATGCTGGGTATTTTCGTGTTTCTATAACCCACCGAACTCTGACATGGATTACAGGATCTTTTTCGTGCGCACTTGGTCTTGTGCTTGCGTGTACACACGGGGGGTGTTCGGACACCAAGGAGAGTCTGCACACAAAGTTGACTCTGAGAAATAAATCTCTCGCCGAACGTGGGGACGAACTCACGCTGACAGCGGCCAACTGGATACAAATCCAGCGCGCTACCGACTGAGCTACATCCCCGCCCCAGAGGGAGTCTTAAAACGGGGGTATATTTTCAGAGGTGTTAATGAACAGAACAATCTGAGAAAACGTCTTAAAAGGGAGAGAGTCTTGAATTGTGGGGTTTTTTTTTTAATGGGGAGGTTGCAATGAACAGCAAAAATGGGTGAAACGAGTGAGAGCTAAGACAAAACCATGGTGAAGATGCTTACACAAGCATGCTAAATTTGATGTGATGAAGTTCATCAAACCTGTAATATGAAAAAACAGAAAAGATTAAATAATGGATAAATGAATTATAAACAAAACAAAACGTTCACTAGAGATCTTTGTTGTGAACAGACAAACAACGGATAATGAGTCAATCAACAACAACAAAAGAACCAAGGTGGTTAGCAGTATGTCTGTTGTGGATTTTATTGAACATTTATTACACCATATCATATAATCGCTTATAACATCACACTATTACAGGTAATAACTGACCCTGGCCGCACCAACGAGAACTTCCGCCTGTGGCTGACCAGCTACCCGTCGCCAGCATTCCCTGTGTCTGTGCTGCAGAACGGCATCAAGATGACCAATGAACCGCCTAAGGGACTGCGTGCTAATCTCCTGAGGTCATATCTCAACGACCCCATCAGCGACCCCGCCTTCTTCCAAGCATGCAACAAACCCAATGTAGGGGGAATTGATATTTGGTTTTTTTTGTGTGGAGTTTTGTCTTTGTGTGTTTGTTTTATCATTGTGTGTGTCAAGTCAAGTAAGCTTTATATCTGAAGCATGAGATTGTGTGTGTGTGTGATCCACTTGATATATGCCCAAGTTCATCATGTTAAAACTCGCCTGACACTGCGTGTTCCAGGTGTTCGAGAAGCTGCTGTTCGGCCTGTGCTTCTTCCATGCGCTGGTTCAAGAGAGACGCAAGTTTGGTCCTTTAGGTTGGAACATTCCCTACGAGTTCAACGAATCCGATCTCAGAATCTCTGTGCGACAGCTTGAGGTAAGGGGTTCTTCCAGAAACTGCACATAACGTCCATGTGGGTGGACTGTTTTTCGTTCGCTCTTTTAAGCCTCAAATTAAATGGGCGAAGTTTCGGTAAAAAGTCTTCGCAAAGTCAACATCATGCTCAGGAAAATGTGCCTTACTATCTGTCAGTATTTCTGCTTGAATGTAAAATGGAAGCTACTCATTAAGAAGATCGTTCTCGTAAATCTTGGGAGATTAGAATGTTGACAATGTGTGCAAAATAAGAACACTTGTCATGGGCAGCTATTACCGGTACATAGTGTTCATGCGCTTTGCTGCCTGCATGGTGAGTGTCTGGTTGTGATGATTTTACACAAACAGCATGGATTGATGGGTAGTCTTGTGTCAAACACCACTCGCCTTGTGTCAAACACCACTCGCCTTGTGTCAAACACCACTCGCCTTGTGTCAAACACCACTCGCCTTGTGTCAAACACCACTCGCCTTGTGTCAAACACCACTCGCCTTGTCTCGAGTTTGAAGTTTCTGTTGAAAGTTTACTGTCAGACATTCAGCACAATGAATGCCTGTGAAAAAACTAATTGTGTGCAAATAAAATTGACGCTGTTGCTTTGCTGTCAGATATACATATCTGGCTTAGATCATTTGTTGTAACATGTCTGTCTTCTTTTGAGCCGTGAGTATAGAGCTTACCACTGTAACTGTACTGTCATATGAACATTATCTGCATGATGAAGAGCCTCAATATTTTTGTTCAGATGTTCATCAACGGGTATGACGAGCCCCCACTGGAGGCTCTCCGCTACTTGACAGGAGAGTGCAACTACGGAGGTCGCGTCACTGACGACTGGGACAGGCGCCTCATCAAGAGTCTGCTCAACATCTTCTACTGCCCAGAGGTAAGGAATGCTGCACAGTGGAACCCCCCTTTATGACCCCCCAATTTCAGACCTTGCTATTTCAAACACAGCACAGTAACATCATGAAGACAAAGCTACAGTGGTACCTGCCATGTGAGGCCCTGCCATGAGAGGATACCTCCAAAAAAATTTATTTTTTACAAGTAAAATGACTATTTCTGAGAATACTCACCTCAATTTAACTAATAGGAATACGAACAAGACGTTCAACTTTGCAATTACCCGGACGTTTTTTGCGTTAAGACACCTTCTTCAGTCCCTTTGTTTTTTTTATCTTGACCAAAATGTATAACTGTCATAACAGGCCACCTGCAGTGTAGGAACACTTTCAACTGGTCCCAAGGATGTCCTTGTATGGCAGGTACCACTGTAGATTTGGTATGCCCGACACCTTAGTGTCCTCTATTATTTTCGCCTTCCAGCAAAATATCTTCCTCCTTCATTGGATGATGCTTGATAAGAATGTATCTCCAAGCAGAAAGCTGTTCACGTCATTTGATTATGTTTTTTTTCTTCTTCTTCTCCAGATCATCACTGATGACAGCTACAAGCTGTCAGCCAGTGGTATATACTACGCACCCCCCAAGGGGACTTACGAGGATTACATGGAGTACATCCGAAGTCTTCCACAAATACCACATCCTGAGGTATGAGTGTGTGTGTCTGTGTGTGTGTTTATGTGTTTGTGAATGTGTATTTGTGTGTGTGTGTTTGTCTGTGTCTGTGTCTGTGTGTGTGAGTGTCTGTGTGTGTGTGTGTGCACCAGACTTTAAAAAAAAATGTTTTAAAGATTCATGCCTCAGGTCAATTAAGTCTGAAAGTGTATGTATTTGTTTTCATTCATGATGGGTGCATAAAGTTTAAAGACTGAACTAACATGTACTGTTCTGTGTTGATTGCTTGACAGACTGACATCCAATAGACATGCAGTGTATAAAAACATCTTTATTTGCAGGTGTTTGGTCTTCATGAGAATGCAGACATCTCCAAGGACCAACAAGAAACACAGCAATTATTTGATGGCATTCTACTCACACTTCCCAGACAGGTATAATTCTCCATACTTGAGTCAGCTACTAGTCTAGTACACTGTATTGTATTTTGATTTTGATACTGATAAATCTCCTGCTCTCCCAGCCCCACCCTTACCCTTCAGGAACGTACGTTACTAGTTTTTCTTTTGGTGCCAAAATTGGGCATCTCTGCCCAAAAACACGGCAGAGATTTGGCGCTTTCAAATACATATCAGCATTTTGCCGACACAAAAAGATAATCCTACTGGTTCCTGCATATTTTTTTTTTTTGGTTTTTAATTATTTTCGATCTGTTTTTTGTTTTGTTTTTTTTCTTTGCTTTTTCTGCTCAATATTTTATTGGTTCATGCTTGTATTTCGGGGTTTGGGTTGTATTATTTTCCTCGCTTTAATTTCTTGCAGTTGTTTTCTTTTAACAAGATTTGAAGCTACATTCAGATTTATTTTGGTGGAAGCTTATGTGCTGTTTTCATTGACTTACGGACTATGTAAGAAGAAGTCGGATCAGACACACTAGATAACTTGTGCACATAACTCAACGCGGAAATCATGGAAGAAATTGTCGCAGGTGCATAGCCTTTTTGATAGAGATATGCAATGAAAAATGAAAAGCAGGACAGTTTGCTCGCTTACTGGAAATTCCCAAAGGATATTACAGCAGACTTCCACTAACTCGCGGTCTTTGGGGTCCAAAGACTTTTGATCGTGATATATCCGATTCGCGAAGCAGTTTGGGGTCCAATTAAAGGGAAGAAACCGCGTTCTCTTCTGAGTCAGAGAAAAACGCGGTTATTTCCCTTGTTGGTCACTGTTACACGACACTTGAGATTGCCACAAGTTCCCAAACGTCGTATAGTTGTGTTATTTTATTCTACGTCGCCCGTCTTCGCAGCAACAGAAAACAACTCGTCAAATTGAGTTCGAGGATTTATTTAGCATTACATACATACAACTGCACATCTAGCAGAACTCAAATAGAAGCTTTTTTAACATTCAAATCGCGCTGGCATATATAGTAAATACTCAATCTCGAGAATATTCCAGACCGAACATGATACAACTACATTATACGAGCCGTGCATGGACTAAACTAGCGACATTCTCTATGACGTACATCAAAAGCGCCGACGCACTTAATCCGAACGAACGCCACGAACTCACGACTAAAACAGCATGGTAAACAACTTGTTTTGACAGGACTAGAAAGTTCACCTGCATTCTCGTCCAAGCATAAATATTGTGTTTACAAAATACAATATCGGTACTTTCCCACAAAGTACAAATAAGTCAACTACATGCAACACACAAAACTGAACCAAAGCTCAGCAACGGTAGCGTTTCCTAACATTACCCCCAACACCAGAAGAAATTTACCTAATTTCTTTCAATCATTGAAACGCTACCTGTACACATATTATGTATACATAACAGATTGAAATCCAGGTATGTACATTAGTCTGTTGGAGAATGAACACAGTTTTACTCACATACTCGGCTGAGAAAATCTGCTCCAACATTGTCTGAACCTTTGATCGATTCCACTCGCATATCAAAGTTCTGCAAGTACATCACCCACCTCATGATACGATTATTCACAAACTTCGCAGAGTTCAGGTAGGTGAGGGGTTTGTGATCAGTCTGAAGCACGAATTTCACCCCTTGGAGGTAGAGTTCAAATTTCTTGATTCCCCACACGATGGCTAAACACTCTTTCTCCATGGTTGAGTAGTTCTTCTCGGCTTCTGACAGCTTCTTGCTGGCATAGCTGACCGGAAACGGTTTACCTCCATGCTCTTGCATCAGCATGGCGCCGATCCCTTCGTCCGATGCGTCTGTACGCAAGATGAACTCTTTGGCGGTATCAGGAAGGCGTAGCACCGGGTCTCGTGACATCAGGTCGCGCACGGTCTGGTATGCCTTCTCCTGAGCTGGTCCCCAGAGTATTCGGTTGGGGCATCCTTTTCGGGTCATGTCCGACAAAGGCGCCGTTATGG
This sequence comes from Littorina saxatilis, assembly GCF_037325665.1. Classification (NCBI taxonomy): domain Eukaryota; kingdom Metazoa; phylum Mollusca; class Gastropoda; order Littorinimorpha; family Littorinidae; genus Littorina; species Littorina saxatilis. The sequence goes on along the minus strand of NC_090248.1, from coordinate 22,958,249 downwards.
CGGCGAAGTTTGGAATGAACTCTCTGTAGTACCCAGCCAATCCAAGGAAGGATCGCACCTGCTTCTTGGTTTCAGGACGTGGCGCATTGAGGATCTTGGTGACGTTTTCCAACAAAAGCCCCTTTTGACCTTCCTTCAGTGAATGACCTATGAAGTCAACGTTGTCGGTCCCCAAAATGCACTTGCTGGGTCTCACGGTCAGATTGGCTTTTGTCAGGCGGGAAAACAGTTCCCTCAAAGTCTCCAGATGCTCCGCAAAGGTCTCCGTGTGGACTAGCAGATCATCCCAGTAGTACACAACATTCTTCATTCCTTTGAGCATTTTTCGCATTCCCCTCTTAAGGGTAGCACCACTGTTCACCATGCCAAAAGGCATCCGCAGGCACTCATACGTTCCGTCTGGAGTTGCAAAGGCGGTCTTTGGTATGTCCTCTTCACGCACAGGAATCTGCCAATATCCCTTGCTGAGATCGATCTTTGAGAAGATCTTACTGCCAGTTAACCGTCGGAACAGATCAGTTGCCGTCGGCATTGGTTCAGGGTCAAACACGGTGATCTTGTTGACTTTCCTGAAGTCAATGCATACCCTGTTTGTGCCGTCTTTCTTCTTGACAACAACAACGGGAGATGAGTAAGGGGATGATGACTCACGGATGACCCCGGGCATCTTCAACATGTTGTCGATGTCCTTCTTCAAGGATTCCCGAGCCTGAAACGGGATAGGGTATGGTTTTGACCGAACAGGAACGTCAGATGTGAGGTGGACTTCGTGTTCGACCAAGGACGTAGAGCCTGGAACATCACAGAACCTATGGGTGAAGTCGCCCATAAAATCATGCAGCTCCTTCTGCTGATCTTCTGTCAGGTCAGGTCCTAGCTTGACGTCATCCATTCCCTCTTTCTTGTGGAGGTCTCCCAACTCCAGTAGTTCCTCGCCGTCGAACTCGTCTAGTTCGGCTGGTTCTTCCGCACTTGCTGCGACCTGTACTGCTTCCGGAGGTCTCTCCACATACAGTTTCAGGAGGTTAGCGTGGTAGATCTTGGACTTCTTGCCGACATTCACCTTGTAGTCGTTGATCCCTACCACGGCCTCAACCTCGTATGGGCCTTTCCACTGCATCAGTAGTTTGTTGTGATCAGTGGGAAGCAGTATCAGCACTTTGTTACCTGGTGTAAACTTCCTGTTTACGGCTTTGCGGTCGTAGTAGTGCTTTCCACTATCCTGAGACTTTCTCAAGTTCTCTCGAGCAATCTCGAGAGTCTCCTCCAGTTTCTCTCGCAACTCGAACACGTACTGGTAACTGTTCTTCACTTCAGGTGTGTCCACATCTTTCGTCCACAATTCCTTTAATATCTGCATCGGGCCTCTCACGGTCCGCCCGTACATCAGCTCGAACGGGGAGAATCCAGTGGACTCTTGTGGCACCTCCCTGTATGCAAACAGCAAGGCATTGATGTAGCGATGCCACTGCCTTGGCTGCTCACTGCATAGTTTCTTCAGCGTGGACTTCAGCGTCGCATTGAATTTTTCTACCAGCCCATTGCACATCGGGTGATAGGGTGTCGTAGTCAAGTGACGAATGCTCAGCAGCCTGTTGACCTCTTCCATGCATTCAGAGACAAACTGTGTCCCCAGGTCTGTGAGGATCTCTTCAGGAACCCCAATTCTGCTGAAAATGTCCACAAGTGCCTCGGCAACAGTCTCGGTGTCAATTTTCTTCAGAGGCACGGCTTCTGGGTACCTGGTTGCATAGTCTACCAGGGTCAGTACCCAACGATGACCCGCTTCACTTGGCGGTTTGATCTCGCCGATGAGGTCAATGGCCACCCTCTTGAAAGGTCGGTCGATCAAAGGCATCTTCTGCAACGGCACTTTCGGGACCCTTCCTCGAGGTATGGTTTTCTGGCAAATATCGCACGATCGGCAGAATCGAGTCACATCTGCATGCAGTCCTGGCCAGTAAAACGCAGCCTGGATTCTGTCCGATGTCTTCTTGACACCCAGGTGACCTCCCATTATAGAGTCGTGGGCCACCTCCATCACCTGGCGCCTAAGTGGTTGAGGCACCAGAACTTGACGTAATGGCTTCCCACCGTTGACTCTCGGGTGCTGGAACACTCTGTACAGGATCTTGGCCTTTACTTCAAAGTGCACAGTGCCTTCGCCCTTAGTCATCTCCTTGACAGGACGACTCCTGTACTTTGTCAAGGTCAAATCAGCTTCCTGTAGCTGAATCAGCCGATCCCTGTCCACGACAGCAGTTGCAGAACTGTTGGTGACCCTGAGTGGCGTGGTTGTTTTGTCCTTCTTCGCATGGGCTCTGGTCGTCACAGCACTCACAACCTGCGGCTGGTCGCGGCGATGCACAGTGGCTCTGTCATCTCGTAACAGTTCGCTGATATCTTCATTCGCGAATGGCAGTGGGTCTTCCTCCTCAGCGGCAGGCTGAGCTGAGCCCATTCTCCATTCAACATCAGGGTCATCAGGACGTCTCGCACCCCCAATGTTCCCAATTAATAGATCGTTCAAGGGCTTCTTCAGGCAGACGGCCTCAACTTCTCCGGTGAAATCTGGAGTATCGATCTGGTCCTTCCCGTCAGCAAATGCTGGAAGTTTCGGTGCCCTGTGTAGCATTTGCTGCTGGTTATCTCTTAGGCGTGGTGCCTCGTGCTCATTTTGAACACGCACCATTTCTGTCTGAAGCTCTAAGCGCTTCATCTCCATTTTTATTTGGAGCTCTAAGCGTTTCAGCTCTATTTGCCTTTTTTCACGCTGTGCTTCTCTTTCTCTTTCTTCACGCTCACGCTGCGCTTGTCTTTCTTCACGCTCACGCTGCGCTTGTCTTTCTTCACGCTCACGCTGCGCTTGTCTTTCTTCACGCTGCGCTTGCAGTTGTGTCTGGGACTCGACGAACTCCGTCAGCTGCTTGCCTTTTAGTCCCAGTTCAACTCCTTTTGCCCAGAACTCAGCCATTCTGGTCTTTTCCGGTGCGTTCGTCTGTATTCTTTCACAGCCACGAACGTAGACGAATGTAGTCTTCTAAAAGAACACAGTCTCTACTGCACCTCCGATGCTTCTCTCGTCGCTGTTCACCTTCGTAGACGCAGGCTGCCACCCTCCTCGTCTAACGTGACGGCGCACTCTGCTCACGATACGTACACGACGTACCCCAGTCGTATTTCGTAGTATTAATGCACTAGCTCCGCGACGAAGTCCGTCTCGTCCAAACGGCAGCTAACCTCTGTAATCCCGATACACTCCGGTGTCGCTCACCGTACCGAGCTGCGGCGATTACCAAACTCTTCACCAGTCACACCGAATCCACGGTTCCGTAGTCTCAATACTGATCCCTCAGGATACACCCGATTGATGGCTACCTCCTGTGACTGTCTTGACACTAGTCCTTGTTGCTGGAAAACCCTTGGCGTTAAACGTAGATCCCGGCTTGGCCCCCAATTGTTACACGACACTTGAGATTGCCACAAGTTCCCAAACGTCGTATAGTTGTGTTCTTTTATTCTACGTCGCCCGTCTTCGCAGCAACAGAAAACAACTCGTCAAATTGAGTTCGAGGATTTATTTAGCATTACATACATACAACTGCACATCTAGCAGAACTCAAATAGAAGCTTTTTTAACATTCAAATCGCGCTGGCATATATAGTAAATACTCAATCTCGAGAATATTCCAGACCGAACATGATACAACTACATTATACGAGCCGTGCATGGACTAAACTAGCGACATTCTCTATGACGTACATCAAAAGCGCCGACGCACTTAATCCGAACGAACGCCACGAACTCACGACTAAAACAGCATGGTAAACAACTTGTTTTGACAGGACTAGAAAGTTCACCTGCATTCTCGTCCAAGCATAAATATTGTGTTTACAAAATACAATATCGGTACTTTCCCACAAAGTACAAATAAGTCAACTACATGCAACACACAAAACTGAACCAAAGCTCAGCAACGGTAGCGTTTCCTAACAGTCACAAAAAGCCTGTGAGCGTCACGTTGGTGTGTGTGCGTTTGCCGTGTGAGTGCATGTGTGTGTGCGTGCATGTGTGTATGTGCGTGCGTGTGTGTGTAGATTTCTTCTTTGATTGTTTGCTTTGTTTGCCACCTTCTATAACGCAAGAAGCTGAAGCACTTCATGGCGCCTGTAGAAAATCCGGGGCGTCTAGTTGAGATCGCGATTAGCGGGACTCGAGTGTTAAATTGCATGCCTGACTAGATTGCAGAAGACTGAAGCGCAGTTTAAGCACTTGATTGGCGCCTGTGGCCACCTGGACCGTCTAGCAGAGATCGCAATTAGCTGGACTCGAGTGTTCATGCAACTGCACGCCTGACTGGCCATACTGACTGGTCAGACACTTAACCTCTATAGGCACGTGGCCAATTTGACGATACCGATCGTGGCATTGACTGCATGCCGATCATGTGGCAGTGACTTTTCACTCTTCAGTCGGAAATACACTACACAACATCGTGACGACTGATGCTTGGAAATTGTGTGGAAGAGTACACCTCTCTATTTCTCTCTAATGCTCTTCCTGCTGACAGTGACACCAGACACCCCACTGAGTTTAGCCAGCTACCCCCCCCCCCCCCCCCCCTCTCTCTCTCTCTCTCTTCCCCCAGCCATGTACTGTTTGGGGCTGTGGCCAGAGAGGTGTCAGCTAGTTGAGGCCAGCTGCCCTGTTCACTCAGAGCAAAACCAGGGTGACTGTGTCTAACTTTTGACAAAGCAAGACAACTGAAGGGTTCACAGATTAGGTAACCGACTCACTGGTCAAGGCTGCGGGGAAACAAGAGTATCTTGTCAATGAAAGAGATTACACACAAACACGCGATGCTGAGAACTGTGGCCGATTTTTCACTCTCTTTCGCTCAGGACCTTCATGGACTGTGGCTTCTATTGTTTACGTCCAACAGACAAGAATAAAGAGCATAGTGCATTTTCATGTTGGCATCTTCGCATGTACTCCACTCCTGACCAAAACTACACCCCTCCTGATGGGTACACGTGCACTCAAGTTATCAGTGACTGTCATCACGCCTTTGCGGCTGTGACCTTTATACCAAGAGCCGGACTGCTCTGTTATCGATATTGTTGTGGTGAAAATTTGACGATGGTCTGTCCGTACATTGCAGGTATGACCTTCTGTTGGGACCGAAAATTAGTGTTCGCGTCCACATTTTGCAGGTGGCCGTTTAAGGGGGGGCAAATATAGAAGGAAAACACTCCGTGCCGAGCAAATGTGTCCGTACATGTTAGGTGGCAGCTCACGCCGGGGGCCGTACATTGCAGGGACTGCTGTAGCGTGGTTATGATAGAACATTTTTTCATGATCTGTACTATGAGAATGCTCTTTGGGACTGTGACCTGACAGCATTTAATCATATTCTAGAAATTTGAAAGAATTTGTTGTCAGTGCTACATTTTTGTCAGCATTTGTGCATGTAGTTTTAGGTTATTTGGCAGCAATACAGTGAGACCCCTCTGATAGAAGGACACCAGTCTGACGAAAACACACCTTCTGTTGTCACTTCATCAGTATCACCTTGACCAAATACACCTGTCGTGACAGGTCACCTGTAATGTAGGGACTCCTCAAAAGTCTCATGGGTGTCCTCTCATCACAGGTACCACTGTACCCCAGCCGCAGGCTGTTGATGTTTTGCCTCACTACTACTGACTGCTCTCCCATTGTTTTGTGTTAGTGGTTAACAGATTTTCACTGTCAAAATGTAGCTTTTATTGTTGCTGATGATGTGTACTGACTTTGTGTTGGTGACTTTCAGACATCGGGTGGAGGGAAGTCGTCACAGGAGATCATTGAAGAACTGGCCTGTGACATTCTGTCCAAGATCCCACCTGACTTCAACCTCGACGAGGTCCAGGTCAGTGTGTGCGATACAAGTGTGGTATGCGGTCACAGCTGTCTGTAAGCAATTGCAAGCTTCAGCTCTTGTTGGCTGTATCGCTCATTTATTTTAATTACAGACTCTTGGGTGTTTGTATGTGTGTGTGATTGTGAGTGTGTGTGTGAGATTCCGTGTGTCGGTGTGTGTATGTCTGTGTGCATAATGTGTGTGTGTTGTCATGTATGGGTGTGTGGTCATGTTCGTATGTGGTCATGTGTGTAAGATTGCAAGTTGATAAGACTCTGCAAGATGATTAAAGGCACAGTCCTTTTCTTTTTAGAAGATTCCTTCATCTGAATTAGTCTTTTTATCCTATCCTACCTGAAATGCACCTAGACATCATTGCTATTTTTGTTTTGTTCATATAACAGGGCAAGTACCCTGTTCGCTACGAGGAGTCCATGAACACAGTGTTGGCGCAGGAACTGATTCGCTTCAACCGTCTGATCAGCGTGGTCCGCCAATCCCTGCAGGACATCCGCAAGGCCATCAAGGGTCTGGTGGTCATGTCCGCAGAACTGGAGGACGTCTTTGACAGCATGATGGTTGGCAAGGTCTGTTGTGGGATCAGTCATTTTTGACTCACATGCGAAGCAAAAGTGAGTCTATGTACTCACCCGAGTCGTCCGTCCGTCCGTCCGTCCGTCCGGAAAACTTTAACGTTGGATATTTCTTGGACACTATTCAGTCTATCAGTACCAAATTTGGCAAGATGGTGTATGATGACAAGGCCCCAAAAAACATACATAGCATCTTGACCTTGCTTCAAGGTCAAGGTCGCAGGGGCCATAAATGTTGTGTAAAAAACAGCTATTTTTGAGTCACTTGAGAAAAAGTGACTCTATGTAATCGGTCAGTGTTAGTCTGTCCGGCCGGCTGTCCGGCCGGCCATCCGGCCGGCCGTCCGGCCGGCCGGCCGTAGACACCACCTTAACGTTGGACTTTTCTCGGAAACTATCAAAGCGATCGGGCTCATATTTTGTTTAGTCGTGACCTCCAATGACCTCTACACTTTAACGATGGTTTCGTTGACCTTTGACCTTTTTCAAGGTCACAGGTCAGCGTCAAAGAAAAAATTAGACATTTTATATCTTTGACAAAGTTCATCGGATGTGATTGAAACTTTGTAGGATTATTCTTTACATCAAAGTATTTACATCTGTAGCCTTTTACGAACGTTATCAGAAAAACAAGGGAGATAACTAGCCTTTTCTGTTCGGCAACACACAACTTAACGTTGGGCTTTTCTCGGAAACTATAAAAGTGACCGGGCTCAAATTTTATGTGAGCGTGACTCATTGTGTTGTGAATAGCAATTTCTTCCTGTCCATCTGATGCCTCATATAATATTCAGAACTGCGAAAGTGACTCGATCGAGCGTTTGCTCTTCTTGTTCACATTTTTCCCATTTTCTCTGAAGTTTTTGAGATTGAATACCTCACCTATATATGATATATAGGGCAAAGTAAGCCCCATCTTTTGATACCAGTTTGGTTTACCTTGCTTCAAGGTCAAGGTCACAGGAGCTCTTCAAAGTTGGATTGTATACATATTTTGAAGTGACCTTGACCCTGAACTATGGAAGATAACTGTTTCAAACTTAAAAATTATGTGGGGCACATGTTATGCTTTCATCATGAGACACATTTGGTCACATATGATCAAGGTCAAGGTCACTTTGACCCTTATGAAATGTGACCAAAATAAGGTAGTGAACCACTAAAAGTGACCATATCTCATGGTAGAAAGAGCCAATAAGCACCATTGTACTTCCTATGTCTTGAATTAACAGCTTTGTGTTGCATGACCTTGGATGACCTTGACCTTGGGTCAAGGTCACATGTATTTTGGTAGGAAAAATGTGTAAAGCAGTTCTTAGTGTATGATGTCATTGCTAGGTTTAGTTATTTGACGGTCAAGGTCATGTAAAGGTCAAGGTCAAGCATGTGAGTCGTATGGGCTTTGCCCTTCTTGTTGTTTTCTTGAAAGAATGAAAAAACAAACAAGAAAGGGCAAATTATTGGAATGTTTTAATTCAAGACAAAACCAAAGATTGAAAAGAACTTCGACCTATCAGCCTGATGGAGAAGTGGCCTAGTGGATAAGACGCCGTCCTACTAAGCAGAAGGTCGTTGGTTCGAATCCCGGCCGCACCTGGTGGGTTAAGGGTAGAGATTTTTCCGATCTCTCAGGTCAACGTTGGTGCAGTCATGCTAGTGCCTTATCCCCCTTCGTGTGTACACGCAAGCACAAGTCCCAGTGTGCACAGAACAGATCTTGTAATCCATGTTGGAGTTTGGTGGGTTAAAGAAACATGAAAATATCAAGTAATTGCATCCCACCAAAGTGGCGTGTGGGGTAAAAACGGTAATACACGTAAAAATACACTTGTACAAAAGCATGAGTGAATGTGGGAGTTTCAGCCCATGAACGAAGAAGAAGAAGTTTCCTCTCCTAATTTGCGTCTGTGCCTTTTTCTGTCTGAGTGTGTATGTCTGTCTGTCTGTCTGTCTGTTTGTCTGTGTCTTTGAATCTGGCAGCGCCTGTGTAAATGGTGTAAAATTTGCTTTGCGTTACGTCGTTGCTCAACTCATGCCCCTCTTTTCTGTGTCGTGAGAGTGGACAAATAACACCTGACTTGCAGTTGTTTTCCGTTTGGAACAGATGTTTGACTTCATGTATCGTTTTGTCCAGGTTCCTGCCATGTGGGCGGCTAAGTCCTATCCTTCTCTGAAACCGCTGGGCAGCTACATCACTGATCTGCTGGCTCGCCTAGCTTTCTTCAAGGTTAGTGGCTGTTGGCACAGTGGAGACAATCACTTTATTCATTTGTTAAAGGGACCATGATATAAGTTATTAGCATGATACCTCAAATTTTGCCTTGAAAGTGGGTTACCTATTTCCACACATCGATGATGTCCTGGAATTTTGGTGACACAACTCGATTCTTGACGATTTTGATGGTTTTGTGCTTTAGCCTTATTAAATCATTCTCCATAACAAATATTCTCTCAAATATGATGGACAATACATGATTTGTCATTCTTTTATCTTCCTATCCACACCAGGTACAAATATAAACACTATTTCATAAAAACAATAATCAGTTTTGGCCTTCTGCTGAAAAGTTGTCTCAAACGAGTTACACCAAAATTCCATGACGACGTCGATATGCTGTGCTTTACAGGACTGGATTCAAGGAGGCACGCCCATAGTGTTCTGGATCTCTGGCTTCTACTTCACGCAGTCCTTCCTGACGGGAGTGATGCAGAACTACGCACGCCGCTACAAGGTGCCCATCGACCACCTCTCCTTCGAGTTCGAGGTCACCGCTCAGGAGACCACCATGGGCAGCAAACCGGTCAGTTAACACCTTTAGCTTTTGTCTGAATGCATGTTTTTCTCTGTCTCAGTCTGTCCTTTCGGTTGTCTCTGTCTGCACGTCTGTCTTGCACAGTGATCTCTGAATGTGTGTGTTTGTCTCTGTATGGGCAAAGCTTGCTTGAGCATGTGACCCTCCACCACGGAATGAGTCGTATGTCAATTCGCGCGGTTCTGCGCTAGGCTTAATATAAGTCCGGGGGATGTCTGGTAACTGTGTGACAGTCACCTTAGTCACAGGCTTATAACTCGAAAAGTTTTCGCTCTTTTCTAAAACGGTTTTCACCACTGGATAGATAGAGCATTAAAAACTCTTTAGGAAAATGTAAAAATATGAAAATCATGCAAAGGTGACATGCGACTCATTCTGTGGTGGAGGGTCACATATGAACATGTTGACATTTTAACTTTTGTCTGTTTTCTGTGTCTCTGTCTGTCCATTCTGTTGTCTCTGTCCTTACATCTGTCTGCACATCTCTGTATGTGTGTGTTTGTCTCTGTGTGCGCATGTGGAAAGCTTGCATAAGCATATGAACATGTTGACGTTTTTATGAGTGCATTATGTTTGTTTGCTTGTGCATGTTTGTCTGTGTTTGTGTGCGCGTGTGCATGTGTGCGTACATTTCCACATGTCTGTATGTGTGAGTGTATCTGTCTGTCTGTCTGGCTGTTAAAGTGTTTGTGTTTACAGTTTTCATAACCCCAACGCTGTTGGCATTTTAAATGTTGTTTCGTTTGTTGTTGCTGCATTAAAATAGGAACCAAACTTTTTGTCAACAGCTGAACGGTGCTTATGTCAAGGGGCTCTTCATAGAGGGTGCACGGTGGTGTCGCAAAACTCGCGTCATTACTGAGAGCCATCCCAAGATTCTCTATGACCTCATGCCTATTGTATCCTTTTTGCTGATGACTGTATTGTTGTTTGTTTATTTGGGAAACTGGGTTGTGTTTGCAGTGCAAGTGCATACACCTCTGTGTGTGTGTGTGAGTGTTTATGGGTATGTGTGAGAACGTGCGCACGTGTGTGTGTGCGTGACTTTTTGTGTGTAAGCATGGCTTTGCAAAAGCCCTCTGATGGCAATACAATTCTTGCTCGAATCTTTAGATGATTATATATTATTTGAAAGTCTTCCAAACTAACAAAGTACCAGGCATGTGTTCCATTATTCCTTGACACACTGTACAGATCTGGCTCAAGCCCGGAGAGACGGCTAAATTCGAACCCAAAGAAATCTACCAGTGTCCCGTGTACAAGACGTCCGCTCGACGAGGAACACTGTCCACCACCGGTCACTCCACAAACTATGTGCTGACCATAGATCTCCGCAGAGACGAGCCAGAGAGCCACTGGATCAACAGAGGAGTGGCTCTGCTCTGTCAGTTGGACGATTAGACCGAAAAGGACAGAATCAATGATTGAGTAAAAGACATGTGTGCTGACCTTCGATCTTCCGCGAAATAAGACTGAAAGTCAAGGATCAACTGAGGAGCTGCTCTCCTTTGTTAGCATAGACAAGAGAAAAAAAATTAACAATCGAGTCTTCTTATTCTTCTTGTTTGCTTCTTCAGACGTCCACTACTCCTGTGGCAGATACGGATGCAAACGCCTTCTTCAGGGCCGCCATGTGGCCGAACTGCAGGGTGAACGATCGAGTGCAAGAAAATCCACTGATTGTTGATTGCACGAATGAAAGTGAAAATGTCTTACTGTTCTACCTGTGACGTGAGACCCCTCCAAGGACACATCCCAAGACAGTTGTGTGCATCGTGCTGGCTTTCTGAGTAAACGATTGAGTGAAAAGGATCTGCTGATTGTTGGTCTTCCTTATCATAAGCCTGAAAGTCCTGGATTAATACAGAAGCTGCTGTATCAGCTGGATGATGAATTCGGGTTACTTTCACGTGACGGCATCAAAGTGAAATTCGCTGCTGTGGCCTCACGCATTTCCTTCCATGACTGAGACTTGAGAGGGGTGCAATAATTGCGTGAATGAAAGTGCAAATGACTTTCTGTTCTACCAGCTGTGACGTGAGGCACTTCCAAGGATACATCCAAAGACAGTTGTGTGCGTGATGATGTTTGGACTTTCTGAGTTAGGGAGAGTGTGAACGTGTGACAGAATGCATCTTCAGTCGTGTATATTTTGCGAATTGATGACGTTCAGGTTTTCTGAGTGAGTGAGTGAGTGAGTGAGTGAATGAATGTGACAGAATGCATCTACAGTTGTGTACATCATGCTACATGACGTTCAGGCTTTCTTAGAGAGCACTGGTGAGTGAGTGAACGTGTGGCAGAATGCATCTACAGTTGTGTACATGACGTTCAGGCTTTCTTAGAGAGCACTGGTGAGTGAGTGAACGTGTGGCAGAATGCATCTACAACAGAGAATGAAGACAGATGAAAGATGTTTACATGACCAAAAGTTACTGACCAAGGGGATGTAATCAAATGTTTTTTTTATTGTGAATACTTACGTTTAACAGATTATTACACCTCTGAACCAAAATATTTCTTTTGTAAATCTGTGATATGCATGCAGAATTGATAGCTTTTGCAGTTTTCTGTTTACCTTTTTACTTGGCTTATTATACATGTCCTATATATTTTTTGTGAAATTAATTGTCATAGCAATTAAATCAGCAGTTTTTCTTCATTCACCTTGTGATAAGCAAGTTGTTTCGTTTATTGTCTTTGTGATAACCAACTTGTTTTTATAAGCAGTATTGTGCCTTTGTATATATATATATGTATTGTCTGTCTGTACCCTCGCTGTGATAACTTATTGCAATTAGTGAGTTTTGGTTGAAATGGTCTCAAATGGTAAGTAGGATGTTGGGTTTATTGTTTGTTCGTTTATTTTCATTTGTTGAAAACATGTGATGTGTATTTTATGTATGAGGAAAACAATTTGCTCATAGAAATAGTAAACCTTTATTTTCATAGTGGTCTATTCTGTCTTTTGGTACTGAAAGTGTACACATAATCTTGTATTTACTATTACCTTCAAGTTGCACATTCAAATTAAATCATGCACAAGATTAATGTAATAGAAATGTATGATCAAAATGTATTGAGTAGCGATTAAAGGGGTGCATGCATATACTTGGGCTTCCCTAGCATTAATAACTAATATGTTACAACGTAATTCTCCATTTGTTTGATTTACACGTTTCTTTTCCACTTTATATTTTGGGGGAAATGCCATGTTGTTTTATGCATATTGTGTGAAAGCCCTTTCACAATTGTGTATGAATGCATGTTGGCATTGGTACATGTATTTGGTTCACCGATATAATGTGATATAATGTACAATATATAACCCTTTCTTCTTTTGAACACAATGTCTTTTGCAGGTACTGTGTGCTACACACTTTATTTCATCATATTGTTACTTGGAGGTAATTTGTACGTTTTGTTTTGTCACGCTTCAAGAAAGGGTGTGCTTAATAATTGTGCTGGAATTTTGTCCATTAGGCCTAAAAAAAAAAATAGGTGTGGTTACGGTAACCCGACCTACCCTATTTTTAGGGGCCGATCCTATAACTTTTTATTACATTTGTCAAAACAAAAAAAACAAACAAAAAAAACGAGTGCAAAAAACGCAATGAAAGCGAAAGCGCCCGTGTCGCACACTTATTTCCCTGTCAAGTAGGTTTAATTTGTACACATTAGAAAAAAAAAGTTAACAAAAAAAAAAAGTGATTGCCTACCTACCTACCCTATTTTTTTTGGCTATGTTACCGTAACCACACCTATTTTTTTGTTTGGCCTTATGGAAGCTGACATACCATTTTTGCAAAGTAAAACAAAACATTATTTGATTCAATAACTTGAACGACCTTTAAGTAGAATTGATTATGTACAAAGATATTGTCATGTCCTTGTTTGTCACTTGTGTATGTATCTTTACATATTGTTGATATTATTCTTTGAAAAGGCTATCGTGATCTTGAGTTAAGATGTTCATTCATTCATTAAAAATGGTATGATTGTGGTCACATCATTATTTCACATCATTGGGCTGGGTCACATTCAGAATGTATAAACTCAATTTTTGACTGTCTCGTTCATATTTGTAGCAAACATCTTTCATCAGAAAAATTATGAGACAACATTCCAAAGAATTCACACTATTTGCACAAACTTATTCATATTTAAAATTAGATTCTATGTTGCACTTGGAAAAACCTTACTCCTATTAGTCTTTAAATATGCATGTATATCAAATAGATTGCAATGTTCTTGTAAGCAATTTCTTTGCCAAATTCGTTTCTGTGACTTGTTGATTTTTTTTAAACTTTTTTGTGCATTATTGCTATTTATAAAGAATATTTGCTTTATGTCCAGTCCATGCTGGAAGTGTAAAACGATGTGATATCAGCAAATTAAGACGTCCATTTTTATTTCAGGGTTGGTATTCTTGATTATAGACCGTGGTTACAAATACTCTACAATTATTCCGTCCTTTTTGCATTTTTACGTGGGTTTTTTCATTGTCTTGTGCAGAATTTTCTTTTTTGATTATGACAGGAAACTAACGGTAACATTCTGGGAGGAGACTAGTTGTATTATTTACAATGATTCAAGATTTACATATCAAATAAAGTTATTTACAATGGAGCATACATGGTTGTTGTTTTGCATTTCTCTTCTTTTTTTTTGTATGGTATAATCTTCTCAATATTTGCATAATCACTAGACACCTGGGCTCGGGTACGTGAACCGAAAGTGGGTTCCTGACCCAAACAGAAGAAAACTAACTGCGGGTTCTGATTTGTTGAAATCACAACCAAATCAAAAAGCAAGAAAGGTAAATTGGTGGAACGTTTTTTATTGACAAAACAATACGTTACAGTCACAGATATTTCGACCCAGGGGTCTTTTAAGTGCACAGACAAACAAATATTAATTAAACAACAAAAGACTTAGCTCACAAAAGGTGCAGCTGCTTGGGGAGAAGTCACATTTACCTGTGAAACATTCTTTCCACGCTGACGTCGTTTCCTTTCTACGTCATTCATTTCATCATATAATCATTGCCTCGCTTGTGTCTCACGGACGAGGTTCAGCGTAGACATTATCGTCACTACGAGGGGGACTCATTATATTTTGCAACCTGGGCAAAGTCACTACTTTGCCTTTTTCATTACATCAAAGACCAGTTTTGGGAAGACTTGTGACAACAAACATTACTTGATTCCGTTTTCATGTAATGCAATAAAATGTCCAGAAAGGGTGATGGGTCTCCTGCAAGCAGTGTTGACCTTTCGCAAAGAGATGTTCGAGCTATGATGTGTCATAGCTACTGCCAGGTAAACTCTTTTCAAGACTGCTTTTTAAGTTTAAAATAAATCAATCTCAACCGAAAGCCACTGTTTTCAGGTGGTTCAGATAGTTTATTACTGGCGCGTGGACGTTAAAAAACGTTGACCGTTGTGGCAACAATCGTTGCCCCAGAAAACGTCTCCAGGGTAGAGTCCCAAAAATGATATACGCTGAAATACAAGATAGAATGAAGATTTAATCGGGAAGTCTCATTTGTAGTTTTCACGGCTGTTGTGGCGTAAGGAAACGGTGTGACCGTTGGGTGCCCCATAACCTTAGTGAAGAGCAAAAAGTGGGGTAGGGTGGACTGGTGCAACCATATGCTATAAACATTGACGGAAGGAGATTTCCTCGCGTTTGGGACATTGTAACAGAAGACCAAACGGAAAGCGGACGTATCTGAGCGTGCATTCAATTGACTGAATGATTAATCACGCTTCAGCGTTCTTGTTCTTCTTTACTGCGGCTGCTCGGGTTATTTTCCTAGATCATGGCCGAAGTTTAGGCCTACTGAGCAAATATCGCGCTACATTTTTTCACTAGAATAACAGTGACAAAGAAGGAAGGTCATGGGATATATGAACATACACATATGCACGCACGTGTTGTCGGTCACACACACACACACACGCACACACACACACATAGGTGGTTTTACAGTCATTTGGGGTCGGCTGTGTATCAAAATGCCATCTCCCGCAGTGGGGCACTGCGGTTATGAAATTAAAGGCCCCTCCTGTTTTTGGAACCGCAGGAGCTTTCTAGTTTGCTGTTAGGTAGATTTTTGGTTCCTCTTTCCTGTCATGCTCTCTTTTTCTTCATGAATTCTTTTCTTTTCTCTGCCTTCTTGCTCATTCACCTGTATTTTTTCCAAAAATCTCTTCTCTTGCCGCTTGTCTCGCGATTCATGTATAGTTTAATCTGTTAGTGTTCTGATGTAAGTCCAGCAGTAGATAGGTTAAGCCTATTTTAACATACTGGAAACTGGTAATCTTCCAGTAGGTATTAATTTAGTTTTACTAAAGCCTGCTGGGACACAAGTAATGGGTTAGTGCATTTGTAAACAGGAATCGCTTGACAAGTGGCCCCCTTCATCCCCCCCTTCCTCGTCCTGATATGGCTCTGCGTAGTCGGCTGGACGTTAAGCAACAAATAAACAAACAAACAAAAAAAATGCCATCTTGCTCAAAACACAGGCATTTGGGGTCTCTTTTGTTTTACGTGTTAGAAAGTTTCTTAAAACTTCAATGAGCGTTAAATGCCATTTTAAAGTGTGAAAACTCATTTCAGGAGGTTATTACATAAAATGCAACCTCCAGCGTGATTTTTAGAAAAACAGGCATTTGGGGACGATGTTTGCTGTACAGCAGTGAAATGGGGACGTATGTGGCCACAAAGTGCAGAGCTAGAATTACGTTATTGGTGCTATGAATGTTTTAGGTGTTAGAAAGTTTTTTAAAACTTCAATGAGCGTTAAATGCCATTCTAAAGTGTCAAAACTCATTTCAGGAGGTTATTACATAAAATGCAACCTCCAGCGTGATTTTTTAGAAACAAACAGGTATTTGGGGACGATGTTTGCTGTACAGCAGTGAAATGGGGACGTCCAAAAGTGCAGAGCTCCCGCAGAGCTATATGAATGGTTTCATCACATACATGGCGCTAGGCGACATATGTTGTGAAAAATTTTACAAATCACGTTTTTGCGCCCGATATTTTCTTGTCATCTCCAAAGTCAAGGGACAAACACGAAATTCCTTGACTTTTGGGGTAGCGCGACTCTGTTAATTTTAAGAATTAAAAAAAAAAAAAGTCATTACTAGGATGCTCCATCGTTGGGAAATTCCGGTCGCTTCCTCCGAGTGGAAAGCTAGCAGTGACAGAGTCGCACTACCCCAAGTCAAGGGATCTATTAGTCCTGTTTCGCCGTTATCCCAATTCGCCCCCATCCCATTTTGGCGACATTTCTCAGGCCAAGTGTCATTTTACCACCATATCATGTACCATTAGCTCCACATCCCATTTTGGCGCAATCCCGTTTCGCCGTTAACTTATTTCGCCCCCATCCCATTTTTGCGACATTTTACAGGCCAAGTGTCATTTTACCACCATGTCATGTACCATTAGCTCCACGTCCCATTTTGGCGCAATCACGTTTGGCCGTTATCCCATTTTGCCCCCATCCCATTTTTGCGACATTTCATAGGCCATGTGTCATTTTACATGCCATTCTAAAGTGTCAAAACTCATTTCAGGAGGTTATTACATAAAATGCAACCTCCAGCGTGATTTTTTAGAAACAAACAGGTATTTGGGGACGATGTTTGCTGTACAGCAGTGAAATGGGGACGTCCAAAAGTGCAGAGCTATATGAATGGTTTCATCACAAACATGGCGCTAGGCGACATATGTTGTGAAAAATTTTACAAATCACGTTTGTGCGCCCGATATTTTCTTGTCATCTCCAAAGTCAAGGGACAAACACGAAATTCCTTAACTTTTGGGGTAGTGCGACTCTGTTAATTTTAAGAATTAAAAAAAAAAAAAATTCATTACTAGGATGTCCCATCGTTGGGAAATTCCGGTCGCTTCCTCCGAGTGGAAAGCTAGCAGTGACAGAGTCGCACTACCCCAAGTCAAGGGATCTATTAGTCCTGTTTCGCCGTTATCCCAATTCGCCCCCATCCCATTTTGGCGACATTTCTCAGGCCAAGTGTCATTTTACCACCATATCATGTACCATTAGCTCCACATCCCATTTTGGCGCAATCCCGTTTCGCCGTTAACCCATTTCGCCCCTATCCCATTTTTGCGACATTTTACAGGCCAAGTGTCATTTTACCACCATGTCATGTACCATTAGCTCCACGTCCCATTTTGGCGCAATCACGTTTGGCCGTTATCCCATTTTGCCCCCATCCCATTTTTGCGACATTTCATAGGCCATGTGTCATTTTACATGCCATTCTAAAGTGTCAAAACTCATTTCAGGAGGTTATTACATAAAATGCAACCTCCAGCGTGATTTTTTAGAAACAAACAGGTATTTGGGGACGATGTTTGCTGTACAGCAGTGAAATGGGGACGTCCAAAAGTGCAGAGCTCCCGCAGAGCTATATGAATGGTTTCATCACATACATGGCGCTAGGCGACATATGTTGTGAAAAATTTTACAAATCACGTTTTTGCGCCCGATATTTTCTTGTCATCTCCAAAGTCAAGGGACAAACACGAAATTCCTTGACTTTTGGGGTAGCGCGACTCTGTTAATTTTAGGAATTAAAAAAAAAAATTCATTACTAGGATGTCCCATCGTTGGGAAATTCCGGTCGCTTCCTCCGAGTGGAAAGCTAGCAGTGACAGAGTCGCACTACCCCAAGTCAAGGGATCTATTAGTCCTGTTTCGCCGTTATCCCAATTCGCCCCCATCCCATTTTGGCGACATTTCTCAGGCCAAGTGTCATTTTACCACCATATCATGTACCATTAGCTCCACATCCCATTTTGGCGCAATCCCGTTTCGCCGTTAACCCATTTCGCCCTTATCCCATTTTTGCGACATTTTACAGGCCAAATGTCATTTTACCACCATGTCATGTACCATTAGCTCCACGTCCCATTTTGGCGCAATCACGTTTGGCCGTTATCCCATTTTGCCCCCATCCCATTTTTGCGACATTTCATAGGCCATGTGTCATTTTACCACCGTGTCAAACCACTAGCGCCACATTCCATTTTGTCGCCATGCCGTTTTGCCGTCATCCCATTTTGCCGCCATCTCTATTTCGCGACATTTTGGATTGTGGCAAAAATGGAATTTGGCGTAAACGGAATGTCTTCCTAGTTGAATAACGCAGTATAGTAGTATAGTGAGGCTTTGTAAGAAGAATAAATAAAAAATGTGATGGCGGCCAAATGGGATGGTGTCAAAATGGGATGACGTGCTATTGTTATGACACGGTAGTAAAATGACGCTTGGCTTGTGAAATGTCGCAACAATGGGATGGGGGATAAATGGAATACGGTGAAACGGCATGGCGGCCAAATGGGATATGGTGTCAAAATGGGATGTCGCGCTATTGTTATGACATGTTAGTAAAATGCCCTGTCACGTAGTCTCAATCCAAATTGGAAATCCATAGCATCATCATTATAATCATCCTCATCTCATTAATCATCCAAAATTATAAATTTTATAAAATGACGCTTGGCTTGTGAAATGTCGCGAAAATGGGATGGGGAAAAAAATGGGACGGCGGCAAAATGGGATTGCACCAAAATGGGATGTGGATCAGCCACTAGATTTCCAATTTTAAAGTCTTAGGTATGACCCGGTGTGACGTTTTCATCTTTCGCCGTGTTGATATTTCGATTTTCGGCCTCGTTGATCTAGTATAAACTCTACACTGAACAAAAAAAACACCCTTCGATAGTACTGATGAGCGACCTTGTGTACCTTACATTCATGGGGCCAAATTTGTCCAACCAATTATTTTATTTAACTTAGAAATTTGATTCATCCTAAAATGTTTCCCTTCTTACTCAAGGGACATAACCACTCGGTACACGTTTTCGAAGAATTCGATTTTGGGAGTGAAATCTATTTAATTTCACAACCAATTTTTTTCACATGCAAGAAACTGACATGCTTTTCGTCCATAAATAATTTCTCTTCTTAATTTTACCAGGAAACAACATTTCGGTCTCGAGTAAATATCGAGGGGGAAATATGTACACAGGCGAAAGATGAAATCGTGACACCGGCCGAGGTTCGAACCCACGACCTCCCGATCACGGGGCGGACGCCTTACCACTAGGCTAATCGTGCCGGTTTACCCTTGAGTGACAGACGGACAGACAAAAGAATATACAGACAGACCGTAATTAACACAAACACACACACTCAGCAGAGCAAAGCGGTATAACACACAAACTCAGCAGAGCAAGGCAGTATTACACACACAGACTCTGCAGAGCAACTAAGTCGGTGACACACAGACACAGGTATTTGGGGACGATGTTTGCTGTACAGCAGTGAAATGGGGACGTCCAAAAACCGATAGCTCTGCGCTGTGCTATGAATGGTTTCATCAGTTACATATGGCGCTAGGCGACATAAGAGTATTTCCAATCCAGTCAGTAGCTAGCATTCACGACCCTGACAACGGATGGTTTGAGTCTGATTTATGAGAATGAGAATGAGGGAGAGAGAATTGTATTAAATTGAATTGAATTAAATTGAATTGAATTTATCTTTCTCTTAACACTGTAACAGAACAAGAAATGCTAAAATGTTTTTTTTTTCATCCCGCCCTCGCCCATTGAGTTGAAATAGAAGTTAACCACATTATGTTTGAAAATGTTCCCAGTGCTTTATGTACAATAATGTTTCAATACAATCATAATGTATTAACATTTTACCAGTATCAGCTGCAAAATAGAAGTAGTGCTTTACAAGTTTCGAAAGAGAAACAGCATGTAATGATACGTAAATGGTGTACAGCAGTGAATTGGGGACTGTTTCCCAAACAGCAGTCAGATGGGGTCTGGTTGTTGTACAGCAGTCATTTGGAGGCACAAGCTAAAACTGCTTCAGAGATGTGTGTTTTTCATTGGCTTTGATCTCCGCTGAGAGGGAGAGAGTCAGAAAGAGCGACAGAGACAGATAGACAGAGACAGAGAGACAGACCGAGACAACAAAGGAGAGGTTAAGGACACCCCCTTACCCTTGAGTGACAGACGGACAGACAAAAGAATATACAGACAGACAGACCGTAATTAACACAAACACACTCAGCAGAGCAATACGGTATAACACAAACTCTGCAGCAAGGCAGTATTACACACACACACACACACACACACACACACTCTGCAGAGCAACTAAGTCGGTGACACACAGACACAGGTATTTGGGGACGATGTTTGCTCTACAGCAGTGAAATGGGGACGTCCAAAAACCGCAGAGCTATCGCTCTGCGCTGTGCTTGTTTGTTTGTTTGTTTGTTTGCTTAACGCCCAGCCGACCACGAAGGGCCATATCAGGGCGGTGCTGCTTTGACATATAACGTGCGCCACACACAAGACAGAAGTCGCAGCACATGCTTCATGTCTTACCCAGTCACATTATTCTGACACCGGACCAACCAGTCCTAGCAATAACCCCATAATGCCAGACGCCAGGCGGAGCAGCCACTAGATTGCCAATTTTAAAGTCTTAGGTATGACCCGGCCGGGTTTCGAACCCACGACCTCCCGATCACGGGGCGGACGCCTTACCACTAGGCCACCGTGCTGGTATGGTTTGAGTCTTATTTATGAGAACGAGAACGAGGGAGAGATGATTGTATTGAATTGAATTGAATTAAATTGAATTGAATTGATCTTTATCTTAACACTGTAACAGAATAGGAAATGCTAAACTACTTTTTTTTTTCATCCCGCCCTCGCTCATTGAGGTGAAATAGAAGTTAACCACATTATGTTTGAAAATGTTTCCAGTGCATTATGTACAATAATGTTTTAATACAATCATAGAGTATTAACGTTTTACCAGTATCAGCTGCAAAATATAGTAGTAGTGCTTTACAAGTTTTGCAAGAGAAGCAGCATGTAATGATACGTAAATGTGATACAACAGCGATCAAAGTTCAAGTCTGAAGGTAGGAGAAGTGTAACCAGTGCATGCAAATCCTTGGCGATATGATTTATCTCAATAAGGTACAGTGTTCGTCGCACATCCGCAGGCTCCTCAATAAATGCCAGTCGTTCTGATTCATCATAACTCATGTCTGCTTTGTAAACTCATGTCTGCTTTGTCCCTGAATAACGTCCAGTACAATGTTTCAGCTTTGGTACAATCGTAGGTGAACATGAAGTCATCTGATTTTGCAAGCAGCTGTTTGGATGAAGCATTGTACACCATTCTAATCACTTTCTTTCGTGTTCTGGGGTTCGTAGTAATTTCTAAAGCAAGTGCTTTTACTTCCCCTAGACTGTACTCCCTTTCCAAAGCATCCTTTTCAGCTTTAGTCAACTGCTTTTCCACTGGTTCCTCTGTATCACTCTCTGACGTAAAATATCTGTCCTTGTCACTGTCAGTGGCCACGCATGTGGAGTCAACGGATTGCTGCAAGGCAGGTTCCGTCAGCTTGGATGGAATGTGGCTCCGTGATTCACGTGCTTCAATGTTCACAACACAGCTTGCCTCGCTGTCAATGCGTTCGCCGGCGTGTAGTCTCATTTTCTGTTTGTGCCTAACGTCGGGAACTTTGTCGTACGTGTTTGTGTGAATTATGCCTGATGTTGTGCTGGCATGATTTCGCAGATGATCGATCAGCTGTATCAACAGAAGAAACGCATACCTCTTTGCTGTTAAATTGTTGGGATCATTGTCTGTCACGTCTGAGCTGCGAAGGGGTTTTGTTTACGTTGCGTTGACTAGCTCGGCAAATGGCGGCCTGTTGGTTCTCTGTGCTGAGCAGTTGAAGTGTGACTGTGGCTCCTTCTCCTTCTCCGGTGACTTTCCAGTACTTGACATAGTGGTCAGCTGGCAGGCCTGTCAAGGTAGCTTCCACAGCAGTTGGTAGTCCAACGACAGGCATTTCTTCACTTGTTCAAGTAAATTGCTGGAGCGAAAAATGTGTGCTGCCGGAGGGACAGATAGAGAGAGAGAGAGAGAGAGAGAGAGAGAGAGAGAGAGAGAAAGAAAGAGAGAGAGAGACAATGACAATGACAATTCTTTATTTAACGAAGGTAGTAGATTAAGCAGTGGTCTGCTTTTTTACATCCAGCCCTCGCCCTAAAGAGGGACTAACTAAAAAAATGAAATAAAAAATACAAGATAAAAATTAGAAAATAGATAACTAAAATTCTACATTTTAACAGATAACTAAAGTGAAAACACATTATACATATGTACACAAAATGCATTGCATTGAGGTAAATTGCGAGTTGATTGATGTGAATTAAGTGGTATAGTGCAGCTTGCACTTTCTCAACATCATGCTCTAATCCATACATTACATTTTAAAGAAAATCAATCAAACAAGCAAGACATTGCCAAGATCATCACACATCTAAATACATGTAGTGGTTGGTTTGTAAGTCCCTTCATTCGAAAAGGGTTTGTGTACATTATACCAATAAAGAGGAGAGGGGCATGTTTAATACAAACATTGTATTTGTAATTGTAGAGAGAGAGAGTGAGAGTTGGGGTAATTAAATAAGAGAGAAAGACAGAGTGAGAGAGACGGACAAACAGACGGACAGACATACCGACAGACAGTAACCTGCGAGAGAGAGGAAGACAGACAGATAGGCACACAGTCAAAAACCGAAAAAAAAATCATAGAAAGAGATAGAGATAAAAGACACAATTGCAACAGCTCTGCAGATTTCTTTCCTACGTGTTTGTTTAAAACAAATCTGACAGAGAAAGGAGAACAAAACAGAGAGAGAGTAGGAAAGAGAAAGTGTGTAAGAGAGAGAGAGAGAGAGAGAGAGAGAGAGAGAGAGAGAGAGAGAGAGAGGGGGGGCGAGAGAGAGAACGGGAGAGAGAGATGACGATGATGATTTAACGTTGTTATACAATGAATAGGGTTAGAGGCTATCACGCAGCAAACTCTCCAAGAGAGGGAAATAAAGAGATATATCATCATCATCATCATCATCATCATCATCATCATCATCATCATCGACATCGGCATCGGTATTGGGATCGGCATCGTCACCTACATGTGTCTTTTCATGTTGTTTTTTTGTTTGTCGGCTTGTCTAGTCTGTCTGTCTCTGTCTCAGTCTCTGTGTCTGTCTGTCTGTCTGTCTGTCTGTCTGTCTGTCTGTCTGTCTGTCTGTCACGGGCTTGGGGTCTCTGTTTAATTTCGTCTGTTTTCCGTTGTTGCATCTTATTTGCATAACCATCTTCGATAATCATTTGGTCGAAATTTGCCAGGAATAAACCATCATTTGTAATATGCTGACTGTAAGAGAGAGAGAGAGAGAGAGAGAGAGAGAGAGAGAGAGAGAGAGAGAGAGAGAGAGAGAGAGAAAGAGAGATGAAGAGAGCGAAAAAGAGAGAGAGATGGCGAGAGAGAGATGGGGAGAGAGAGAAGGGGAGAGAGAGAAAGAGAGAGAGAGAGAGATGAAGAGAGCGAAAAAGAGAGAGATGGCGAGAGAGAGATGGGGAGAGAGAGAAGGGGAGAGAGAGAAAGACAGAGAGAGAGACAGAGAGAGAGAGAGAGAGACAGACAAACAAACAAACAGACAGACAGACACACAGACACGCAGACAGACACCAAAGGTTGAGAATAGAGAGAAAACAAGAAAAGTGTGAAGCAGCCGTGCATATTTCTTTTTTGCATAATCCGTGAAAGTAACCTAAGAGAGAGAGAAAGACAGGCAGGGATGTGTGTGTGTGTGTGTGTGTGTGTGTCTGTGTCTGTCTGTGTGTGTGTGTGTGTGTGTGTAGAGTGATTCAGACTAAACTACTGTACCGATCTTTGTGAAATTTGACAGGAGAGTTCCTGGGTATGATATCCCCGAACGTTTTTTTCATTTTTTTGATAAATGTCTTTGATGACGTCATATCCGGTTTTTCGTGAAAGTTGAGGCGGCACTGTCACGCCCTCATTTTTCAACCAAATTCGTTGAAATTTTGGTCAAGTAATGTTCGACAAAGCCCGGACTTCGGTATTACATTTCAGCTTGGTGGCTTAAAAATTAATTAATGACTTTGGTCATTAAAAATCAGAAAAATGTAAAAAAAAAAAAATAATTATAAAACGATCCACATTTACGTTCATCTTATTCTCCATTATTTGCTGATTCCAAAAACATATCAATATGTTATATTTGGATTAAAAACAAGCTCTGAAAATTAAAAATATAAAAATTAGTATCAAAATTAAATTTTCCAAATCAATTTAAAAACACTTTCATCTTATTCCTTATCGGTTCTTGATTCCAAAAACGTATAGATATGATATGTTTGGATTAAAAACACGCTCACAAAGTTAAAACGAAGAGAGGTACAGAAAAGCGTGCTATCCTTCTCAGCGCAACTACTACCCCGCTCTTCTTGTCAATTTCACTGCCTTTGCCGTGAGCGGTGGCTGGCGATGCTACGGTCTTGCTGCGTTGCATTGCGTTCAGTTTCATTCTGTGAGTTCGACAGCTACTTGACTAAATGTTGTATTTTCGCCTTACGCGACTTGTTTTTGTTTTGTTTTAATAAACTGAGAGAGTAAGAAAAAGACAAAAAGAGAGACAGAGCTAGAAATACAGAGAGACAGACAGAGAGACGGACCGACCGACAGAATTAGTGCGAGATAGAGATAGAGAGACACTTAAAAACAGGGACAGACAGACAGAGACCGACATTTTGAGAAGAATGAAGAGAAAACCAGCAGTATTATATGCATAGTCTTAAGCTGTGTTTCCATATCGCGACGCGATGGCAGCACGATAGTTGCGGCGAGGTGGCGGCAGCGTCAAAACCGATCGCAACAGTAATATCAAAGAACGCATGTTTCCATATGTGCGACGCGACGGATGCTTCATCTGGGGATTTAATCAAGTTTGAGTGAATCTTTCTTGAAGGTTTTTCTTTGTATTCATAAATTATGAGTAATCTAAGCTTAATTAGTTTGGACAACATTTTGGATGAAATTATTGCTGCTGCAGGAACATTGAATTGGCAAGTCTGTAACAGTAATCGTCTCTCTGACCCCCCCCCCCCCCCCTTGCTTGCTGAAAAATAAAATTAACTCTCTTCCCGTCCTCTGTCACATCCTCTGATTCTTTTGCTGTATCTTTTCCTCTTTTTTTGGTAAAAATTGTATCTTGTCTGTCTTACATTTATAACAAGGGGATAAGCGATTCTCTGACCTTGACATAACGTGAAATAATAATTCCTATCTAGATGTACATATTTATAACCACATTTAATATAAGCTTAGCTTATTGTGTGGTTACAAATGTTTATATCGCATATATATGCAAGTTATCCAAAGAATGAAATTGTTTTGAGACCTATAGCACCGTTAGTTTGTCAGAACAGGAGGTGGTCCATATCAGGCAGTTGTCCATATTAGGCTATTTTCCCTTACGACCAGGGTGTGCTTATTGCGTGCCTTATGAGAAACAGACCGCGTGCAGAAACACACACACACTATGATGTGTTGTCGTATTATTTTTGCTTTGGTCAATCGTCTCTAATTAAAAGGACCCTATTCTGAGGTCTCAATATTTTCCCACGGTCTTCCCAACGCATGCGATGTCACTTTCCATTGAGCGTTTTTGCCACCATTTGGCAAGGAGTTATCAGCTGAGATAAAACGACTGTAAGTAGAACGCGAAAATCACACCTGGACTCGATCCGACCGACTGGTTCTTGTATACGCAAGAGCACTTGATAGTCTCTGCCGCGGATCATAAAATCGTATAATCTGCTGATTTTCGCATCCCGAATCTACTCAGCTTCGTCCCAATAGGCCCACTTAAAACATTACACGCGGAATTTAAATTAGCTAAGATGGACAACTGGACACCACATGTGAGAACCACGCACCAAGACATTGTCAGCATTGAGAGAATGTTTTCACGGAATTGTTTCACGATTCTGTGACACTGTTATATTGCGGGGTTATGATATTTTCTTCGTTTCTGATTTGAATTCATGTAAATGAAATCAAGTTAAAATTAAACACTATTGTTTTTTAGAAACCAATGCGGACCCTGAAAGAAATAACGTTTCACTCAGATAAATTTTATCCAGCCTGTCACGTTTTTCATTTATACATTTTGACAGAAAAAAAGAAAATAACAAAAGAAAAATTAACACATCTGTGTGGGATTAAAATCAAACGTCGATTTGTGTTACTAAAGTTACTGACCACCATGTGCATGCGAACATTTGCTGCCCCCCCCCCCCCCTCCACATCGTAATCGTATCGGCTCTGTCTCATTTTGCCCACCACCCCTCCACCTCTCCCCAGGACCCCCCCCCCCCCCCCACCTTCCTTTTCAGTAAATAGCCCTTCAGTCGGAGCGGCAGTTGTCGCCACGCATCAGACTTTTTTTGAATAATTATGTGCGGTTTTTAGTATCTCCTTTACAAAGCTGATCTGATAATTAACTATCTTTTTTTTGTGCAAGCAAACGACAAATTCGCCTAAAAAAATGTTATTGACAGTGCATATAGAAAAGGTAGCAAAAAAACTTGCCTGGGTGGTCAAACGGGGGCCGTGCCATGCCATATGTCACCTGCTGGTTAAACGAAAGGTTTAAAGGAACAGATATCGCACACAATATTTTGATCTTTTGATCAGTCAACCATCAATTTTGTACATCAACCCCAACAGTGTTGTTGTCCAAAAATAAAAGAATTGCATTCTGTCCTCAAACTGAACGGTAGTTCAAAGTTAAAGGGATATTGACCAAAGTGCTTTTGAGGAACAATAAAACACTCTCCCCAAAATAAACACGCAAAAAAACACCCCACACAAATAAATAAAGAAAGAAAGAAGCAAAACAGATTTACAAGGAAATTAATTATGTTCATGGTATGCTAGCGCTGTTTTTATTTTATTGTATAATAAGCATGCTGATACCGGGATGCAGTATACGTTAAATGTAAATGATATAATGCTGACTATCTAAATGTGAATAAAAAAACAAGAAAGGTAGGTTTTTTAATTTTTTTTAAAATTTAAATGTGAACCAGAAAAGATGCATTTCTTTTAAATTGATGGCGCCGTTAAAAACAAAAACTAAATTCTTGGTTACAAAATCAAATGAATCTTAGTAGTCGATAGTTTAGTACTATTTGTCACTTTATTAGAGGTGGTTTGACTGAGTTGCCGACTTCTCCGCTTTAATTCCTTTTCAGTTTTATCTGTACACTCTTTGTTTTCATGCGATACGTGTAACACTTTTCCCGACCTCGCACATGATGGACAGCATTCATTGGAGCGATATGTTTTCACCGGGTTTTCGCAAAATTGTTTTTCATGCCACGCTATTATCGATTACCTCAAATTAAAAAAGAAACAAAGAAAAACTCCGGACAAGCGCACAAGGTAGAACCAGCGGTCAGTGCATGGGACTGCAAAAGTGCACGTGTGCGTATGCGTGTGAATACATTTTTTTTTTAAACTAGTTAGTGTCAATATCGATCGAATGTCATTTCGATCACGTTTCAGTTTAGCGGACAAGCGTAATCGGATTCAACATACGCATACACACTCACATAGTCGGAAGAGTCGTCGAACAGGGAACAAAATTACAAAGTAAAATATTGTAAATTGAAAAATGTTTGTGTCATTTTGCGATGAGACAGAGACAATCTGGGAAGGAAGTTTATACCCAAGTAATACTATCGAACGGTTTAGTCCATAAGCTGCGGACAAATATTCTTACTCAAAGAGAAAAATGAAACAGGATTTTTTCAGTAAATGTAAGCTTACAGGGCTGCCGATGGGGAAAGACTGAACCACCTAAACAAATAGCAGTTCACATCGGTTGATGATTCTTCAGTCCCACAGAACTTCGGTCCATTAGGAAGTAGCCCTGTTGATTTGCTAGATTAACATCACATCGCTACCCGAACCGATTTTTATTGAAAATAAACACTTTTTTAAGCTCAGATATAATTTATCTGTAAGTTACATCACGTCTACAGTCGTTGACACAATCTAAAAACTCTATCAAATTACTCCGCCAAAGTTCCGACAAACTTACTACACATATATGCGTCGTCTGCATGTGTTGCGCGCGCAGTCCGGGGCGTGGCTTATTTAAAAAAAACAACCCCGTATTAGTCTTTTTTTTTTTTAAGAGTTAAATTCAGATAGCACTTCATTTGGACAGCCTTGAGAAAACGGCCGTACAATACGTGTATATCTTCTTTTATCGAGAAGGAGATTAACAGCGGTGGGGTTTCAGTCATGCTTTCTAACGCCAGCTTCAATTTCAGATAATGTTAGGAGATTTCAAAATGCAAGGGGGTGGGGGTATAGAGTGGGGGTGGGGGGTATTTTCTCTGAATCGTTTATAAGGAAGGAATGTGTTTTTTAGACCCCAATCGTCAATGTTGAAGGTCCGGTATTAAAACTTGCCCAGTGTCTGACAAAATTAGACTCAGTTTAAAATTACCCTTGACAATTTGTGCGTGAGACAGACTGATTGCCGAACGGAAAATGGAATCACTCATGTGGCGCAGTGAAGTGTAGCCAAGTACCTGCTATGTCCTTCAGCAGAAGTGGCGGAGTGCCTGTCATCTGTTTCTCATTTAGTGGCCTCACAGTGGCCGAAGATTGGATTTGATGTGACTTTTAGTACACACTTGTGAGCGTGATCTGGTAATTTCCCTTCGCTTGCGTCTGACTTTCCCGTCTTAAGCTAACATACGAGAACAAACATAATATGCAAAATTGCAAGGATCGACCTCCTTGCATGAAAAGTCAACAACACTTTGTTATTTTCTAATTGTATAGAAACCTAAAATGTGACAGCAGCCCACAGGGTTATCTGTGTTCGTACACACCGAAGTCTGTTCACTCGAAATCGTTCTGACAATTATGTTTTATGTTCAAAGATATGTTTAAATTCAAATTCCAACGACAAAAAAAAGAGAGAGAGAGAGAGAGAGAGAGAGAGAGACAGACAGACAGACAGAGAGAGAGAGACAGACAGACAGACAGATAGACAGACAGACAGACAGACAGACACAGACAGAGAGAGACAGAATCAATCAATCAATCAATCAATGAGGCTTATATCGCGCATATTCCGTGGGTACAGTTCTAGGCGCTCAGCAGTGATGCCGTGTGAGATGAAATTTTATACGGCCAGTAATTGCAGCCATTTCGGCGCATATTTACCTTTCACGGCCTATTATTCCAAGTCACACGGGTATAGGTAGACAATTATTAACTGTGCCTAAGCAATTTTGCCAGGAAAGACCCTTTTGTCAATCGTGGGATCTTTAACGTGCACACCCAATCTAGTGTACACGGGGGGGAGTTCGGACACCGAAGAGAGTCTGCACACAAAGTTGACTCTGAAATAAATTTCCGCCGAACCTGGGATCGAACTCACGCTGACAGCGGCCAACTGAATACAAATCCAGCGCGCTGCCAACTGAGCTATATCCCCGCCCCAATGTAAAGCGAACTGTTTAAACCTGTTGCGATAATTAATGTACAGTTCTGTAAAAATAAACTGTACTCTTAGTGCCCGACCCGACTCCCCAAACCTACGTCGCGGTTATCTGACACTCTCTCTACGTCGTGCCTCTGCGTGCCTCCATTACAGAGAAATGGAAGGTGAAAATCTTTGTGTCAGTTTGACTCTTGATTTTAAACAAGTCGCGTAAGGCGAAAATACAACATTTAGTCAAGCTGTCGAACTCACAGAATGAAACTGAACGCTATGCAATTTTTCAGCAAGACCGTATACTCGTAGCATCGTCAGTCCACCGCTCATGGCAAAGGCACTGAAATTGACAAGAAGAGCGGGGTAGTAGTTGCGCTGAGGATAGCACGCTTTTCTGTACCTCTCTTCGTTTTAACTTTCTGAGCGTGTTTTTAATCCAAACATATCATATCTATATGTTTTTGGAATCAGGAACCGACAAGGAATAAGATGAAAGTGTTTTTAAATTGATTTCGAAAATTTAATTTTGATCATAATTTTTGTAATTTTAATTTTCAGAGCTTGTTTTTAATCCAAATATAACATATTTATATGTTTTTTGAATCAGAAAATGATGAAGAATCAGATGAACGTAAATTTGAATCGTTTTATAAAAAAAAATAGGCCTATTTTTTTTTACAATTTTCAGATTTTTAATGACCAAAGTCATTAATTAATTTTTAAGCCACAAAGCTGAAATGCAATACCGAAGTCCGGGCTGTAAAAGTTGTTTCAATTTGTTTCCATTTAAAACGTCCGCTACTGGCACCTCAGTCGGACCATACATAACACTCTGAGAAGTAACCAAAGTGTTTTCTTTTAAAGTAATTTGTAACTCTCCGCTCCGCACGCCAACCAAAACAATTCCTAGGAGACGCCTACATCGTTCGGAAAAAAAAACCACAAAAAAACTGTCCCGAGCCAGGACTGAACTAGAAAGGGTTTCCATGACCACGGACGTAGCTTTGTGCCGAGGCTGATCACGTGGTCAGGTTGACCAATGGCAACGCGACCCTTTTACGGCCTCTCTATTGTCCAATGAATCAGAATCAGAATCAGAATCAGAATCAGAATTTATTGTCATTAAAGCACATAGCCTATTGACACATTCAAGATACATAAGTACAGGAAAAAAATAGCAATATAACATAACATACATGTAATACAAAACCAAGTGGAACAGGGTGAACAAAGAGGACCTGAAGATGAGCATAGGTTATTGAGGACAGTCGGAAGACGCATTGCATCTGCGTAGTTGAAAACAATCGTACACATATTTTGCCAATTGCCTTTGGATGTCGCTGTCCGTAAACAGAGAACTGACTCTTATTTCATCACTGCCGGTGGAAGTATTCGGTAATAACTGTTGCCTGAGATGAGCATACATTGTACATGAATCAAGGAAATGAAGTTCATCCTCCACCACTCCACAGTTTCTGCATAGTCTTTCCTCCCTTGGTGTTCCCGTGTATCTGCCCTTTTCGATTTCTAAGTCATGGGCACTTATACGTAGTTTGCTCATAACCTGTCTGTGTTCTTGTGTTAGCAAAAGATAGGGTTGTAGAGAGTAGTCGTGTGACACTCCCTTGTAAAACTGTAGTTTAGAGGAGTTTCCTTCTTTTTTTGTCCTCCAGAGCCTGACAAATTGAGTTTCTACATGTTTTGTTAGCGCGTGTTTCAGTCTTGCCGGGTGTATTGTGCTTTGGTTTTGCCACACGTGTTTGAAGCCTGAGGAAGTCAGGAACTCGCGTACAAATAAGAGCCATTTATTTTCCTCTTTATGTTCTTGTGAGAGAAGGCTTGAGTAAGTTTGCCTAAGAAGCCCATGTTGGTCAGATTCCATGATGTGTAACCAAAATGATATGATCTGTCCCAATATTTTTGTGCTGATCGGAAATCTGCCCAATTCAGCCAGTACTGGGAAATTCATTGATTTTCTGTGTACTCCTAAAAGTTGCTTGCAGAATTTCATGTGTACGTTTTCATGCGGAAGGACAGTCGTTATACATTTTTCAAGGAGATTATTCTCAAGGTTCTGCGTGTCCTTTAAGTTTATATCTTTGCAGTAAGGGAGCCAAATTTCAGAGCCAAAGGTCAGAATAGGTGCAACTAATGTATCAAAGAGTTTCGCCATTACTGGGACACTTATGTTCTTTGTTCGTACTGCTCGTTTGAGCGAGTGCAGAGCTTTGCTCCCTTGTCGGGAGAGATGGTTCTGTGCCATTTTCATGTCTCCGCGTTTATTGAATATGATACCGAGATATTTGTAGTTGTCTGTAGTATTGATTATGGCATCGCCAATTTTGAAGAAGAGGGGGAGTATGGGTTCGTGCTTGGAGAAAACTATCACCTTTGTTTTTTCGCGATTAATTTGTAATCCCCATTTATTGCAGTATTCATGGAGGCTGTTGAGTTTGTCCTGTAATCCTTTCTTTGTAGTTGAGAGAATAACAATGTCGTCAGCATACATTAGGCATGGCACCGGAACGAGTCCAGCCTCATCCACAGTTGGGGAGTCACAGTCTTTTAAGCTATCAACTATGTCATTAATAAAAGTATTAAATAGTGTTGGGCTTAGAGTATTACCTTGGAGAACACCTTTTCTTACTGTGATTTCCCGCGATAGGCCGACTTCTGTCTTTGAGCATACGGTTGCATTATTATACATTTCTTGCACAACTTGCAGTAGTTTGCCTCCTATCCCTATCTCCTGCATCTTATATAGTAATCCTGTGTGCCATATACTGTCGAATGCCTTAGCGAAGTCAATGAAACAGCCGTACAGTCTGCCATTTGTAGTTCTGAGGGTATCATTGACTAGCTTTTTTAGGATGAACACTTGGTCTTGCGTTCGAGACGATTTTCTGAAGCCGGCTTGCTCTTTAGCTAGCAGGCTGTTGTTCTCGAGGAAGTTTGTTATTCTATTGTTAATGACCTGACAGAAAAAGTTTGCCATTGTGTTGTTAAGAGTGACGCCTCTGTAGTTACTAGTGTTGTGTGGGTCTCCGTTTTTGAATATGGGCACATTCACTCCTTTCTTCCATTGTTCGGGATATGTTCCATATTGTATTAACTGGTTGAAGAGCTGTTGTATGATAGGCCTCAATACAGGGAGACTTGTTTTGATCATTTCATTTGTAATACCGTCTATTCCTGGAGATTTTTTCAGCTTTATATTTCGAGCAGCCTTTTCTATCTCTGTGGCTGTTATTGGAAAATCTAGTAGGTTTGTTTGATGTGTTTGTTGAGCTATCTTTTCTTTCATGATTGAATCACGAGTACAATGTGTGTACTCTATGACCCCTTGAAAACTTCAGCGATTGGTGTGAAGTGTACTCTTTAGAGAGGATGAGTTCAGCGGTTAATTGCTTTTAACATACTTACCTGAACAGGTTATAGGCCATTATCTCGAGATGCCTTGCTTTCGGCAACAGTTCTTTGAATCCCTCCCTCCCTCTCTCCATCTTCTCTCTACCAGTCTGTTTCTCTCTTTGTTTCTCTTTCTTTTTCACACTTTTCAACCATTAACTATTCATATTCATTTGCATAATGTAGAGCAGTCCCTAATTGGGCGACAGTTGGCTGTTAAAAGGAAAACACATAAAGCAAACCAAAAAAGAACACTTTTGTAAGCTTACTACATTACTTTTGAAAAAAAACATCATTGGGTTCATTTCGCGTCATTTTGCTTTCGTCAACAGGAAAGTTTTTGTAATGCCTCTCTCCACCTCCCCATATGCTCCCCTCCCCCATTTCTGTCTCTGTTTTTTACATTTAGTCAAGTTTTGACTAAATGTTTTAACGTAGAGGGGGAATCGAGACGAGGGTCGTGGTGTATGTGCGTGCGTGCGTGTGTGTGTGTGTGTGTCTGTGTGTGTGTGTAGAGCGATTCAGACTAAACTACTGGACCGATCTTTATGAAATTTGACATGAGAGTTCCTGGGTAGGAAATCCCCAGATTTTTTTTCCATTTTTTTTTATAAATGTCTTTTATGACGTCATATCCGGCTTTTCGTGAAAGTTGAGGCGGCACTGTCACGCTCTCATTTTTCAACCAAATTGGTTGAAATTTTGGTCAAGTAATCTTTGACAAAGCCCGGACTTCGGTATTGCATTTCAGCTTGGTGGCTTAAAAATTAATCAATGAATTTGGTCATTAAAAATCGGAAAATTAAAAAAAAAAAAAAATTTATAAAACGATCCACATTTACGTTCATCTTATTCTCCATCACTTTCTGATTCCAAAAACATATAAATATGTTATATTTGGATTAAAAACAAGCTCTGAAAATTAAATATAAAAAAATTATTATCAAAATTAAGTTGTCCAAATCAATGTAAAAACACTTTCACCTTATTCCTTGTCGGTTCCTGATTCCAAAAACATATAGATATGATATGTTTGGATTAAAAACACGCTCAGAAAGTTAAAACAAAGAGAGGTACAGAAAAGCGTGCTATCCTTCTTAGCGCAACTACTACCCCGCTCTTCTTGTCAATTTCACTGCCTTTGCCATGAGCGGTGGACTGACGATGCTACGAGTATACGGTCTTGCTGAAAAATGGCATTGCGTTCAGTTTCATTCTGTGAGTTCGACAGCTACTTGACTAAATGTTGTATTTTCGCCTTACGCGACTTGTTTACATTTAGTCAAGTTTTGACTAAATGTTTTAACGTAGAGGGGGGAATCGAGACGAGGGTCGTGGTGTGTGTGTGTGTGTGTGTGTGTGTCTGTGTGTGTCTGTGTCTGTATGTGCGTGTGTGTGTGTAGAGCGATTCAGACCAAACTACTGGACCGATCTTTATGAAATTTGACATGAGAGTTCCTGGGTAGGAAATCCGTGGACATTTTGTTCATTTTTTTATATTTAGTCAAGTTTTGACTAAATATTTTAACATCGAGGGGGAATCGAAACGAGGGTCGTGGTGTATGTGCGTGTGTGTGTCTGTGTGTGTGTCTGTGTGTGTGTGTGTGTAGAGCGATTCAGACTAAACTACTGGACCGATCTTTATGAAATTTGACATGAGAGTTCCTGGGTATGAAATCCCCGAACGTTTTTTTCATTTTTTTGATAAATGTCTTTGATGACGTCATATCCGGCTTTTCGTGAAAGTTGAGGCGGCACTGTCACGCCCTCATTTTTCAACCAAATTGGTTGAAATTTTGGTCAAGTACTCTTCGACGAAGCCCGGGGTTCGGTATTGCATTTCAGCTTGGTGGCTTAAAAATTAATTAATGACTTTGGTCATTAAAAATCTGAAAATTGTAAAAAAAATTAAAAATTTATAAAACGATCCAAATTTACGTTTATCTTATTCTCCATCATTTGCTGATTCCAAAAACATATCAATATGTTATATTTGGATTAAAAACAAGCTCTGAAAATTAAATATATAAAAATTATTATCAAATTTTTTTTTTCGAAATCAATTTAAAAACACTTTCATCGTATTCCTTGTCGGTTCCTGATTCCAAAAATATATAGATATGATATGTTTGGATTAAAAACACGCTCAGAAAGTTAAAACGAAGAGAGGTACAGAAAAGCGTGCTATCCTTCTTAGCGCAACGAATACCCCGCTCTTCTTGTCAATTCCACGGGCACTGCCTTTGCCACGGGCGGTGGAGTGACGATGCTACGAGTATACGGTCTTGCTGCGTTCAGTTTCATTCTGTGAGTTCGACAGCTACTTGACTAAATATTGTATTTTCGCCTTACGCGACTTGTTTAATAAATGTCTTTGATGACGTCATATCCGGCTTTTCGTGAAAGTTGAGGCGGCACTGTCACGCCCTCAGTTTTGGTTGAAATTTTGGTCAAGTAATGTTCGACAAAGCCCGGACTTCGGTATTGCATTTCAGCTTGGTGGCTAAAAAATTAATTAATGACTTTGGTCATTAAAAATCTGAAAATTGTAAACAAAATATTTTTTTTATAAAACGATCTAAATTTACGTTCATCTTATTCTCCATCATGTTCTGATTCCAAAAACATATAAATATGTTATATTCGGATTAAATACAAGCTCTGAAAATTAAATATATAAAATTTATTATCAAAATTAAATTTTCGAAATCAATTTAAAAACACTTTCATCTTATTCCTTGTCGGTTCCTGATTCCAAAAACATATAGATATGATATGTTTGAATTAAAAACACGCTCAGAAAGTTAAAACGAAGAGAGGTACAGAAAATCCTTCTCAGCGCAACTACTACCCCGCTCTTCTTGTCAATTTCACTGCCTTTGCCGTGAGCGGTGGACTGACGATGCTACGAGTATACGGTCTTGCTGCGTTGCATTGCGTTCAGTTTCATTCTGTGAGTTCGACAGCTACTTGACTAAATATTGTATTTTCGCCTTACGCGACTTGTTTTTCTTCTCGTGTCCCTTTGCTTGTTTAAGTTAGTTTGTTGATTTTCTGTTTGTTTTAATTACTGTTGATGAATTGTACGCTCTTAATATATATTTTACGCGCAAAGTAAACATTTATTGCCGGCGTAAAATTGAAAATATTGATTACGCCTTCCTAGGCAAACCTGAGGTGGTGATCCGAATCATTGATACGTATTGGAAGGACTTCATTTACAAATAAAGAAATAAATAAGCCGTTTTAGTGATTTTTCCCCGGCGACATCCACCTTTCGAAGCCCAAGAGACATTCGCAGTGATGTAATTTGGAAACATCTGAAATAACTAACTGTAAAATGCTCCGTTACCGTTGCCGATTATTTCTTTTCATACAAACAGGA
Organism: Littorina saxatilis; assembly: GCF_037325665.1. Classification (NCBI taxonomy): domain Eukaryota; kingdom Metazoa; phylum Mollusca; class Gastropoda; order Littorinimorpha; family Littorinidae; genus Littorina; species Littorina saxatilis. The sequence goes on along the minus strand of NC_090248.1, from coordinate 22,921,657 downwards.
TTTCACCTTCTGGCGATAATCTCTTTTGCGTTTGATTCTTGATTCTTTAAATTAATTTTTTCAGTGCTATTTAGTTGTAATCCATTACCCAAGCAGATGAAACCCGTGTGAATAACTGAACACTTAGACACTGATGTTCAGATGGTACGTGTGTGGTTACATAATTACAATAACCAAAATTGCAACCCGAACTGTCCAGTGAAGTGCTTTTCCAAGTTGCATGTGAGTGTGTGATTGTGTCTGTTCGGAGCGCTTCTAAGAAATTGTAAAAGTTTATGCGTAAGCATTTGCGATTTTCCGGTCTTGTACTTTTTCGTCAGTTTTCAGCAAACTCAGTTATATCATGTCACATTAGTGTGTGTTTCTCTTTTCTTTTCTTTTTTCGTGTGTGTGTGTGTGTGTGTGTGTGTGTGTGTGTGTGTGTGTGTGTGTGTGTGTGTAGTTAGTTGTGTTTTTTTTCAAAGATTTGTTTTTAGCCAAGTTGATAGAGCGCTTGGGCGACTTACTTAAAAAACAAAAACAAAACTTCCCTTTTTATCCAACTAAGATCCTTTATACTCGTTTTAGGAATGGGTATGCTAAGTACATTTTTCTTGGCGAATTGTTGTGTTAGCTAAGCAACATTACGTGAATCGTTAAAACATGTGGGTTTTGTTTTTTAAAGTATTCCCCGCTTAACGAATTAAGATTTCTATGCAAAACAACGTGTGTTAACCCCATGTACAAAAACAGTACATGTAGTACATGCTTGAAAGTGCAGAGTGCTGTTGCGTCCAAAGAATTGAGTATTTCAGTAAATATGTCGACTGGTGATAAACACACATACAAACACGCGCACGCATTAACAAATCATAGAAAAACAAGCAAACAATTCGCAGAACAAACGTATATTAATGTGTGTGCATGCGTGAACGCGTGCATTCGTTTGCTTGACTAACTGACAATGTCAATCACGCTTTTAGAAGAGAACCGCTGATTTCAACGTGGTATGGCTTTTACGCGGTCTTATGAGCCTTCTGTAAGACGAGCAGCGTTCGGCCTGTAACAAAACAGACCATCCAATAAACACCAGCGAAGATTTCATTGACGCGGCGGTCAAGTGTTTTGAGTGGAGTGGGCGGAGCGTTGGGTTTATCACATGACCATTTGGGCCAAAGGATGAATGTATTTAGTATGTGCGCTACTTTACTGGCGGACCACGAAGCTCGAAGAAGGTGTCAACTTGATTTCTTCATGCAATAAATCGTTGGCAGTAAAAAATGTTGCCCTTGGTGGAACGGGAGCCGCTCAGAAGAGGCGTGATAGAACTTGTGCGCGGTTCATGCATACACAACAATCATTTTTCTTTCAAGGTTTTATTTAACACTATGTGTTCGTAAAAACCGTTGCTCAACAACAAAAATAAATTAATTAATATTTTTCATCCTATACATGCCGCTACAGAAGCACACAGGGAGAGGTAGACGCGGCGAGTCGTGTCGTCTGTGAGGTAACGATCGTGTCAAATCATAGTATCTGTTAACGACGCGCCGAACCAAGGTCAGGGGGTGGAGACAGGGGTAAAGAAGGAAAAATATGTGTATTCAGATTCATTCTTCTTTCAGTTGATCAGCTTACTTGACTTCTATTTCCCGAAAGTTTTTTTTGTTTTGTGCGCAAAATTATCGCTTGTTGTCGTTGTGGTATAGGTGGTTGTCGATATTTTTTCTTCTCAACATCACTGGCTTGATTTGTTTAATGATATATGTAGCAGGCAGCACACGTCTGTTTCAGAAATCGTTTGAACGTCTGAATTCTGTTATGATACAACAATATAGATGATATACAACTTTTACATGAGAGAAGAAAGTCAAACATTATCTACCTAGAACATGTTGTCTTGTTAAGTTAGCATGCGTATTTTGTGTTCTATGCTATTCCTACTCATGCAGATGTCGAGTGCATTTGAAGTAGAAAAATAACAACAACCGGCAGTTTTGTCGCGACATTTCTCGCAATAATGTTTTGGTAAAGTTTACTTCCTCGTCCGGATTTTCATATGTAATTTTCCATGATGTTCGACCTGCAGCCGACTGCGAATTACTCTTAAATGTTTTGAAAGTTGCAACGCAAGTAAGCGTTTCTATCTTTCCATGAACTTTTGTTGTTGTAGTATATCATTATGACATATCTGGGCCCCGGCCGAGATTCGAACCCGCGACCCTAGGATCACAAGTCCACAACCTGAGCTACCCGGTGTAGGATCCGGTCCGGTCCCCCCTCTGAAGTAGTCCCCCGGGGGACCAATTCGTGGCAAAAACTGCTCTATATTGGTCCCCCCTTAGACATCCAGCCTCGTTTTCGACTGGTCCCCCTGGGCGAATTTGGTCCCCCCTCGCATCCAAAATAGGCCCCCTCTCGAACTGGTCCCCCTCTTTTCTTACCAATGTAGAGCTATGTCAGTATTTATTTTTAACTTTATTGTTATAGTGTGTGTCAACTCAGTGGAAAACGTGACTCTGGATCTCTCTCACTCTCTCTCTCTCTCGCCCCCCACACTTTCTCTCCTCCCCCCATCTCTCAAACACACACACACACACACATTATGCACGCACGCACGCGTGCACACTCACTCACGCACGCACGCAAACACACACACACACACACACACACACACACACACACACACACAATATACACACACACACACACACACACCTCTTTCGTTATATGTATAATTATTTTCATTTTTGTACAGAGAATTTATTCAAGATGATCTTGAACTGGGTGAAGGTTACAGTGTCAAATCTAAACTTTTAAAAGTGATTTAACTTCGTAGATTTGCCGTTCTATGTAGCCTATACTTTTGTTTTTTATTTTCTCTCTCTTTTTTTTTGTGGAATGAGAAAACGGTCGCCACGCTTCTTGACACGTCACGTGACTCGTGTCAAACATGCCTATAATTATAAGTACACGACAATTCATTCCGTCAGCCAGTCTTCGTTTTTCATTGACTATCATCATGGACGACACTCTGTATGACAACGTGTTGAACTATTTAAAAAATGGCACTTACCCTCTGACCGCGAAAGGGGAAAACCGTGATGTGACTAAAGTTAAAAAGAGACAGTTGAGAAAGACTGCTGCAAAATACACAATTCGAGAGGATGTGCTCTACCTTGACGGAATCCTCGTAGCAAAGAGGAGCCAGGTTCCAGAGATAAAAAAAATATTTAAAAAAAAATTTTCCTATGGCCCTGTGGGGACAATAAAGTTTTGTAACAATAAAGTTAAAAATAAATACTGACATAGCTCTACATTTGTTAGAAAAGAGGGGGATCAGTTCGAGAGGGGGCCTATTTTGGATGCGAGGGGGGACCAAAATCGCCCAGGGGGACCAGTCGAAAACGATGCTGGATGTCTAAGGGGGGACCATTATAGAGCAGTTTTTGCCACGAATTGGTCCCCCGGGGGACTACTTCAGAGGGGGGACCGGACCGGATCTTACACCGGTCTCCCTTGAAGCCAATCGGTGTCATGTGTTTGAATCTTTAGTCCGATCGTGCAATCAAACCTGTCCAATGAAAGCTTGTCCACCACTTTGTCTATAACAACCACACGAAATATATATATATTTTTTTTAACATATTGTAAAGTTTTGACTAAATGTTTTAACTTAGATGGGGAATCGTGACTAGGGTTGTGGTGTAGGGCCTACGTAGTACGTGTGTCTGTCTGTGGGTCTGTGTGTATGTATGTGTAGAGCCATTCAGAGAAAACTACTGGACTACTGGAGGATACGTTTCTTTGATGACGTAATATCTGGCATTTTGTACAAGTTTTGGTGGCACTGTCACACCCTCATTTTTGGATTCATTTGATTACAATTCTGTAAAAGTAACTTTCGACAAAATCCGGACAACAGGATTGCATTTCAGGATTAAAGCTTGCAAATTATTTTTTGAGTTTGGCCATTAAAAGTCAGAAAATTGTATTTAAAAATAAAATGTGATGAATCGATCCAAAAAGATGTAATCTTATTCTTGATCATTTTCTGATTTCATAAACAAATCTATGTGTATCGATTGAACACTGGATTTCCCTTCTTTGAGCTATGTGACGTCAGAGGCCGACAAAACGTCTGTTTAGGCGGCCAGCCGAGACTACAAAATAGTGCATGTTTGTGTGCGTTCAATCATAAAAACTACAAGAAATTCTACCCAGATACATAAATTTTATTTGTATATTTTACCAAAATATGACAATTTACACATATCTCGACAGTCGTTCACCTCGACCGCTAGCGCGGTCTCGGAGGAACACTGACTGTTTCGATCTGTGTAAAATGTCCTATTTTGGTCAAAAATACATACAACGTTTAATGTCCTGTTTGGATTAAAACAAGCTCGAAAAAAAATATATAATAGAAAAAGCACAATTTCACAAGAAGCGCTTTACACTACTGCGCTATACTGGCTTTCTGTGGCGTGAACGCGACAGCGGTCGCCGTCAGGTATGAAATCGACACAGTTTTGTCTTCGTATTGTCTTTCATAATGTGAGTTCGAAGGGTTGACTGAATGTATTAATTTCGTCTACGCGACATGTTTTATGATATTGCTTACTTGTCAACTGCGATCACATGTCTAAACGGACTGCGGCTGCCAGTTTCGGCCCAAACTAACGTTCACAACCTGTCTTTCACAACCTTTAAAATCATGTTTGTTTTAAATTTATTTTTTTAATTACATTGTACTATCTCTACATCACCAATAAATAAAATTCATACACTACCATCTTGCTATACCAACTGCTAAACGTATCAGGCGGACGGGACGGCTCTCAGTTAGCCGAATGCAATCACGTTGTCTTCTGCGCTTGAGTGCACCCCATACACACCTCTTGACATACTCTTGAAAGCGATAAGACACCACCCGAGTAGCCAACGGCGGCTTTCTTTAATTGCGATAACAACTCGGGTAGACAGTTTCAAACTGTCGTTAAAGACAGGTTCAACTACACTTACTTTTAAGATGTTACATTATGGAGGTCAAAATGGCCAATTTTCTGTAGTTTTTTGGGGAACAATCTATCCTGTTATTGTATTAAAAAAGAAGCTTTAATTTTTCGGCACTATATTTGATTATGGTGGACTCAGTGGAACTCATTCTGATAAGCATCGCTCCACGGCTATTGCCAGTTGTCTCTCTGACCGGACGCTACAGTCCTACGCGAATCTATATAACAAAAAAAGAATACAGAGTTATCTCCCATAAATTATGTTTTTCGCGAGCACTGATCTAAATTTGAGATCAGTGTTCGCGAGACGAAAATGATTGCAGATTGGCCGACTTCGACAGTGATCTCCGTTCTGTTCTTCACAGTTATGATAAAGACATCGTTCTAAGGTCAAAACAAGTCGAAATTTTGGGACTGCTGCCGGAAGGAGACCGTAATATATGGTTTCATCTCTGTCAACTGGTTACAGAAAAAATCGTCTGCTCCAGTGAGCGCCGAAACCAAACGGTTGATTATCACGTGACACTTTTGCCATATTTAGAATTGTTTGCACAGTAAATACAGCCGCGAAAAATAGCTCGCTTGAAACTGTCTTACATTTCAATTCCTTCGTAATTTTAAAATTACAAAACACCATGAAAAATCATTATCGACGATCGCGAATCTACTTATATCAATAATACATTACAAAAAGCTCTAAATATGCACACACACACACACAAAAATCGGTTTCCTTACCAGACAAGGAATCTCAAGGCATCCTGTCAGGGAGAGAATGACCTGAACTCCTTTTGACCTGAGTTCAAGATGAGTGGAACTGTCCTAACATTCTCAGAGAATTATTTTCAAAGTTTATGTTTGTTTTAAACATTAATATGTGAAAACAGAATTACGTTAGGTGATCAGCGATGCTGTCAAAACTACTCACATGACGTCATATATGGCTGGTTTTTAGTGTTGATATTTTTGTTTCGAGCGACAGATTGACTGATTTGTTTCATATCGCTTAAAGGCACAGTAAGCCTCCCGTAAACCATCACAGAGCTCCCCGAGCGTCTAAATACAGTACAAGCATACTTCCATTTGAACGCTCACCGAACGGGAACATCCTGGCTGCTTTCTGTCGAGCGTGAGACATTTTCAAAGAATTTATTTTCGTAGACTTGTTCCGTTAACAACAACGGCGCCTCGTTTTTGCGCTAGACCTAACTTTTAAAATCTAAATAATAAATTGACAGCTTGTTACACAAACATTCTTTAATCATAAAAGAATTCGTTTTTCATCAAGACAAGATCAGAACAATTCGAAGTTGTGAAAGTTTAAAAAAAGAAAAGCCCGGAAGCAGGGTCACGCAAGGGTCGTAGCAGACGACGGCCGGTTTATCAGTGCAAATCGCCGTTCTTCTCAACAGTCAAAAGCCATCGCTAGAGTTCTTGTGAACCACAGCCGTTGTTTCGTGCATAAAAAAACCGTGCTATTGTAGATAAGCTCACGTCGAGTCGCATTCAAATGACTAACTATGACGACTGCATTGTGAAAAGGGAAAACTGGATCACACGGGTTCACGATGGCTCAGGGGTAAGATAAACCACGCAAAAATAAATTCTTTGAAAATTGTTCGCTCTTTACGGAGGGCACCTAGGATGTTCTCAATTGGTGAGTGTTTAAATGAAATGGTGTTTGTACTGTGTGTAAAAGCCTGACCGTATCTGTGATGGTTTACGGGAGGCTTACTCTGCCTTTAACCGGTATTTATTGTGGGTTTTTTTTAAACATTTTTTATTGGGTGTTTTTTGTGTTTGTTGTTGTTGTTGTTGTAAGTACGCTGCTGGATTACACACACACACACATACACACACGGCTGAGTCTGCAGGTGACCCGTCTGCAGTTTTACTAAATATTGCTCGTCGTCGGCGTGTGCACTTTCAGTAAATCTTTTTGTCTTTCTTTGCATCCATATTGTGACACAATGAAGCCGTCCACGCTGGGTGGTGGGGGTGGTGTGGACTCGATAGATAAAATATTACGATTTTTAGCATAAAGAAAACAAATCCGAATTTTTGAGCGATGGGACAATAAAATAATGAAAAGAATTAAATAAATCTAATTGATCCCTTGACTTTGGGGTAGCGCAACTCTGTTGCTACTAGCTTTCTTCTGGGAGAATGCGACCCGAATTTCCCAGCGACAAAAAAATCTTATAGATCCCTTGACTTCGGGGTATCGCGACTTTGTTGCTGCTAGCTTTTCTCTGCGAGGAAGCGCCCGAATTTTCCAGCGATGGGACAATAAAGTAATGAGAGAAAAAAAATCTAATATATCCCTTGACTTTGGGGTAGTGCGACTCGGTTGCTGATAGCTTTTCACTGGGAGGAAGCGACCCGAATTTCCCAGCGAATAGACAATAAAGTAATGAAAAACAAAAATCTAATATATCCCTTGACTTTGAGGTAGCGTGTCTCTGTTGCTGCTAGCTTTCCACAGAGAGGAAACGCCCCGAATTTCCCAGTGATTGGACAATGAAGTAAAGAAGAAACAAGTCGCGTAAGGCGAAAATACAATATTTAGTCAAGTAGCTGTGGAACTCACAGAATGAAAGTGAACGCAATGTAATTTTTCAGCAAGACCGTATACTCGTAGCATCGTCAGTCCACAGGGACGTAGCACACCTAATAAAAGTGGTAGGGCGGAAAAAAATGGAAGACAAAATGCTGAGACAGCTAAGGAAATATGGGGCTTACACTACCGCCCCCCCCCCCCCTTCCCGTCCCCTTGTAATGGTCTAAAAAAGAAAGAAAACATGATGCGATTTCGTGCCTTCTGAGCTCAGTTCCATCTAATCATCTTTCCATCCTCCACCAAACAACGGGCTGGGGAATGTATCAGTGATTATCAATCGACTTACATTTATATCTAAATTCCGATACGTTGAATGTGATGAGCACTTACTTCAAATGACTTTCGTCTTCATTATTGTCTAGTGTGTTAAAAAGCAAGGATTGACAAACTGGTTTACTTCTAAACAAGCAATTTATTGATCCGTCCAGCCATCAACATTGGCAGCCTGAGTGATGACTGAAAAATAGAGGGATTTGTCAGAATATTTTTAGCGCGTTTTCGATCCATCACAACCAGGATGCACACTTGTGTCCATTGTTCAATTCTCTCTCTACATGTTGTTTCATGTGACACTGTTAACCCCACAAGTTACTGTGTTACTCAATTGTTATGGCGTACTTACGGTTGACACACAATCACTCACCCCTCAGTCTGACCCCAGCTTCACACACAGAATATACAAAACATTTCTTACCTCCATTGTTTCTCATGGGAGCAGACGGACGAAGAAGCAATTTTCACTAAATTGGCGCCAATACTTTTATGGCCTGACGGAACTCGTCACGTGTGACGTTCTCGTCAAAATAAGACGTCATCCTATTCCAGCAGTTGACCAAGACTAACACACACAAAAAAAACCAAAAAAACCGACCTTATGCCATCGCGTGAATACTACGTGGGGTGTTCTGTTGGTAGATCTCTCTCTCTCTCTCTCTGAGTCTCTCTCTCTCTCTCTCTCTCTCTCTCTCTCTCTCTCTCTCTCTCTCTTCTCTCTCTCTCTCTCTCTCTCTCTCTCTCTCTCTCTCTCTCTCTCTCTTTTTTTTTTTTTTTTTTACGGAAAAAGTGGTCGGGCGGTCGCCCTACATGCCCTACCGGGTGCTACGTCCCTGCAAAGGCAGTGAAATTGACAAGAAGAGCGGGGTAGTAGTTGCGCTAAGAAGGATAGCACGCTTTTCTGTACCTCTCTTTGTTTTAACTTTCTGAGCGTGTTTTTAATCCAAACATATCATATCTATATGTTTTTGGAATCAGGAACCGACAAGGAATAAGATGAAAGTGTTTTTAAATTGATTTGGACAATTTAATTTTGATAATAATTTTTATATATTTAATTTTCAGAGCTTGTTTTTAATCCAAATATAACATATTTATATGTTTTTGGAATCAGCAAATGATGGAGAATAAGATAAACGTAAATTTGGATCG
>NC_090248.1:22890115-22910115 GCF_037325665.1 Littorina saxatilis | reverse complement strand
GGTAGTACATAGACAAATTGAACGAAATGACATAGGAATTAATGCCTTAATTTGGGTGCGTAATTTGTCGCAATAATTTGTTGCCGAAGGATTTTAATAGATATGCGCGGAGCGGAATGTATATGGCCTTTCTGATTCCTTATTGAAAACATTTAATAGATCCCTTGACTTTGGAGATGACAAGAAAATATCCGGCGCATAATTTACGTGATTTGTAAATCGCGGGGCGATTGTTTTACATTTTTACAAATCACGGATTCACACGCTCGCATATTTTGTGTTATATGCTATTCCTTCTGATGCAGGTGTCGATCGTATGTGCGGTCAAAAACGGGAGTTTTTTGCGTTAATTACGAGGGGCATTATGCGAAAAAGCGCTGTATGTCAGCAAGGACTTGTTAGTTTGCTTTGAAACTTTCCGACTATTTTGACTACATACTACATGTACTACGGGTAGTAGCATAGACAAATTGAACAAAATGACATGGGAATTAATGCCTTAATTCGGGTGCGTAATTTGTCGCAATAATTTGTTGGTGAAGTTTGTTTAATTCAACTGGTAAAAGTAGCACAAATGGTAAACATTATTTAGTGTGTGTTATTCATGTGTTATTTTTGTAAAAGAGTAATTCATTCAGTGTTCACAACAGGTGTTTTAAAAATGTGTTTAAAAGTGGAACACTCCTGTTTACAGTATATACAACAACTTATTCGGAACGATAACCTCGATAAGATCAAACGAATTATGTATTGTTTGCTTGTCATGTGGGTAATACTTACACGTAACAAACAACAAACAAACCACAAGGTAGTCCACATCGTATGGCCCAGAGAGGTAATAAAAGCTCGGAAAAAATCAGACACTCAGCGAGCTACTTCTGTTCTCCGACAGGGCCTATTTCTCCCACATGAAAGTTAGCTGCAACAGAGTCGCGCTACCCCAAAGTCAAGGAATATATTAGATTTTTCTCTCTCATTACTTTATTGTCCCATCCCAAGGTAGTCCACATCTTATGGCCCAGAGAGGTAATAAAATCTCGGGGAAAAAATCAGACAGTCAGCGAGCTACTTCTGTTCCCTGACATATGGCCCATCATGGCCTATTGCCTATTTTCGCGGATAGGTGTGATATTGTGAGAGACGGACTGAATGACACTTGACTTAAAGTGTGAAGCGACTAGAACACCAAAAGCGTTTCTGCTTCAAGACAGGCCTTCGCACTTGGGCTGTGTCTGTGACGAGCTGGAAACAGAAGTTAAATCAAAGCGTGAAATGTGTTCGATGTATTTTTGATTTCTTCAACATTAATTTTGTTTAAATTGCAGTTTCGGTATAAGCGTGGTCCCTCTTATATACTGATAATGGTAATAGTAATCATAAAAAAAATAAAACAATAATAAAGTTTTTTTATGTATTGCAAATCCTGACATGGTTCTGGGCGTTTCACAAAATTAATGTGTTAACAAAATTACAAAGCAATGTACATAATGAACATTTTAAAACAAAACCATTTTCTCCCTATAAAAATCACCAACAACTAGACTAAGTACTGTGGCATCAGCATTAACAGGGAAAACAAATCTGAAAATTATTAAAAGCACAATCACCTACAAGATGCACATTATAATACATTATTTATCCAGAATCTATCATAATATTGATTGTTTGTTATTATGTGTTTGCGGCTGCCAGTTTCGGTCAAACTAACGTTCACAACCTGTCTTTCACAACCTTTAAACTCATGTTTGTTTTGAATTTATTTTTTTTAATGACATTGTACTATCTCTACATCACCAATAAATAAAATTCATACACTACCATCTCGTTATACCGACTGCTAAACGTACCAGGCGGGCGGGACGGCTCTGAGTTAGCCGAATGCAATCACGTTGTCTTCTGCGCTTGAGCGCACCCCATACACACCTCTTGACATACTCTTGAAAGCGATAAGACACCACCCGAGTAACCAACGGCGTCTAACAACTCGTTTCAAACTGTCGTTAAAGACAGGTCCAACTACACTTACTTGTAAGATGTTACATTATGGAGGTCAAAATGGCCAATTTTCTGTAGTTTTCGGGGGAGAAATCTATCCTGTTACTGTATTAAAAAAGAAGCTTAAATTTGTCGGCACATTATTTTATTTTAGTACCAGTTCAGTGCCTCATATGGCTTTTTGACCAATCAGGACGGATTCTAGGTGACCCTCTAAATGTTATAACGTTCAAGCAGGGACCCTTTTTGTTTATCAAGCAAAACATTGACAAGACAAAGTACAAATTTAAATCAACAATACCAGCGTGATTTATTCTAAAGAATGACACTTCAAATGCTGCGAGATAATACTCTCTTTATCTAAACAAAAAAATACAGAAAAGCTAGTTTTGTCGGTGGGTGCTTCACGGAACAGCAAAGCACCGCCCATCCTCTGAGTGTGCAATGCCGACCCGCTCACTTGGAATCTAAATGATCAAAGTTCGAAAAAATCTAGTGAAATTGCGTCACTCGCTTTACGTCAAATGTATCTTTACAGCATTTCCCATCCGTCTGGAGTCGGTTCTAAATCTCTCTCTCTCTCTCTCTCTCTCTCTCTCTCTCTCTCTCTCTCTCTCTCTCTCTCTCTCTCTCTCTCTCTCTCTCTCTCTCTCTCCTCTCTCTCTCTCTCTCCCCCTCTCTCTCTCTCTCTCTCTCCCCCTCTCTCTCTTTCTCTCTCTCCTCTCTCTCTCACTATTCTCTTTCTTTCTCTCTTTCTATCATCATCATCATCATCATCATCATCATCATCATCATCATCATCATCATCATCATCATCATCATCATCATCATCATCATCAAAGGGGGCACGGTAGCTCCGTTGGTAAAGCACTAGACTTGTGTTCGTAAGGTTGCAGGTTCGAATTCGGGCTGGGACAGACACGGGTAAACTTTTATGTGAAAACCCAGAAACAGAAGCCATATCCCACCCCCGTGTTACCACAATGGCACGTAAAAGACCTCGGTCATTCTGCCATAAATGCAGATGGCGGATACTATCTAAACGCGCATACACTTGTGTATCTCATCACTTGAGGGCGTAAAACTCGAATTATCATATAACCCAGATCCACAGGAGCTTGTATCAAATCGCCGGTCGATCATTATCTACAGTCCACTACTACGACATACTACTACTATACATACTACAATGTAGTATGTTTAGTAGTAGTATGTCGTAGTAGTGGACTGTAGATAATGATCGACCGGCGATTTGATACAAGCTCCTGTGCCCAGATCTGGTCCCTGAGAGATTAAATATTTAGCCTGTCGGACATGAAGCATTTTCTCTTTTTTCTTTCATCATCATCATCGTCGTCATCATCAAGTAGGGGAAAGGCTCCTAATATGGACCGGCTCCTAATATGGACCACCTCATATTCTGACAAACTAACGGCGCTAGAGCGCTCAAAGCAATTTCATTCGCTTTATTGACCCTCTCTGGATAAGTTGCACATGTCAAAACAGTTGCAGAAACACAAACCTCAAAACCGTTTGGCTTTTTCGCTTTTTTCACTTTTGGCAGCGTTCACTCTAAATTTGCCGCCTAAAACGGACTCGTTTCTGTCCACAGCCAAAGCTTTTATAACACAAAAATGGCTATATATGACAGCTAAGACAGTATGTGTTACATTTTAACAGTGTGTACCCCGAGTTTCTACTGCAAACAAAAAAATAATAGCAAAACCTCAAAGTCCAACAAATCGAATAAAATAAAGCAACTTTAATTAATTCATTAAGAAGCTTGCTTAAAATAACCTATAACTAGCCCTCGAAATTTCAAAAAAATTATAACAAATAGTCTTTTTTGGGGGGGAGTTGATAATTATCACATCTCTCTGTGAATCTCTGACGGAAACATGCTTTTCAGATGTAAAACAAAACATTCTGGTGAATTTCAACAAAGCAATACAATTTATTTTATGTAGCTACTGGATGTAGATTGAGCTTGGACTATGTTATTTGAACATCGCAACAACAGCAAAAGCTCACTGCTGACATGCTTGACTGAGCATTAATCTCGAAAGAGCCTGTTAACCCGTGATTTGTAAAAACATTTTACAAATCACGTCGAACCTAAAACCGCGATTTGTAAAAATGTAAAAATGAAAAATATAGCGTATTCCACAAAGAGAGGTACAGAAAAGCGTGCTATCGTTCTCAGCGCAATTACTACCCCGCTCTTCTTGTCAATTTCACTGCCTTTGCCGTGAGCGGTGGACTGACGATGTTACGAGTATACGGTCTTGCTGCGTTGCATATCAGAGGCGGCACAAATGAATTTCCGAAGAAAAGGCAAGTTTCGCGGTGTGGCTTTGACATAATTTCTTTAGTAGTAATTCCTCAGTAATTCAGTCATATAAAATATTTTGTTTATTACACAGACACCGTTTTTGGTGAAAACTGATGCAAAAAAGAGGAAAACGATTGAACAGTTAGTCTCACTGCTAAGAACGGCTGGGAGAGTCACAAACGGATCACTGATGCTCACAAACTGAATCTATTTGAGTAATCAGCGGCGTCAAATTATGTCAAATGCTCGTCATAAATCACTTTGAAAATGATCACTTCATTGCAAGAGGGTGATGGTGACAAAATTACACCGCTCAATGATTCTTAAGAATCAAGGTTCCTAAAAATGAACCCAAAAGACGTTTTTGAGCCAAACTCTTTCGCGCCGTTCAGCCGGTCTGGCCTGAGTCAAGTTGGTTATTAGTGTCAGTGCTTTTGAAACACACACGGTCATAATCGTGTTCATCAGCATCAGCATGATGATCATCATGATGATGATGATGATGATCATCATCATCATCATCATCATCATCGTCAGTCATCACCCGGTTATCATCATCATCATCGTCGTCGTCATCATCATCATCATCATCATCATCATCATCATCATCATCATCATCATCATCATCATCATCATCATCATCATCATCATCGTCGCCGTCGTCGTCGTCGTCGTCATTGTCGTTACTGATGTCCCAGTATCACCAACATCGTGCTCCGCAATCATGTCTCTGCCTTTCGCTGTTCGTTGCTGTTTTAGGTCACTGCGTACAAGAACTTGAATGCCTTGGGCATTGCGCACGAAATGAATATTTTGCTGAATGTAAGATCATGGGGGACACAATAAACCCCCTGTGACGTGCATCGGCGTCTGCATTATTCAACGCCAACGTCATCCCCATGTGACACAGCACGAGGTTAATCCCACGAGCATCTTGATCACTGCTTTCAATTATTCGGCTAAAAATTCAGCATCTCGTTAACCTTAATTTGTAGTTTAAACATTTTAATGATTGCAAGATAATTAATTTTGCTTGAAGCGCCTTGATTACCATTTTAACGCGCTGAGATTGAATCCAAGATAACACAACTCTGATGCACATCGACGTAAGGTGAGGTTGCTTACGAGAGCTGACAGGTAATCATAGTGACAATGGATAATTACATGTATGTTTTAAAACGAACACTCCTCATGACATACCTCAACACTGTGATTATTAGAGTTGTTGTACGCCCTCACGGTGAAAACATTCGGGGCATGTTCCCGGGTGTTACCCCCACTTTAGATGAAATACGCAAGCCGGTGTATGCGTGTTTAGATGTCGTCAGCCACCTGCATTAACGTCAGAATGACCGAGGTCTTTTGCGTGCCACTGTGGTGACACCGGGGTGGGACATGGATACCAACCGTCTCTGAGTCAGCACATAAAGTTGACCCGTGTTCGTCCCGGCCGGGATTCGAACCCGTGACGCTTGGATCACATGTCCAGTACTCTACCACCTGAACTGACTCGCCCCCACCCCCTCTCCCCCTCAACACTGTAGCGAACCCGTCGTAAAAAAGGCAGATGTGTTTGGGTGCAGATATTTGTCGTGAGGCTGTTAATCTTCAAATCAATTACAGGACAAAAAGGGACATTCGTTCCCCTACCCTATGCAACACTAGATTGATAAAAATAATAAGGCAGTGTCGATACAGTGAAATGGAAAACACAGACAATCAAATTCACAAAAGCAACTGCAGTTCCCCTTGTTACATTTTCGACCACAATTCTGAACAGAAACAATCACAGAGCGGGGAAAAGATTGCCATTATTTTATAACCGGTGTTGGAAAGTGAAATATAAGTCTCCAGTTAGTCTCATTCGTTTCTTGTCAACTCTTTGACTTTTGTGTCAGTGTATTCACAACGTTGCACTGATTTGCAAGAGTGAGAGTTCTTGATTTTTATGAACAGATACATTGAACAACTTCTGGGGGTAAATTTTGTGATTAAGTCAAGATTAAGCGAGAATTACGACTGTTGTCCGCCGTTTTTAACGACTCCATAGAAGTTTGCTTTTCCAAAAGTACAATGGCCTCAAAAAAGGCAATTACGTGCTGTTTCACTGCCACTATACCTTTTCAAATTTCCAATAATTGGGAGCACATCTAGTCTAAGAGAGAGAGAGAGAGAGAGAGAGAGAGAGAGAGAGAGAGAGAGAGAGAGAGAGAGAGAGAGAGAGAGAGAGAGAGAGAGAGGGAGAGAGGAGATTCTTCAGTTCTAGTTTCTTTCTCAGGCTTTTTGTTGCCGACCAAGCAGAGAGGAAGCAACTGTGTCAGTGTTACCCGTGAGTCTCACAGATTGACTAAATGTTTTAATCACGCTTTATGCGACTTGTTTATTATTATTATTATTATAATTATTATTATTATTATTATTATTATTATTATTATTATTATTATTATTATTATTATTATTATTACCGTAAAATCCCTAGCATAAGCCCACCCCCCCTGTGCACAGATTTAGGGCAAAATTGGGGGGTGGGCGTTTGCTAGGGATAGACCCCTTTGCACAAAGTAAGTTTTGTGCTCAACCGTGTAATTGAGTGAATACAAACCCCGAAAGCATGTAAGTTAGGTCGTGTGAGTAGAAGTGAAGGAAAAAAGAAAGAAAACGGACTTTGAGGCAAAGAAGGCCAACCATGAGAGAGAGAGAGAGAGAGAGAGAGAGAGAGAGAGAGAGAGAGAGAGAGAGAGAGAGAGAGAGAGAGAGAGAGAGAGAGAGAGAGAGAGAGAGAGAGAGAGAAAAGGACTGGCTCTTCTGAAAACAACCCGAGCATTGTCATTCATATAAGTTTATAAAGTAAAAAGAAAATCGCCAGACCTTTGCAAGGACAAACAATAACAACACAATTCCGGGAAAAAGAAACTTGATGAAATGTCGAAATGTCAACACCAATGAAGCCCTTTCTTTCTGTACAGGGAAGAAATTACACGATCGTCTTTGGAAATGAAACGTTAACTGAACTTGGATTTTGTCTTCAAAAAGCCCAATCTTTCTGAGAAAGAAAAACCCACAAACTTTGGAAAAAAAAAGAGAAGAGAAACTCGAAAAAACATGAACGATGGGTGGGAGTGAGGAGAGGGGACAAAGAATAAGAAAAAAGGAAAGAAACACGAAAAGGTAAAGAAGGGGAAAAAGATGACTTTTAGAACAGTCTGCACAAATCCTAGTGAAAGTGAGCCTATAGTCTCTTTGAAAAAAAAGCAGGGTGGGCGTTTGCTAGGTAGTTACCCCTGTGCACAACTTTTGGCCCAAAGTGGGGGGTGGGCGTTTGCTAGATGGTGGGCTTATATACGGTATTATTATTATTATTATTATCCCATTTGGCCGCCATGCCGTTTCACCGCATTCCATTTCGCCCCCATCCCATTGTCGCGACATTTCACAAGCCAAGCGTCATTTTACTACCGTGTCATAACAATAGCGCTACATCCCATTTTGACACCATCCCATTTGGCCGCCATCCCATTTTTTATTTATTCTTCTCACTATACTACTATACTGCGTTATTCAACTAGGAAGACATTCCGTTTACGCCAAATCCCATTTTTGCCACAATCCAAAATGTCGCGAAATAGGGATGGCGGCGAAATGGGATGACGGCAAAACGGCATGGCGACAAAATGGAATGTGGCGCTAGTGGTACGGTATGACACGGTGGTAAACTGACACTTGGCCTGTGAATTGTCGCAAAAATGGGATGGGGGCAAAATGGGATAACGGCAACACGGGATTGCGCCAAAATGGGACGTGGAGCTAAAGGTACATGACATGGTGGTGAAATGACACTTGGCCTGTAAAATGTCGCGAAAATGGGATGGGGGCGAAATAGGCTAACCGGGCGAAACGGGAATGCGCCAAAATGGGATGTGGAGCTAATGGTGCATGATATGGTGGTAAAATGACACTTGGGCTGAGAAATGTCGCCAAAATGGGATGGGGGCAAATTGGGATAACGGCGAAATGGGACTAATAGATCCCTTGACTTTGGGGTAGTGCGACTCTGTCACATCTAGCTTTCCACTGAGAGGAAGCGACCGGAATTTCCCAACGATGGGACATCCTAGTAATGAAAAAAAAAATCTTAAAATTAACAGAGTCGCGCTACCCCTAAAGTCAAGGGATTTCGTTTTTGTCCCTGGACTTTGGAGATGACAAGAAAATATCGGGCACAAAAACGTGATTTACAAATCACGGGTTAACAGAGCCATTTTCAGGAATTTGTATTCGAGTTTTATTCGCTGTGAGCTGCCGGTAACAATTAGGTGTAATGTGAAGCTTTCATTACTCTTAATGTCTGCTAATTTCAAAATGTGTCTGATCCATTCAGAACACAACAGGCAATGTTTATCAGTGATATCACTGTCCATCATTTATCTCACCCTCTTCACCACCACCACCCTCCATCTACCAACACCCCCTCCCCCTTCTTCAACAGAAATAACACAACCTATGGTAGGCTACTTTGTGCGTGTGTTAGTGTGTCCGAGAGAGATAGACAAGAAATATCAAGCATCTCCACTATCTTGGTAGTATTATGACATTTATTAAAATCAAAAGTAACAAGAAAGCACCTACGCGGTTCATACTTCGCAATAGAAACTAAATTACGATGAATGCAGTTACTGAAAAGTCATTTGAAGTCACATGATAAAAATCACAAATGGTTTAGTTGAGCAGACCACAAAGTGCAGAGCTAAAATCTGTGTATAAATCTGTGTAAAAATCAAGTCCGTTTGTCCACAGGGATGCTAGGAAGCAGTCAAATGGGGTCGCTCAATCTGCTCAAATCCAGTCAAATGGGGTCGCACGGGCCGACAAATGGGGACGTCCCCATGTCTCGGAAGCGTCCCCATTTGACTGCCCTCCAGTGACAATCGTCCCCATTTGTCGGTAAAACCACCTACACACACACACACACACACACACACACACACACACACACACACACACACACATATATATAATACGTATGCTCCTGCATTCACATTGCATGTTTGAAAATAGGACAAAAAACAATAATATATAGCCATACTTATAACAATGACAGCAAAATCAAAGTTATAACAACAATGGCCGCTAAATAATAATGCTCATTATCAAACACTGAACAGCCTATGACCATCGATCCATCCATTCACCCACCTTGGAATTGATACCATTGGTATCATTCAACATTATCACAAGAAAAGGATAAAACAATAACACACAGGCACGTACACACAGACACGAACACATAAACAGGCATGCAAATACACGCCAACACACACACACAACCAAACACATACACGCACACACACACACACAGGCACGCACACATACAAAAACGCACACACACACACACTGAACCACTTACACACACACACACACACGCACACACATCCATCATTATAGAGGCCTTTAAATGTTATTGATCGAGATAACACATGTTGAGTTACGACTGGTGGCATAGGGGGATATTCATAAAGCACAATCAATTGTCTTAATTGACATTCACACATATGCATTGACACTTGTGGACAGAGAAAGATCAATTCACAAAGAAGCAAGTGCACACGTTTGCTTGTAATACACTCTTTGCCTGTTATTTTGCACATATGGGTTTAGGTGTTGTCTTCTTCTATACATTTGCATGTACAAGCGTGTATGCACACACACACACAATCACACGCACACACACAAGGCTCACACACACACACACACACACACACGTACATACATATACAACACCCACACACACACACACACACACACACACACTGACACACACACACTGACACACACACACACACATACGTGGAATTCCCTGTCAGCACACTCGTTAATACAGTTAATACATTATTATTGCACAGACGTTTCAAAGTCACTTGTTCCTATACCTGTCTCTACACAAATCCCCATTCTTCTTCCAGATGTTTCAGGAAGACTTAAGTCTGAACACTGAAAGTCGACCATCTCCGTTGAGTTCCATTACATCACGGAAAATAAAGCAGAAAGAGCTTTAAGGCACGGTTCCTCTTCTTTTTCGTTTATGGGCTGAAACTCCCACGTACACTCTTGTTTGTTTGGGGTTTTGCACGAGTGGGGGCCGGGTATTCTACACTTGCTCTACGGGCTTTTTAGGAGGAGCCTCAATGTTGATCTCCAGGCCAGGCGTGGTGGCGGGGAAGGAACTGTAGAGGTAGACGGCCAGTATCACCAGGGTCGTGCCCACCACAAACTCCATCGTCACCTGCACAGACAACACACTCGATAAGGATTCGATTTCATAAAATCCTGTCTCAATTGACACTCACACATATGCATTGACACTTGTGGACAGAGAAAGATCAATTCATAATGAAGCAAGTGCACACGTTTGCTTGTAATACACTCTTTGCCTGTTATTTTGCACATATGGGTTTAGGTGTTGTCTTGGAAATTCGGGCTGCTTTCTCACGTGGGAAAGCGAGCTTGCCAATACAGTATGGCGCTACCCAGTTGTTTGTTCCTGTATGCGTGTATTTGTGGTAAGGTGCAAAGGAGAGACAGAAGTAACACATAAATCAATGACAAGCAGTCAATGAACACACAAACAAGGGATTGGAAGTTACTGCTCATGGCCACGTACGTACTGAGTGACATTTATTAATTCTAGTATTTAGGTTTCCTTTGTGATTATCATTTTCTCTTATCATCTATATGTACATTTATAAAATGGAAGTAAGACAATGTGAATGTATCTCCTTGTGAATTTGATGAAAGCTTTATAAGAGATCAGGCAAAGGTTACCATGAGTTAACTTGGTACTTTTGGTGGCTGACTCGCCATTACACAGGCGCTTGGCTACTCATGGGAGACAAGTTATAATCAGCATGAGAAAGATATATCAGTCTGCAATCTACTGGAACACAAAACAAAGCTTGGATGTCAGATACCAACGAGACATCAAACACCAAAGCAAAGTTCTAAAAGATGAGCGAAGACAAGCTTTGATAGCATCGAACAGGGATGCCAGTCTGTTGGCGTCGACAGTCGGGCGAAACGCCAAATCTTATTTCACCTGTGCAGCCCCAAAATGTCTCCAAGCCCTGAAATTTTGCTGTGAACTTGGGTTCTTAATCCTCTACCACCCTCCACCTCATAACGAAAGGTGAATGCACTTACCTGAAAATCAAAGACGGAACGAATCATCTCCCCCCTCCACCTCATAACAACAGGTGAATGAACTCACCTGGAAATCAAAGATGTAGATGGAGGCGATACAAGACAGGAGGATGGAGCCCGCTGTGGAAAACCCCTTGAGGATGTTGTCGGCATACTTGATGACGGTGGCCACCAGCAGACCGCCCAGCGACTGCAGCAACACCACGGACCACACCAGCTCGTCGTAGCCGAAGAAGAAGCCCTGGGGCACGCAAACACGGTAGGAGTTATAGTTGTATTGTGTAAGCGCATTGCCACCTTTTTGTGTATTTTGTTCCCATCAACTTTGGAACGGTGACCACTGATCAAGTCAAGTCAAGTCAAGCTATGTGGTGGTCGTTAGCAAAATGGCACCAGCACACACATAATCATGTACCGCATTGCTAAATGAACAACATACATTGAGATTTGGAGGGGAGTGGACCAGCAACACACAAGCACTAATGAAGGCAATCAAAACACTGCATAAGCCATTGCATCTTAATTGATAGCACTTCAGCATATGCATTCGAAATACATCTGACGGTATTTCATGCCTAAAATCACACATTTTGCAGCTTAGCCTATGTCCTGTCTTGTGTATTCGAACCTTTAATTTGGTCATGCTTCTTTGTGCCAACAATATCAAATAGCAGGTAAGGTCATGTATTTTTGCTGAACAGTAAATCTTCATTTGAGCATTGGTGAAGATACCACAGTATGGAATACTCGTGAAGGCCAAACAAATTCAATGAAATAGTGTATTTTTTCTTGCAACAGTACCTTAAAGTTAGTGTGAAATGATAAAGAAACACTGTGTGTGTGGAGGTGCGGTAAATCCGGTACTAAGCGATTTTTAAGCCTGTCCTTAACTGGGCGAAGAGGACTACGCGAAATATACTTCGCGAAGCTGATCGCACGAAACTTTAGCACTGAGTTTCCAGTAAAGTAACTTCGCAAAGTCTTTGCTAAGTTGACTTCGTGCTCAATTAAAGACAGGCTTTAAGCCCAGATTTGCAGGACTAATAGTGCAGAGTTTGGTGACCATCAGTTCATACCTGATCGCGAATCTTGGACCCATCGTTGATCCAGACAGCCATGGCGCCCAGGATGGTGCCGGACAGCCCCAGCTGGATGTTCCTCATCCACACGCTCTGCTTGCCGCCCTTCAGCAGCATCTCGAAGAAGACGTTGGCGAACCCCGACAGGCAGCAGCACGCGATCACCGCCGCCAGGCCCCGCACCGGGCTCTGTGCTGAGGGACTGCTGTCTGCCTTGCTCGACCCGCTGGTTGACTGCACCTGTTGGGGAACATCAGAAGTATGCAGTCACATTAATCAGTGAACAGAAAGAGATGTTGTTGTGGCTCGGAGCCTCTGTGCTTTAATTAGACTGCTGCCTGGCTTGGTGGATCCGCTCGTTGACTGTACCTGCGGCACAACTGCAGTCATCTAGTGGCATTTCACAATCATTGTCAAGGGGTTCTGTGCTGAGGGACCGCTGCCTGCCGTGATGGACCCCCTCGTCGACTGCACCAGTGGAATAAGGCCAAGAATTTTTTTAATTTTTTTTTAAACTTCATATTTTTCCTTCCTGGACCAATCAAATTTTGTTTCTCCAAAGAGCAAAACTCGATTTTGCAGTCCACAGCTTGCGCGATTTTTTTGGCCAAGAAGAAGCCACACGTACGCGTCTGCGTAAATGAAAAACAAACTTCAATGGAAAGAACGACACACAAAACACACCAATAAAATGACCTTCGGACCCTAATATTTTGTGGGGTCTTGTCATCGGAAAGAAACATAATAGTTTTTGACCTAGCAGCAGACATATCTACTGACATGTCACAATCAGTGTCAATGGACTCTGTGTTGAGGGGCTGTTGCCTGCCTTGCTGGACCCGCTTGTTGACTGCCCCTGTAGGGAAACATCAGAAGCATGCAGTTATCTAGTGACATTTCAGAATCAATGTCAAGGGGCTCTGTGTTGACGGACTGCTGCCTGCCTTCCTGGACCCGCTGGTTGACTGGACCTGTGGCCAAGAAAAAAAGTTTTCCGATTTTCCGACCGACCCTTTGTTTTCCTCTTGACCCTAGAACTACTTTGAAATCATTAAAGAGAACAAAACTCGATTTTGCAGATTTTGTAAGAAAAGTTACTCTCTGGTGAACATACTGAAACACGTATGGCGAAATGTCATAATAAGCTGAAAGGATCTGAACCTCGGGACTAAATCGGAGGCAAGTAAAGTTCTATATATTGGAATAATCAGATTTATCTTTGTGTGCTTGTAGAGAAAGACTGCAACGACATGTAGGCATGCCAATGTCGGCTCGCGTGGAGCGTATACAAGAAGCTCCGGTAAAGAATAGGCAAACTGCCTGAAATTCGCAAACTTAAAAAAATATGTGTAAACACCTTAAGGGTTTCTATATTCAGAATGGTGCTTTTGCACATTGGAGCACCCTTACACTGTACTACCGCTTGCTCTGGCAGACTGATCCGATGGTTGATTGTATATGCAAGACCCCATAGCATAACTATGCATTGAAATTTTTTTTATCGGCGTAAAAGGTTGAATTGAAAAACTCATATCCACACCCAAATCCTCCTCCACCCCCTCCTACCACCAAACTCATGACCACCCATCCATGCATCCCCCCCATCTATACCCACTAAAAGAAAGCACTGACCTGAATAATGGACACGCCGATGAAGAGAAGCAGAAGCGCCATCCACTGAGGACGACTCAGGCGTTTCTTGAGCAGCACGACGGAGAACACCGCTGTTGTCAGGATCTTCAGCTGGTAGGTCACCTAAAACAACCAGAAAACAGTTGATATGACTGTATACAAAGCCGGGTTTTCTCGCCCCACATGGCCCGAATGACTTTACCGCGAGGGCGTACAATTCAACACATGAACGAGTGCTTACCAAATTGAAGTTTGTGTAAAATTCCTTGATTGCAGTTTACTTAAACTCTCTCAAACACATGATACATTTTTCATAGCCTCTGTTTATATGATGAAAAAATAAAGAACATACGAGCTTCAGGGCTGGACCTATGTGTGTAAGAGGAAGGGGCTTCCAAAGTGAGCCAGGGGTACAGGAGCCAGCCAAGCAAAGTGGATGCAGTTGACATTTATTTAGCATTTTAAATATTTTTTCCCGGTTTCTTCATGAGAAAAAAAGTATATGTATGTATTTAAGTAAAGGGGGTGGGGGGGGGGGCTTCCGGCTTCCTTTATACCGAAAACTCAGTGCTGAAGCTTCGTGCGGCCAGCTTCGCGACGTATACTTCGCCTAGTCGACTTCGACCAGTTTAGGACAGGCTTTAATTGAGTGGTCTTCGCGAAGACTTGTTACCGAAAACTCAGCGCCAAAGCTTCGTTCAGCGAGCTTCATAAAGTAGACTTGGCGAGTCAATACCAGACTCAACCCCGCCATTCACCTGAAAAGTTGCAGCATCCAAATTAGACACGGCGACGTAAACGAGGTTGTTCTGTATGACGAAGAGCAGCGAGGGGATGCACACTTTGAGGAAGTCCCAAGGTCTGCACAGCAACTCCTTGTAAATGTGATGCGCCCACAGGCTGACGCTCCGCTCTTGGACGAGAATGATGAAAATGCAGGTGCACGTCTTGACCACTTCGGCCAGCAGAACGGCCGTAGAGCTGGTGAAGAGGGGCCCCGGTCTGGTCCGAGCCCAGCGCATGGTCAGTATGAGGACAGCGTACTGCGGGGTCAGTAGTAACAGGCTGACCACCTTCATTACCCGCGGGGATGCTGAAATTGAGGTGTGAGGTGGTGATGATTTAAAGCTGAGGTGTGTTGTATGAAATGAATAAGTTAACGATATCTGTTGGTGGTGGTTGTGGTACTGGTGATGATGCGCACGCGCACGCACGCACGCACACACACACACACACACACACACACACACACACACACACACACACACTCACACATACACACACAGGCACAGACATACACACACACACATACACACACAAACAGGAGTCTCTCTCTCTCTCTCTCTCTTTCTCTTTCTCTCACTCTCTCTCTCTCTTTCTCTTTCTCTCACTCTCTCTCTCCACAGTGTGGAATTCTCTTCCGGAATTTGTGAGAGTCCCAATGAGTCTCAATACTTTCAAAAAACATCTTTCATTATATTTAATGTTAAATTACGAAAAATCACAGTGATGGAAGACTTCGTTTAGTTTTATTTTCATTTGTCCAAAGCATCAGTGTTCATTGTATCCACACAAAAACACTCAAAGTTTTAATAACACATTTACTCATGCATGTGTATTCAGCATTGTGTTCACTATGTTACATATACGACGCTTAATATTTGTGTATAATATGTAATGTGTAAATTTTCATATGTTGTTGTTTTTCTCTACCTTTTTTTCTACGTGAATGTCCGTGTAAATATGTGATTAGATTAGTCCCCTCTCTGGGCGAGGGCTGGTTGAAAAAAAGCTCGTTGTATTGCTTATGCCACAACCATCGAAAAATAAAATTTGATTTGATTTGATTTGATTTGATTTGATTTGTCTCTGTCTGTCTGTCTGTCTGTCTGTCTGTCTGTCTGTCTGTCTGTCTGTCTCACTCTCTCTCTCTCTTTCTCTCTCTCTCTCGTCTGTCTGTCTGTCTGTCTGTCTGTCTGTCTCACACACACTCTCTCTCTCTCTCTCTCTCTCTCTCTCTCTCTCTCTCTCTCTCTCTCTCTCTCTCTCTCTCTCTCTCTCTCTCTCTCTCTCTCTCTATGTACCTCCAGTCGTGTTGGCACGACGAGCACGTATCTCTGACGCTCTCCCCGCCTCCATCTTATCCAGACCGTCGTCCAATCGAGCCGTCATGGTTATGACGTCACTGCGTGCGCCGCGTCACCTATGTGTGTGCACGTTGTCACCAGTTTCCGCAGATCCGGAAATACTCAAGTAGTGGGCTGTAAAAATTCGATATGCAATAAATGTCTTCACATGTGTACTTTTTTTTTTTTTTTAGGTGTAGCCTACATGCTGTACATCATTAGTTTTCATTAAAACAAAAAGTTGGATATAGAGCACAATTGCAGATCATACAAAAGCACAATCATGTCATAGGATCGTATTTTTCATCGATCGACGTCCTTTTATCATAAACAAGATTGTGCGCCGTTTGGTATGCTCGATGTTACTGGCTTTTGATATTCCTGTGAGCGTCAGTAATACGTGTGTGTGTGAGTGTGTCCGTGTGTGTGTGTGAGACGTGTGTATGTGTTTGCGGGCGCGCGCGTGTGTGTTTGTGTGTCCGTGAGTGGGTGTGTGAGAAGTGTGTAAGAAGTGGGTGTTTGTGTGTGTGTTTGTGCGGGCGTGTGTGTGTGTGTGAGAAGTGTGTGCGTGCGTTTGTGCGTGCGTGTTTGTCAGTGTGTGTGTGTGTGTGTGTGCACGGTGTGTGTGTGTCCGTGTGTGTGTTTGTGTGTGTGTGTGTTTGTGTGTGTGTGTGTGTGTGTTTGTGTGTGTGTGTGTGTGTATGAGCGCGTACCGTGTACAAAGGCCAGGATAGATATACCTGGTTTAAATATGTCAAAGGAGTTAAGGTAGGTTAGGAGTTTATTTATAAAGTCTCACTTATTTGTGCAGTTGTGTTAACAACAGTTGTAAATATATATCCGTGCAGAGGCAAACAAATGACAGCAATCTGCTGTACAGTCACACACCACTAAGCCTTCTTTTGTTTTTCGTTTTAGATTTAGCCTCTCACTGCGTGCACATTGTGCTGACGTATGTTTGTTCACAACACGTGTTAATACATTGATCCATGGAAAACAAAACGAATAGGTACAAACCTTCGTTGAGACACTCATCACAAAACCTTTTCTATCTGTCTCTCTGTCTCTGTCTCTATCTCGAGCTCTCTCTGTCTCTTTCTCCCTGTCTGTCTGTCTGTCTCTGTCTCTGTCTCTTTCTCTCTCTGTCTCTGTCTCTCTCTCTCTCTCTCTCGCTCTCTCTCTCTCTCTCTCTCTCTCTCTCTCTCTCTCATTCTACGTCTGATTATAAAAAAAATAAAGATTCTTCCTATCAAATTAAGATTTACCTATAACAAAGCTGCATTGATGCATAGAATTATGTCAGGGAATGCACCTACACTTATTGCCTCAAATTTCAAACTGAATAAGTCAAGAAAACTAAACAAATTAATTACCACAAACCCTAGAATTGACCTGTACAAGTCAAGTCTTTCTTATTCTGGCGCCCAATTGTGGAACTCCATTCCTGATATAATTAAAATGCAAGTCAGTGAAACATCATTCAAGGAACTCTAGGCCTACATGCTGTTTCTCTTGCAAACAAGTAAATAATTCTGTGATAATATTTCATCTTTGCTTGATATTCATAATGCATTTTGAAATGTCTTTTTAATTGTTTGACATGTTAATTATGTAAATTGTACTGAATCTAACTTAACTTCTATTTCTTCTTGTTATTAATCGAGTTACCCTGAATGGGCGAGGACCGGATGAAAAAAAGCATGTCGATAAATTTAAAAAAAAAGTTCTCTCTCTCTCTCTCTCTCTCTCTCTCTCTCTCTCTCTCTCTCTCTCTCTCTCTCTCTCTCTCTCTCTCTCTCTCTCTTCCCTGTTTGTTTGAGCTTTAGTTATTGTTTCTGTGATTACATAACTTGCTGTTCCCTGAAAGTTAAGTATCAACCACTGCAACGACCCCCTCTTTCTCCAAGACCACAAACGTCTTTCAAGAACTGAGCTTGAAAGAACTGAGCTTGAAAGAACTGAGCTTGAACTGAGCCTGAAAGAACTGAGCCTGAAAGAACTGAGCCTGAAAGAACTGAGCTTGAAAGAACTGAGCCTGAAAGAACTGAGCCTGAAAGAACTGAGCTTGAAAGAACTGAGCTTGAACTGAGCTTGAAAGAACTGAGCTTGAAAGAACTGAGCTTGAAAGAACTGAGCTTGAAAGAACTGAGCCTGAAAGAACTGAGCCTGAAAGAACTTAGCCTGAAAGAACTGAGCCTGAAAGAACTGAGCTTGAAAGAACTGAGCTTGAAAGAACTGAGCCTGAAAGAACTGAGCTTGAAAGAACTGAGCCTGAAAGAACTGAGCTTGAAAGAACTGAGCTTGAAAGAACTGAGCTTGAAAGAACTGAGCTTGAAAGAACTGAGCCTGAAAGAACTGAGCCTGAAAGAACTGAGCTTGAACTGAGCTTGAAAGAACTGAGCCTGAAAGAACTGAGCTTGAAAGAACTGAGCTTGAAAGAACTGAGCCTGAAAGAACTGAGCTTGAAAGAACTGAGCTTGAAAGAACTGAGCTTGAAAGAACTGAGCTTGAAAGAACTGAGCTTGAAAGAACTGAGCCTGAAAGAACTGAGCTTGAAAGAACTGAGCCTGAAAGTACTGAGCTTGAAAGAACTGAGCTTGAAAGAACTGAGCCTGAAAGAACTGAGCCTGAAAGAACTGAGCTTGAAAGAAGTGAGCTTGAAAGAAGTGGGCAACTGACGATGTAATAGATGTCTTTACGCGTATACTTTTTTTCTCGGGTGTACGCTGTATTTGTTGTCGATCGAATTAATGTCCCCAGAACAACAAAAAAGACAAAAAATCACCTGGAACAGTTTGCACACACTGAATATATTCGTGTTCATGCTTCCTATTCATTAAAAAAAAAATTTAAAACAAAGCTCTACAATCAACATCGTCTTGTATACAGTGATTCACTAAACATCAAACACCTTCTGCTAAAAAATAGAAAAAAATGCAATAAATAATAACCGGAAATGTGTCCATGTTGAAAGCACCGTTTTATGATCTATTTTGGAAGACGGACAACCATTCAGAGATAAGCCAAGATAAGATAACATTTAACATCAATTGTTGTCTATTGTGTATGTTGTTTTTCCACTTTAATAATGATAATACTGAGAGCTTATATAGCGCGAACCACAGTGAACTGTACTCTCCGCGCTTTACATATTAACTATGAATAAAAAACATACTCAAAAACATCAAATACATATACATTCCAACAAAAATAACATAACAATAAACTTACAGCAACACATTCTCCCCTTATGGACAATACCATGCAATAGATGCACAACTCACAATAAATCATGTACAATGAAAAATATAAACTTAAAACACACACACACACACACACACACACACACACACACACACACACACACACACACACACACACACACACACACACACACACACACACACACACACACACACACACACACATTGTGCCACTGTGACACAACACACATCATGTACAGCCATATCTTTCAACAGGGCAGGCAGAGAGTTGTCCATTAGTCAAAGACCGTTAGGTGGACGTTTTGTGTGCTTTGTCTATTATTAAACGTTCCATAATCTAAACATTTCCTGGGTTTTGAAACCTACGATGTGTCAGAAACATGTTTTAATTATAATTTTTCTTGAGAGAAACAAGTAC
>NC_090248.1:22870115-22880115 GCF_037325665.1 Littorina saxatilis | reverse complement strand
GATTCCCTGTATACAGGGAATACCACAGGGTGTAGTTCCTGTAGCGTTTCGCTGATATCGCTTAAAGTCACGTGATGCTTAGCGACATCGGTAGAGTTTGATGTTTTTCGATCTTTTTTGATATTTCTTAGAAATTCGAGTATGGTTTGCAAGTTTGATTGAAAAACTCCACCCTGTGGAATTCCCTGTATACAAGAAATCCCCCTACAGGAACTCCACCTACAGGAAATCCCACTCTTTTGGTCGACATAGACCCCATCAGCCACACTCGATCACGATCCCTATCCATTCGGCTCCGTTACTATCATTCCCACTCTTGCACCAGCACTCTTATTCAGGCATCACTATTCTCACTGCTGTGCCGATCTGGACATCGTTCTCACTGTGACACCAACACTCTTATTCTGGCACCTCCATTCACACCTATGATGGCACCGGTAGTAATATAAAGTTTAAACTGAGCGATGTTCACTAAAGAAAGAAAAAAACAAACATGGATCAACCGTGGACTACACAGCGGTCATAACATTTATTTCACAGCACACACACAAGTCCACGGTTTGATCCATGATCTTTAGTGAACATCGCTCAGTTTAAACTTTATTATTTACTAATTTTCCTTAGA
The DNA here is from genome assembly GCF_037325665.1 of Littorina saxatilis. Classification (NCBI taxonomy): domain Eukaryota; kingdom Metazoa; phylum Mollusca; class Gastropoda; order Littorinimorpha; family Littorinidae; genus Littorina; species Littorina saxatilis. The sequence continues at coordinate 22,879,490 of NC_090248.1, read as the reverse complement.
TTTTCAAGCGAGCAGAGTGGCCCCGGGGATAAGAGCGACAGTATTCGAACACTGTCATGTCCCAAGTCGTGGGTTCGAATCACACTCCCGACAATATTTATGGTGTGTTTGTGTGTCTGTACGACGGTCTGTACGTGTGTCCCGACCGACATGCAAGGCCGTGATGTGCATGTGTCTTTGTTTGTCTGTGTATGTCATGGTGTGTATGTGACTGCGAAGTGAAAATAGAGGATCCAGACCAGTGCTTAGACTGTGATGTCCGAGTGTGAATGGAGATGCCAGAATGATGAGAGTGTTGGTGCCAGACCGGTGCGAGACCGGTGCCAGAGTGACTCTGAGAATGGTGGTGCTACAATATGAGTGTTGTTGCCAGACCGCCGATGCCATGGTGTGAATAAAGATGCCAGACCGATGCCATGGTGTGAATAAAGATACCAGACCGGTGCCAGAGTGAGAATGTGTGTGCCGTGTGTGTGCCGTGCGTGTAGTTTCAGTAGTGGTCGTGTTTTTGAATCAGTATACAAAACAAGAGGCGAAGCCATCAAGGCTCACGTAAGAAATCGACAAACAGTAACACAAACTCAATCACACACACACACACACACACACACACACACACACACACACACACACACACACACACACACACACACACACACACACACACACACACACACACACAGAAAGAGCATAGGTGAAACTGTGCAAGAAAGCGAGACACTAGATCTAGATCTGTCTGTCTGCATGTAGCCTACTTACAAGGACACGACTGCCAACTAGTCTCGGCGCGCTCAAAATAATAATGACCGAGACTGTCAGTACTTCCTTCGCGTGACGTCTAACCCTCTTACGTCATAATGTGACGTCAATGTAATGTGACGTCTTCAAATGTTAGAGTTTCTACCACAGACATACACACGCACAGACGCACGCACGCACGCACGCACAGACAGACAAAGTTACGATCGCATAGGCTACACTTACGTGAGCCAAAAATGCCTCTTACATATCAGCAAAGTTTATTAATCCGAACTGAGACAGACCGAATCCTATACACCGTCATATAAGGGCGGCATAATAACTGAACGTAACTCCGCTTCTGTGTACAACTGATTCCGTTCATACACCGGATGTTTCCGTTCGTACGCAGGATGTTTCCGTTCATACAGCCTCATTTTCGGCACTTGCTTGGGGAAAAAAACGTAGCGTTAAGTAGTGTGGGCAGCGCACTTTTGCGATATTGCAAGAATTATAGGTAGCTAATTGGTTGGACTATGTGTACGATAAGTACCAAGGTGCTAGTAATCCTCATGATAACACACGCGGGCCAAACGCGGCAGAATTGCCGGATTTTGTTTTGACATTTTCTTGTTTTTCTCGCTCTGTTATCAAATCTGAACCCTGATTTGCACATGATCACCAAAACCATTGCCTGTTACGACATTTCGCTTGAACAGAAGTTTATAGAGACCCATGGCTTTTGTACAATCACTTGTCTTTTGAAAACATGCAGATTCCGTTCGTACGCCATGATTCCGTTCGTTCAAAAGTGCATGTTTCCGTTCGTACGAAAAGCATTTCCTTCGTACACATTCGTTAGATCAGGCAGAAACAGGCCCCCACTTCAAGTTATGTGTGTTTCAATGGTCGTCATATAGCACAGAGTACGCCTACGAGTGATATTGGACCTATGTGAACCATAAGATGTTTTGAATTTGCATCAAACAATTTTGACGAAAACAGGTGTCCGTTCGTACCACTTTCATCAAATTGTTTCCGTTCGTATGCGTTATATGACGTTCGTGATTTTGGTTGATGCAAATGCAATACATCTTATGGTTCACACAGGTCCAATAAGACTCGTAGGCGTACTCTGTGCTATGTGACGACCATTGGAAAGGTACGGAATAGTTGACGATTGCAGTCTGAAAATAGTATCTACGGTAAGCACGATAAAGGACATTTAGTGCGTCCCAGGACCTGCTCTTTTCAAGTCTAGTGCGTCCCGGGACCCCATTGTATTGTATTGTACAACGAATAGCCTCCGGCTTGCCGCACTGGAGGAGAAGGCCGGACGGCTAAGAAAGCTGCGGAGCCGGCGGAGAGGGGCCGCGGGTTCCAAGATGGAACACCGATAACTGACTTGGCTGCTTTAAGTTGTCACATGGCAGACTTGCAACCAACTTTTCCCCAACTTTTGTCGTTTGAAAATATCAGTAGAATCCGGATAGGCGGGGTTTCAGTCCGTAGCGGCGGGGATAAGGCAGCCTCGGTAAACTGAACATGATCCGTTACTTGAACAGGGGAAGCAACTCGACAAAAGGGGGGGGGGGGGGGAAGTGGGGTCGGAATGTTAGGGTAACGAGATACAATTTTTAAACTCCAAAAAAGTCTGTGAATATCTTCAGCCTAACGAACACAAGCGCCCGGCAGCCCACACGGACGCAAACCTCAACTTTACACAGTCAACAAGGCACCGAAGAAGGACGGGAGGGGAGGGAACTCATGTTGGGCGATCGTCGGCGGCGAGCAGACGACACTTTTTGTAACGGCTGTGCTTAGCCATACCTGACACCCAAACGCAGTGCGACTGGGACAAATTCGTAACTGCTGTTTCTGTCAGCGGTTTGGCGACTGTTTCTCCATTTAGTTATTGTTCAACGGTGTTTTATGTATTTGTGGGACGAGTCTGTTTGACAAGGGAAAGTGTTCAGCTGGGGAAAAAACCCTCACAGTTACCATCAGTGCATGTGTAACTCGCGGCGACTTCGGTCACAGTATGTAAACAGAGTGTATTTTTTTTCCTTCATTGGAATATGTTTCGCAAGTTAATGTTTGTTTTTGGCGTATTTTGCTTTAAATCACCTGAGCCGATTCAGTTTTGTACAGATCACGCGGAAACACACAAAATAATAATATAGACCAATTGCTTATGAGCTTTTATATCCGGCTATCATCACTGTGGTAATCGTGTTGTCCGCGCTTACTTTTACAGTAACAGTAAACAGAGACATCTTTGCATTTCAGTAAGTTTTATGCCAAAATTGCGAGTTTCACAAAAGTGTAGGCCAACAATAGTTATTGTATATATACTTTAATCTCAGTGTGTTGCACGTGCATGCATTGTCACCCGTGTCAATTTAGCTTTTAGTGATTAGTCGCAAAACTCGTTTCTTGTCATGCTCCAGCTTTTCCTTCTTCATGCAGCTAGATTACATGCACAATACTAAAATGTCACATCCTTAGCCATTGCACGAAAGTTTGAATTGAATAGCGTTTTGTTTAAAAGAGCCAGATAGATTTGTCTTCTATTCGAGGTTTAGTCAGTAAACAGCTTTTCTTTACAGCTACAAAGCTTGAATGTGCATGATAATTGTCATTTTGCGGCAAACACATATCCGAAAATCTGATTAAGCTGTTCCGTAAGTTCGTGCCCTATTTGTTTACCATTTAATTGTTGCACGTTTTGTCAGCATTTTGAATAGAAAATCGAAAAAAACACCATTCTGATTTACATTGATTTTAAGAAAAGAATTTGATAGCTGTATTTTAGTACAGATACTAACACGTAATACGTTTGCGAACCATCCTTAATTCCAACGAAGTCATTGATCGCTCCCTTTATGCTGCTTTAGTCCTTGTGAATGGGTGCACGTCGACAGAAACTGTCTATAGCTTGATATATTGCAGTTGAGCGTGTGTGCTGAACAGAGTTTTGTGAGAGGGAGCGGCAAAAGTTGAATCAGAATGTTTAATCCATGTGCAAACTATTTCAAAAACTTTTGATCAACAGCCGTTCTAACACTGTAACAGTCATTATTTTTATGAACAATTTCAAAAGTGCTGACGCGTGAACACTAGAGATTTCGTTTAAGGCAGGTTCAGTCTCCGAATTGTGAATAAAAGAGATTGCCACACACATACAGCAAGTACTAACACAGGTTTTTGTTGATCAGGTGACTTCAAAGACTACAAATTAAATCAGCAAATAAGGTCTTTGACTACTTAATCGTTTAAAAAATCAGCGTCTCCAGACAGTGAACATTGAGAGTTAACGCGTGTGTCGAGACAAGACTGTGAGAGAGTGACAGAAATATAGAGAGAGAGGTGAGAAAAATAACTGAGAATATTGAAAGTTAGTGCGCGGAGGAGAGAGACAAGACTGTGAGAAAGTGACAGAGACATTGATCCAGGCGAGAACAGAACTGCTTAATCAGCGATCTCCAGTCCAACGTTTGGGTGGAATTGATTCTTCATTCAAATCCGGCGTCGAGAGAGTTTACACAGGGACTTAGAATCTGAAGAGCGGCGGCGGCTACATACAAGACAAGTGAGTGGTATAGTCGTGTTTGTATTACCCCTGCCCCACTTTCAGTCTGGAATGCTGCCTATTAATGCTGCCTAGTGTGCCGGGGAGCGGGGGGTGGCCTGATACATGTGAGGTGCCAGGTCAGTGATCAAGGCTCGCTTCACTGCCGCCACAAACAACACCTGGTCGCAATACAGTGGAACCCCACTTTTAAGACCTCCAAAAATGTGAGAAATGAAGGTGTAAAAAGGAGGGAGTCTTGAAAATGGGGGTACATTTACACAGGTTATGAAGAGAACATCTGAAAAAGCAATGTCTTTTAAGGGGGGAGGTCTTAAATTGGGGGTCTAAAAAGGGGGCTTCCACTGTCCTCGGCCGTTCCGGGGTGGGTGTGGGGTATATGTAGGTAACAGGCGTTTTATTGTTACTTTACGGGCGGCGAGTGAGACTCGTACGTGCGTCAGTGGTCACAATTTGGCTGATTATTGTGTGTGGAAACAATTTACGACGTACGCGTCCTGTTGCGCCCGTGTCAGAACAAAGGGGGATCTTGCATGCGCTGTTAGTTTGACAACACTCTGATGACTGACTGATAGGCAGACAATACACTCGCTTGTGGACACAGTATTAGATTGGAGTCAGTCTGCAATAGCGCTGCGTTAGTGGGAGGGGAGGGGGTGGGGGTGGGGGTGGGGTGACTGGGTAGAATGGGGATACTTGTTTATCAACAGCAAGAAATGTGCGTGACAGTGTAACGTTTACCTGCGAGTCCAAAGTGTCTTAGGAAAAGAGAGGCAGAGCTAAGGAGGCAATATACAAGTAAAGTTCTATATTTTGGAATAATCAGATTTATCTTTGTGTGCTTGTAGAGAAAGACTGCAACGACATGTAGGCATGCCAATGTCGGCTCGCGGCGTGGAGCGTATACAAGAAGCTCCGGTAAAGAATAGGCAAACTGCCTGAAATTCGCAAACTTAAAAAAATATGTGTAAACACCTTAGGGTTTCTATATTCAGAATGGTGCTTTTGCACATTGGAGCACCCTTATAACTTCCCCCTGCAGCCTACCCAAACCCACCCAACCACCTTCCCCTCTTGCCCGTGTCTGTTCAGTCTCGGCCCAACATCAAATTTGATGTGATAGTGATAGTGGATCTTTTATCTACCTGTCGGACAGCTCGGCAGGGTTGTTTGATTGTTCACCTCAATCAATCAATCAATCAATCAATCAATCAATCAATATGAAGCTTATATAGCGCGTATTCCGTGGGTACAGTTCTAAGCGCTTGTCGAAGAATGTCGTACATATGTACCCTCTGCGCACAACGTACGGAGTACCTAAGAAACGGCTGACTCAGTAATAATGCTTATGTTTGACCGAATTGCGAGCTGGAGAAATAGACGAATTTCGGAAATAACTCTGTCCACAATTATTTGTAGTATATATATATATATATGTAACTGCCTCAGTGCCTCATTCGTATTCTTGACGGACGTAGAACACTTTGAATTTGTGTGATAATTTGACCAACCGGGTAAGAACTTCGGTAGCAAACAACTGCGACTGAGTAAGATGAAAATAGACTCCCTTTCATTTACGGACGAACTCCAGAGTAAACTCTGTCGGATTTGTATGGGTTGTGAAAGAGTGAATACCCTTGCTTTTACGGGGACAAACATTGGAGGGTCCGCTCAAATCACTAGCGAGGGGTGTATCTCGTCCGTGACACACGTGAACGAGAGCACGTACTGATTTATTTGTCCCCGAAAAAGCAAGGGTATTCACTCTTTTCCAACCCATGCACACCCGACAGAGTTATTTCCCAACATCGTCTGTTCGTGTTACTTTCACGTAGATCTTCACAGATCCGTCAAGACGTTTACGTGGAAAAGGACCATCCTTTTACATCGAGATAATACCAAAATTCACCATCCTGACTAGTGGCTTTTCACTGAGAATCTAATTCATCAAGAACATCCCCACTCTGCTCAGAACCAGCCTCTCAGTGCAGGCAGTGGATGTTGGTATGAGTCCAAGTGGAGGGGGTGGGCTTATCCTGTGTGGTAACATCTGAGGTGGCCAGCCGAATCCTTTACAAAAAGACTGTGTCATTAAAGGAACCTGCCTGCTCGTGTAAACAGTCATTTTGATCACCAACTTCTTCTTCTTCTCGTTTTTTGCACGAGTGGAATGTTACGTGTATGACCGTTTTTTAACCCGCCATTTAGGCAGCCATACGCCGTTTTCGGAGGAAGCATGCTGGGTATTTTCGTTTTTCTATAACCCACCGAACTCTGACATGGATTACAGGATCTTTTTCGTGCTCACTTGGTCTTGTGCCTGCGTGTACACACGGGGGGTGTTCGAACACCGAGGAGAGTCTGCACACAAAGTTGACTCTGAGAAATAAATCTCTCGCCGAACTTGGGACGAACTCACGCTGACAGCGGCCAACTGGATACAAATCCAGCGCGCTACCGACTGAGCTACATTCCTGCCCTTGATCACCAACGATCTGTCTGGAACTTCACATGGAATTCGAGCATCCTTTGACTTGGACACATACCAAACATTGATACTGCCCCCTGGCTGCCCCCTGCACAGTGACAATGTGTTGCTGAATTAATTTTGCGGCTAGATACAGGTGTCCGTGGCAAAATTAACTCCCAAACAAAATCCCACTCCACACAAAAGCAGCTAGGTTGTTGATTTTGTGTATTAGTTAAAGTTGAAGGATGCTCTAATTTCATATATATTTATATATATATATAAACACGCGCGCGCACACCGGTTCGCGGTATTTTATACTCAGACACAGACACAGACACACACAGACAGACAGACAGACACACACACAACACACACACACACACACACACACACACACACACACACACACACACACACACCATAACAAAATAGCTGCAGTAGCATAACAGCAAAAGCAGACAGCATCATACCTGCCACTTGCACAGGTATTGCTCATTTGATTGCAACAGGTAACACAAGTTGACGGCACGAACCATTCTGCCACTCAGTCTAGGTAAACATCGACATCGGCACTTCGCTGTCTGTGTAAAGTGAGACGTACGGCGTGCGCGCCTTTAATGGGTAAAAATACATTTCCCACTGGAAACCAACAAAGACAGCATTTGTGGAATATGGAATGAGGATTAGTTAGAGCATCGTACGGAATGTTCCGAGTTTTATGTAGACGGGTTGTGTATAATTATGTAGGCTACACACACATTGACTGGCAATGAAACAAATGTAAAAGCTTCAACATAAAATAGTTTTCATTGTCTTTATCCTTGTCTGTATTTTGAGTGAAGCAAAACGAAAAGAACGTTCGAACCTTAGCAAATAGTATGCAATTTGTCGTCCTCGTTTGCTGTGCCTCACTGCTTGTAGATGTTTTCCCAAACTGCATGTCGTGTCCATAAGTCGTTCTGCTGCGAATTTCTTCGGTCGTTCAGTTCTGGCTCATATCTCATTAAAAAAAAAGACAACGTTCTCCGTTCTTCCTTCTATCCCATGGTCCGTTCTGCCTCGTCTTCCATCAAACATCCTGTCCGCTGCTTCTCAAGCCGTTCTGCGCAGTCTTCTATAACCCGTTCTGCCTCGCCTTCCATGAGCCGTCTGCATTGTATTCCATAAGGCGTTCTGCATTGTCTTCCATAAGGCATTCTGCATTGTCTTCCATAAGGCATTCTGCATTGTCTTCCATAAGGCATTCTGCATTGTCTTCCATAACACGCCGTGGATGGTGGCACGCCTAGTTTTTTCCACCGCAGGAACAACACCCAATTCGTTCCCCCGCAAGACGAACAACATGGTAGGTGTCTCCAAATTAATGCCTTAAAATAGTAGATAACCAGACTTTCTTGTATTGAAGTTTATATCATACTGTTCGGTACTTTATTTTGCATTGGATCAGCTAGTTGTCTTACCATTTACACTCTCGTGTACTACATAAGAGAAGAAATGTCATCAAGACAAGTCAGAAATACTGTCTCCCACGTTAAAAATGATGAAATAACACAAAGCACGGTCAACAGAAGGGCTTAAATCTATTTGCTGGTCAAAGTCAAACTACTTGTGGATACTGCTCTTCATTTTTGAGTCACTTGAGAAAAAGTGACTCTATGTAATCGGTCAGTGTTAGTCTGTCCGGCCGGCCGTCCGGCCGGCCGGCCGTAGACACCACCTTAACGTTGGACTTTTCTCGGAAACTATCAAAGCGATCGGGCTCATATTTTGTTTAGTCGTGACCTCCAATGACCTCTACACTTTAACGATGGTTTCGTTGACCTTTGACCTTTTTCAAGGTCACAGGTCAGCGTCAAAGGAAAAATTAGACATTTTATATCTTTGACAAAGTTCATCGGATGTGATTGAAACTTTGTAGGATTATTCTTTACATCAAAGTATTTACATCTGTAGCCTTTTACGAACGTTATCAGAAAAACAAGGGAGATAACTAGCCTTTTCTGTTCGGCAACACACAACTTAACGTTGGGCTTTTCTCGGAAACTATAAAAGTGACCGGGCTCAAATTTTATGTGAACGTGACTCATTGTGTTGTGAATAGCAATTTCTTCCTGTCCATCTGATGCCTCATATAATATTCAGAACTGCGAAAGTGACTCGATCGAGCGTTTGCTCTTCTTGTTAAGTTTAAGCTTACCTTAGTTTAGACTCACGATCGGTTCAAAGATCAACAGTGAAATTTGACGGGGTAAGATCCCCCGCAGCTTGGTCAAAAATGCGGGGGACCTTATCTGGTGTCTGCGGGGGACCTTACCCACTGAGAATCGAGTACCACAAAATAACGCTAGATTAGAGCAGCTTATCCACGATGCTGGTGCCCAATAACGCGCATACAAGGCTGCAAGGTATCGAAGATTAAACTGTGAGTATTAAAATAGTGCTTTAAATGGTAGTTCTAGGTTAATTTGTACGAAATTGAGACCTCTCTGTATAATTTTCACGGACTTCGGCAGAAAATCGAACGCCACTGTTCACGAGTACACAACAAGACATAAATTACATATTATACATATAG